>NC_058373.1:97118000-97428500 GCF_018350175.1 Felis catus | reverse complement strand
GAGCACACTCTCCCTGATGGCTCCAAGTCCCTCGATTCCCAAATGTCCTATATAAACCAGAGCAACCAATGCCCAACTCCTGTCCCAACACAGCACAGTATGAGCATGGCCACCTCGCTCTGAACTTCCCGAGGTGCTAGGAGTGAAAGAACAACACTCTCCAAATGCTATTCATTTATTTCTTTGGCCTTAGTTTTATCAGATTTTAAAATGACAATGCTTTAATCTTAAAATTAAAATGAGTGAAGCAGTGGCAAAAGACACATAAAGTAGAGAGAAAATACACTTAAAAATTTCAAACTAGTTTCCTCTTGACAGGAGAAGCTAGCATTGATGTTCTAGTTACCGAGGGAGGTAGTAAATTTCATGGGTACTTATTACTCTACTTAGTTTACGTATACATTATATCCATTCTTATAAAATATCAACTATACCTTACAAATCTTTTAATTCAATAAAATTATAAACATCCATACTATGGTGAGACTCAAACAGAAAGGGAAGAGTCATCCTTTAAAAGGTCTTCTTAATAATTTGACCAATGAGATTCTCTCTCTCCTTTAGAAATAAATTAACATTAAAAAATTTTTTTAAAAAAACAAAGGGGTGTATGGGTGGCTCAGTCTGTTAAGCGTCCAACTTCGGCTCAGGTCACGATCTCACAGTTCAGGGGTTCGAGCCCTGCATCAGGCTCTGTGCTGACAGCTCAGAGCCTGGACCCTGCTTCAGATTCTGTGTCTCCCTCTCTCTCTCTCTCTCTTTCTCTGACTCTCCCCCATTCACACACTGTCTCTCCCTCCTTCAAAAATAAATTAACATTAAAAAAAATTTTTAATTAAAAAAATATGTGTCGGGCTCTGTGCTGACAGCTCAGAGCCTGGAGTCTGCTTCAGATTCTGTGTCTTTCTCTCTGCCTCTCCCCTGCTTGTACTCTGTCTTCCTCTCTCTCTCTAAAATAAATAAACATTAAAAATTTTTAAAAATAAAAAAATAAAAATAAAAAAATAACTTGGCTAATGAGGTTAATAGGCCTATTTCGATTTATAGACTCAAAATATCCTCAAATGCTTCACAAAAGCCACTCATTCTGAAGATTAGTCACACCACAGAATAACATTTCATGTTCTTCCATATTTTGCAATGTGGGAACATCAACAATCTTGTTAAATAGCCATTTAGTTTAAATAACAAAACTACTCAGAGGAAATATTTAGATAGGAAATTTTCTTACTGTATCCAAGGAAAGTAAATCATCTTTGCTCCCACCAAATACCATTATTTCATTTTCTTTCCCCAAACAGGCTGTATGCCATAACCTATAGTTGAAAATTATAAGGAGAGTAAAATACTATGAAGAAAGAAACCATATGTTACATATAAATCAATTTTAAATTGCACACTTTCACATTTAATCTATTTCAAAATGGGCATGATTGAACTTGAACTTTGGCATATCCTAAAAGAGGTTAGATTTTGAAGATTCCTCGAGAATCACTAAAAGATTAGATCCTCATCAAATCATGTCAATTAAGATGACTCCCCCACCCAATAATTCTTTTCTGTTATACCCCCCCCCAACCTTTTCCTAGCCTCTTTATCTCATAGATATTCTCACTGAAATAAATTAGTTAGAAAGGAACTGATCATCCTGTTGCTAAATGGACACTTTCCCCAATTTTCTTAGGACTCTCCGCCATGTTACTGTTTTCATCATTTTTTACTTTTCTTTCCTGTTCTCTGTTCCCATCATCTGACAAACCCAACTTGGCATTCCCTTCACATTTAGACTGTCATACTACTTATCACTCTGAGTACAAAATACCATAACATGTTCTTCGTTTTTCTGTCTCTAATCTCTCTCAGCTACATTTAGCTGATTAATAACATTTTTCAAATGTTTTTAACCATGGACATGTCCTGATCAGGAAGCATCTGTGCCATTTTTCTTAGCCTAATATTCATAACCAATAGCTATTTTTTCCCACAAGTTTTAATTATTGGCCCCTCCCCCCTGCAGTGAACCCTCTACTTCATCCAAGTTCATTTATTTTCATCCCCTAAGAGAAAAGTTTACCTATCTCTAGGCTTTTGCTCACCCCATTTCTTATGCTTAGGATGATAAATCATTCTTGCAGTGCCTTAAACACGGGCTCAAAATCCCCAGGAAGTGTTCCAAATACCCAAACTAACTGCCTGTTACCTTCTCTGGTCAGCACCTTTCAACATTTATGTACACATTTTATAATCTTCTGACTTATATTTGAAGATAAACTGCCCTATACACTCCTTTAATTCTTTGATGTGTGGGTCTTCTAAAGGTCCACACATGAGGTCCTTAGGTCAAATCTTGGCAGTGGTGTGCTGGAAGTGGCTTAGCAGCTAGTTGAAACCAACTGTGCCTATCCCTCTTCCAATCCATGTTCAGTGCCATCACGCTGGTAGCTTGAAACTGGCCATGATGGAAACCAGAAAATGCTACAAAGCTGGGCTTTTTGGTTTTACTTTTCCTGGAGAGCAGCTGTTAACCCTTTACCAGCACACTGCTGGAACCTGGGTAATCTAATTTTATGCTTCTCTTCAAAAATGCCTAAACACTGTGTTCTGCACACAGAAGGTGCTCCAAAACTCTTGATTAACAAAAGCAAGTACAAAAACCAGCATTACATATTCAATTATTAAATAAACAAGTTATTTCATAAGAGTAGAGCATCTAATGTTCTTTTTGAAATGGTCTGATAGCTCATAGTCATCTCCAATTTCACAGTATTTACAAAGAATAATCTTAAGTTTTGTAAAATTCAAGATTTCTGGGAGCTCTAACTCTCAGGAAAAAAAAGTACACATAAATTTCTCAATTTTAGAAGCTAAATCAAGAAATTTACAAAGTCATCGCTTTGACTCTTAGAGAATTTTGATGACTTTTCTTAATAGACCAAATTGCTGCAGCAAAAGACATCCCAAACAATTACATATTACCCCTTATTATCACATAACTTATTTTTAGTACATTAATACTTTTCACTTAACTTTAGCAAGTGCAAACAGTAGGGTTATGCACAATTTGTTAAATCAAATACTTTCTTCACACAATCACTCACACATTCAAGGACAGTTGCACTCGGGACCCAGGATAGAACTGAGCCATAAGAGATTTTATTTAGGAAACACTCTGCCCAATTCTCCAACTTACATGTTAGAACATAAATTGACATAAATCTTCATCAACACCCAGATTATATTGTGGGGTCGGGGATGGGGACTGGATAAAGGAAATGGAATATAAGGAATGCTTAATTTCCAGGAGAGAAGGCCATGTGTAACCTCGGCAACAGTCATGGGACCCAACAGTAAGTACCTAAGGCTCTATAAGCCAATACTTTATTGGACTTCTTTCACAGACACATTTAAAAAGGGGTCCTTGTTGACAGCCACTAACACAGGCAATTAGATACGGCTTTGTACTTGGCCTTTCACTCAAGCGTTGCTCTAACCACAGTGAGACCTGGAGGAGAGGGTGGTACACTGTGGAACAGTGGTTCTCAACCAAGGGTGATTTTTGCCCCCACGGGACATTTGATAGTATCTGCAATGTTTTTGACTGTCACAACTCCAGGTGGGTGGGTGGGTGGGTGGGGGAATACTATTGGCATCTAGTGGGTAAAGGCCAAAAATGCTGCTAGACATCTTACACTGCAAAGGACTAATGACAAAGAATAACTTGGTCCAAAATGTCAGTGGTGCCGAGGTTGAGAAATCCTGCATAGAATTACAAGAGGAGAATTGGGCCATTCACATTTTAAAGTATAACTTGGAACAGTTTGCACAAAAAGTATTCAGATGTTAAGTAAACTCTCACTCATAAAAATTAGTATACATCCACATATATATGTTCTCCTTACACTAAACTGTATCCTCCTCACCTCATACCTGAAGATAGATCTGCCTCTGTCTTATCTGCCTTAGGGAAACTCTGGCCTGGACTTCATCATCGAAGAACACTGGAAAGCCTTTCCTGCCTTGATTTTGGTGACATCTAGCTTGCAACCTGATGTTTTGTCTACAGACTGATAGTTTATGTCCTCTCACAGCTGTTCTAAACTTATCACCTAAACATTCTAATAAAGCATATTATTTACATGACACATCAGCTGAATTCAAAGAAATGTCTTTACATAGCTCAGTTCTAACTAATATATTATTGATAATAGTTGTGTTGCTCTAATTACTTATTAAGGATAGAATTATAAAATAGGAGCAATTTAAAAATTAAACATATTCTTAATACCACTTTGGCCCAATATTAATGCAATCAAACAACTGTAAGAGAACTAAGAACGTCTCTAGTCCAGCTTCCTCATTTCATGGGATGAAGAAATTAATGCTCAGTTTCTTTAAGTAACTTTCCCAAAGCCAAAAAGCTAGGTAGTAGCTGAGCAAGGACTAGAACTCTGGGCTCCCATATCTTAATATAAAACTCTTTAAGTTAAAAAATACATTTCAAAAGATCCAAATTGCTAAAATAATACATTACAATGAATTTCTACACATGAAAATATAAGAATCACTTATGTAATTATGATAAACTCTAATTTTTTGTGCATATTAATATAGATGTACACACTGAAATATATACAATTTTTTTCAGGCTTTTTTCTCAAGTAAGTTACTTCATTGTCACTTATTAAACTTCTGAAATGCATGTCATTAAGTTGACTTCACACTAGTATACATAATCTGTAGCAAAAAAATCCTTAAATACATGGCATGAAAACAGTAAAATCTATTACTAACTATAATGATTATAAATGTTCTATCAATTTCCTATGAATATATCTTTATTATACTACTCACTCAAATTAGGAAAAAAAAAGAATTACAATACTAATGTTGTTTTCTCTGTACAGTTTACCCTTGAACAACACGAGGTTTGGGGCACTGATACCCCACAGAGCTGAAAATCTGCATGTAACTTTTGGATCCTGAAAACTTAACCACTAATATAGCCTACTGCTGACCAGAAGCCTTACAAATAACATAGTCAATTAATACATATTTTGTATGTTATATGGTTTATACACGGTATTTTCACAATAATTAAGCTAAAGAAAATGTTACTTAACAAAACAAATGAATAAACAAACTAATAAAAACCAAAATCAGACCTATGAATACAGAGAACCAACTGATGACTGACAGAGGAAAAGGGAATGGAGGGATGGGCAAAATGGGTGAAGGGATGGGGTGCCTGGATGGCTCAGTTGGTTCAGCCTCTGACTTTTGATTTCAGCTCAGGTCAGGATCTCATGGGTTTGTGGGATCAAGCCCTGCCTCAGGCTCTGTGCTGACAGCATGGAGCCTGCTTAGGATTCTCTCTTCCTCTCTCTCTGCCCCTTCCCCACTCTCTCTCTCTCTCTCGAAATAAATAAATAAATAAATATTTTTCAAAAATGGGTGAAGGGAAGTGGGAGATATAGGCTTCCAGTAATAGATGAATAACTCATGGGAATAAGAGGTACAGCATAGGGAATATAGTCAATGGCACTGTAGTAGCATTGTATGGTGACAGACGGTAGCTATTCTTGTGGTGAGCGTAACACAATGTATACACTTGCCAAATCACTATGTTGTACACTGAAACTAATGTAACATCATGTGTCGACTACACTCAAATTACAAAAAAGAAAATGTAATTAAGAAAATCATATGGGATGGGGCACCTGGGTGGCTCAGTCAGCTTAGCATCTGACTCTTGATTTCAGCTCAGGTCATGATCTCACAGTCGTGTGACTGAGCCCAGCGTCAGGCTCCCTGCTGAGCAGGGAGCCTGATTGAGATTCTCTCTCTCAACTTCTATCCCTCCCCACGCACCTCTCCCTCTCCCTCTCCCTCTCTCTCTCTCTTAGAAAAAAAAAAAGAGAGAAAATCATATGGGAAAAAAAGAAAATCATATGGAAAATATATTTATAGTATTTTATTTATTTTAAAAATCCATATAATAAGTGGACCCATGCAGTTCAAACTTGTGTTGTTCAAGGATCAACTGTAGTCTAATAATAATATGCTGTTTCTACATTTTTTTCTCTATGTCACAAATAACATGTTTCTTTTTTTAAAATGCATATAAGTGAATATATCAGTTAATAAAAATAAATATCTGCCATCTATTTTATTAACATGAAACTTATTTTCTCATTAAATTGCAATAAACCTCTTCCAAAACCAAATAACTACTAAAGCCAAATCCATTCTTGTCTACTTATTAAAAATGTTAACATTATATGATACTTCCAATTTCTTAGGCTTTTCATATCTATGAGGCAAGATTATACAGTTACCTAAAAGAGTAACATTTTCAAATATGCAAATATGGATGAAAACAGAATAGATCATTTTTAACAATCAGATATAATTTGAAATGATTATTAAATTATTTGGGTAACATCAAGCTTATTTGAAAGATATCTTTCTTGATGATTTACAATTTTAAAGGCAAACACTATAAAATCAGTGCTATATTTAATACTTGATTAATTCTTAACTATTTTACTATTCTTTAAGTTCTATATTTACCTGGGTCTTGTTTTAGGTAAGTGTGTAAGTTGTTTCCAACAATTTGTTATGACATTATAAATCCAACCATCACCTGCAATATTATGACAGTTAAGAAATTAAGATTAGGTCTTTGTACATTTCCCCCCAAATTTATCATGCTATATTTATGCAACTATCTTTTGTGTGTATGCATATTTTCTCACAAAAATTTTCAAAGTTATAGAGAGGTAGAGTGAACATGATAATGACCCCTCACATAACTCAGGTTCAAGAACTATCAAGATTTTGCTACATGTTCTCCATTTCTCTCTTTTTTGTTACTCTTGTGGCTCAGTTATTCTAAACCAAATCCTAGATCTCCTGTCATTTTCCCCATATATACTTCACTAAAGATGGCTTTTAAAAGGAGACATATTTTTCCAGAATGACAACGGCATTATCACATACATAATCACAATGTCATTATCATAGTCAACAAGATTAAAATAACTTCTAAGTATCATGTAATACCAGTATGTTACACTAAATCTATACAGGAGGAAACTGACTGGACTAAGAGTTAGGACATAGAATTTCCCACAGGTCAATGACCAAAATCTGCAAATAGGAATTAGAAACAGTAGAGCTCAAAAAGATGTTCTATTAAACAACCCCTAATGAAAAAATAGATGTTAGTTATTAGATTCCAAATCTCTTTTAATTATGAACCTTCAGATTGGAGAAGCATAATAATCTGCAATAACTAACATCCCCTGCTAGAAACCCCTGTTTCTCTAACCAGCCTCTGGAGTTTGTCTGTTGTCCAGCAGACTGCTGGATGCAAAGCTGATGCTTGATGCATTTTTGTTGAAAAATAAATACGTGTTTCCAGATTCCATATGGAATTATATAAATGAGTTTAATGGTATATAAGGTTTCTTATGAAAACACTTCTAGCCACGGAAAACTTCTGGGTTAAGAAAACATGAAACATCAACTATGTCAAACTAGGAAGTGGATACTTAGTCATTTGTCTTTCCTGATGCCACAGTTTTACTGCTGAAAAAAAAAAAAAAACCTGCATTACAAAACCATAGCTATTGGGATCAGCAGTGACAGGAGTTTAAAAATTCTGGCTAAGCACTTTCTTTACAGTTCTGGAACAGAAAGAGAAGCAACTGCCTTCCCACCTTATATTTCCAGAGCCTTCTGGGGAAGACTGTTCTAATCCCCATTCCAGCCTACACTGTACTGGGATCAAAAATCAGGAAGGCACAGAATCACAGAATATTATAGTTGAAAGGGGCTTTAACTCATCTAGGTTCAACTACCCTTTCTTTTCTATGTATCTAGGAAAGAGGAGAACATGGAGAGCCAAAGATACTAAAGCAAAGGGTTTTCTAATTCTTAATGCAATCATACAGTTGGGGATAAAGGTAAACCAGAAAATCTGAAAAAGAGACTCCTTAAATATCAAATACAATTAAGAAAAAAGAATGAGATAATAATTGTAGGCTACACTTTAGTTGACTTACTTAATGGAATATTGTCTGCACTTAGTCCACCAAATAGAAAAAGTTTATCATCAGCTATTGGTGTTAAAGTATGCCATGACCGATGTTTGGGGGTTTCTCCAGTAACAGGAATCCTGTGGCAAGGGAAAAAAAATAGAAAAATCTAGGTTAGTCAAATAAAAAGTCAAAATAAAAAGGTTTTTGATCATCTCAGATTAAAGGGGAAAAAACTGCCTTCACTACTTTTAAAACAGCTGATTTTATGAACTCCACCTGCATTAAGATTTTAAAAATATTCTTAAATTCTTAGATGAATTTAAATAATCTTTCCACTTAGTGTCTATTCCACCTGGTTACAGAACACAGACTGAAAATTAAAAAGTCCTAGTTAATTCACAATGCATACTCAACATCATTCTTGTTTAATCAATATAACTTCCCCAGTTTTTCAACATAACCATTTTCATGTCTGTAACTTTTTACTGTTGGCCCATGTTTAGTTTTATATTTTCAGCTGATTTCCTTGAGGATATTATGGGATTTTGTTGTTGTTCCTTTTACTCTGGTTTACTTGCTGTACGATTTCCCAAAGTTTCTTTGCCTTAAAATGCTAGCTATTCTAGCTTCAAAATAAAAGCATGTGAGCCATTCCAGATCCAGGACAAACCTCTGAAGATTTTTTAAAAATACTGTCCTATTCTTAGAAAATTACAAACATAAGTACAAAAGTTTAACTCATAATTCAGGAGGCGAGAAGGCATCATTCTTCAGCATTCTGGAATGTTCCAGAATAATATGGCCATTTGTGGAAGATATTTTTTTCTAAAATGGAAATATTTTTATGTTTTGTATTGATTATAAGAATCGTTTTGGTTACAAAACATTCAACAACCACATTTTTTTAGGGGTACCTGGGTTGCCCAGTCGGTTAAGTGACTGACTTCAGCTCAGGTCATGATCTCGTGGTTTGTGGGTTTGAGCCCCCCATTGGGCTCTGTGCTGACAGCTCAGAGCCTGGAGCTTGCTTCGGAGTCTGTGT
Source organism: Felis catus (assembly GCF_018350175.1). Classification (NCBI taxonomy): domain Eukaryota; kingdom Metazoa; phylum Chordata; class Mammalia; order Carnivora; family Felidae; genus Felis; species Felis catus. The sequence goes on along the minus strand of NC_058373.1, from coordinate 97,419,416 downwards.
CTCCCTCTTTCTCTGACCCTCCCATGCTCGTGCTCTGTCTCTCTCTGTCTCTCAATAATAACTATTAAATTTTTTTAAAAAATATGTATATATTTTAAAAAATTTTTTAATGTTTATTTTTGAGAAAGAGAAAGACAGAGGTGGGCAGGGGAGGGGCAGAGAGAGAGGAAGACACAGAATCTGAAATAGGATCCAGGCTCTAAGCTATCAGCACAGAGCCTGACGTGGGGCTCAAACTCATGAACTGTGAGATCATGACCTGAGCTGAAATCAGACGCTAACTGACTGACCACCCAGGCACCCCAACAAAAATATTTTTATTTTTATTATTATTTTTTTCTATGTTTACTTTTGAGGGAGAGACAGAGGTGAGTGGGAGAGAGGTAGAGAGACAGGGAGACACAGAATCCAAAGCAGGCTTCAGGCTCTGAGGTGTCAGCACAGAGCCCAATGCGGGGCTCGAGCCCACGAACTGTGAGATCATGACCTGAGCCGAAGTCGAACGCTCAACCAACTGAGGCACCCAGGCGCTCCAAAAGTATTTTTAAAAAGGAGAGTTCTCTTATAATCCTGTCCTCTAGCAATAAGAAATAATAATAATTTGGTATAATCTTTCTAGGCTTTAATACACATATAAACATGTTTATTAAAAATACATAAATAGGATCATACATTCTATTCTGCAACTTTTTTTTCATTCAACTAATATGTTGTAGAATATTTCTATGAAGTGTAACTTTCTTTGGTAAAGGAAGCATGATGGCCCACTGGCCAAATGTACCATGATTTAAATAATCCCCAAATGTGAACATGAAGGTTGACCTCTAGTTTTTGCTTTTATAATAATGTTGTAACACACACACACTTAACTGTCTTTGGGGAAACTCTGAATCAAAGCAGAAATTCCATTTTACATTTTAAATATATTGCCAAACTACCTTCCAGAAAAACTGTACTAATTTATGCTCTCACTAATTATGTTGTTACAACTTCAGCACACATTGGGCATTTGTAATTATTTTTAGCTCCATTTCTTTGATTGTCTCTGAAGTTGAACGTCTCTTTAAAATAATTTTTGCCCATTTGTATTTCTTCTGTGAGTTGTTCATTTATGTTCTTTGTCCATTTTTCTGCTGGATTATTTGTCCTTTTGTTACTGATTTTCTGAGTTCTTGTGGATTTAGGCCCTGTTAAAAATACTGCAATATGACTTCCAGTTTGTTTTTTGTTTGTATTTTCCAATTTTTCTTTTAGCTTGGGTATAGTTTTCTATACAGAAAACTACATACAGAATATTTTTAAAAATATTCATTTATTTATTTTGATAGAGAGAGAGAGAGAGCAGAAAGAGGGAGAGTGAAAATCCCAAGCAGGCTCTGAGCTGCTAGTGCAGAGCCCTATGCGGAGCTCAAACTCACAAACCTGTGAGATTATGACCTAAGCTGAAACCTATAGTCAGATCCTTAACCAACTGAGCCACCCAGGGGCCCCCAGAAAAATTGAATTCTTAAGTGATCTTATAAGGCAGTCTTTTTATTTAATAATTTTGGGTTTATAACCATTTTTAGGAAAACTTTCTCCATGCCAAGATTTTTAAATTATTATTATTATTTTCTTAATTTACATCCGAACTAGTTAACATATAGGGTAATAATGATTTCAAGAACAGAATTTAGTGATTTATCACTTACATATAACACCCAGGGCTCATAGCAACAAGTGCCCTGCTTAATACCCATTGCCCATGTAGGCCATCACCCCACCCAACACCCCTCCTTCAGCAACCCTCAGTTTCTTCTCTGTATTTAGGAGTATCTTACGGTGTGTCTCCTTCCCAGTTTTTATATTATTTTTGCTCCCCTTTCCTTATGTTCATCTGTTTTGTATCTTAAATTCCACATATGAGTGAAGCCATATGATATTTGTCTTTCTCTGACTTATTTCCCTTAGCATAATACACTCTAGTTCCATACACACTGCTGCAAATGGCAAGATTTCATTCTTTTTGATCGCCAAGTAATACTCCATTGTATATATGTACCACATCTTCTTTATCCATTCATCTGTCGATGGACATTTGGGTTCTTTCCATACTTTGGCTATTATCGATAGCACCGCTATAAACATTGGGGTGCATGTACCCCTTTGAAACAGCACTTCTGTATCCTTTGGACAAATACCTAGTAGTGCAATTTCTGGGTCATAGGGTAGTTCTATTTTTAGTTTTTTGAGAAACCTCCATACTATTTTCCAGGGTGGCTGCACCTGTTTGCATTCCCACCAGCAGTGCAAAAGGGTTCTTCTTTCTCCGCATCCTCGCCAACATCTGTTGTTGCCTGAGTTGTTCATTTTAGCCATTCTGACAGGTATGAGGTGGTATCTCATTGTGGTTTTGATTTGTATTTCTCTGATGATGAGTGATGTTGAGCATTTTTTCATATGTCTGTTAGCCATCTGGGTATCTTCTTTAGAAAAGTGTCTATTCATGTCTTTTGCCCATTTCTTCACTGGATTATTTGTTTTTGGGGTGTTGAGTTTGGTAAGTTCTTTATAGATTTTGGATACTAACCCTTTAGCTGATATGTCATTTGCAAATATCTTCTCCCATTCCGTCGGTTGCCTTTTAGTTTTGCTGATTGTTTCCTTCTCTGTGCAGAAGGTTTTTATCTTGATGAGGTCCTAATAGTTCATGTTTGCTTTTGTTTCCCTTGTCTCTGGAGACAGGTCAAGTAAGAAGTTGCTGAGGCCAAGGTCAAAGAGGTTTTTGACTGCTTTCTCCTCGAGGATTTTGATGGCTTCCTGTCTTATGTTTAGGTCTTCCATCCATTTTGAGCTTATTTTTGTGTATGGTGTAAGAAAGTGGTCCAGGTTCATTCTTCTGCAGGTCGCTGTCCCACCACCATTTGCTGAAGACACTGTCTTTTTTCCATTGGATATTCCTTACTGCTTTAAAGAATAGTTGGCCATATGTTTGTGTGTCCACTTCTGGGTTTTCTATTCTGTTCCATTGATCTGGGTGTCTGTTTTTGTGTCTGTACCATACTGTCTTGATGATTACAGCTTTATAAAACAGCTTGAATCCAGAATTGTGATGCCTCCAGCTTTGGTTTTCTTTTTCAGGATTGCTTTGGCTATACGGGGTCTTTGTGCTTCCATACAAATTTTAGGATTGTTTGCTCTAGCTCTGTGAAAAATGTTGGTGTTCTTTTGATAGGGATTGCTCCATGCCAAGATTTTAAAGACAATCTGCTATATTTTTTTCCTGGCACTTTTGGAGTTTCATTTTTAATGGCATTTCTATTTTGGAATAATATATGGCTCTGATTCCGTATCATTGCATGAACAGCTGAAGTGATACCTAAATATATTTATTCTATTGTTAAATATATATTTTGAACCACAAAAAAAAATCTTTTACATACTTCATTATCTGTTTACTTGTGATGACACCAACAAACTGTTCCTTCATTTCCTCTACTGGCCAGTTCTCAAGAATACTTAGAATAAAACCAGTACTTTTACATAATCAAGTTTCAACCTCTGGTATTCTCATGTTTTATATAATTCGGTTAAGAACAAACTCTGCATTTAAATCTGTATATTCCTTGCTTAGACATACAATCTGAAGGAAAAAGATACTAATTCAGTTTTAGAAACTCAAATTTGGATTATGATCCCAAACACACACATACACACACACACACACACACACACACACACACACACACACAAATGCCTTTCGATTAAAACATACTTAAATTTCAAACGTACCTTCCAGACCAAGTCCAGGTATCTAAGTTCAGACAGTGCAAATCATTCATCCTAGTTTGCTAAAATAAAAGTGTGTTAAATTAGTCCCTGTTTCACATTTTTCATGGACTAAAATTTTGGTTTTAAAATTATTTCAGGTTAAAGATAGACTATCTCCATCTTACTTATTTTTACTTATCTTTACTTATTAGCATCAGAAGTTTACATATGAAGAAACAATGCTAAGCATTAATCAAATTACTATAGAGCTACCCAATTAATGTGTCAAGGGAGAAAGGAAGAAAAGGCCTTAAACTAATAGGATTTAAAGGTTAAGACATTAAGCTTTTCTGGTTATGCACAGAAGTGAAGGATTCTCCTCATTAAAATATGATTTATAAATCATGTGTGATTACTCATGTATAGTCTGTTTAGGGGATGGAAGATAAATAAAATTTATTATTGAATGGTATTTTATTTACCTAGATACTTTGAATGTTCAGTTATTCCCCCAAATCAGAAAATAATTTTTGTGAGCAGAAGCACACATAAAAATATCATTTTCATGAAAAACACTAACCAAAACACGTCCGCCAAAGATATAGCCCTTATTTCCAAGAACTGCACATGTGTGCGCGGCTCGCGGCTGCGGTGGGACTCCACCCTGCAGGCAGAGAGGAGGAAACAGAGTGCAAAACTTGAAACATCTCTAAGGAAGTCACACTCATGCTCAGTATGAGAAATCCCTGACTACCTAGTCACCATTACCCCTATAATTCGATAAACACCCTGATGCAAAAGTTCATTGTAGGGACGCCCGGGTGACTTAGTTGGTTAAGCACCTGACTTTTGGTTTCAGCTCAAGTCACGATCTCACGGTTGGTGATAACGAACCCCGCGTATGGCTCTGTGTTGACAGCATGAAGTCTGCTTGGTATTCTCTCTCTCTCTCCCTCTCTCTCTGACCCTTCCCTACTAATTGCTCTCTCTCTCTCTCTCAAAATAAATAAACATTAAAAAAAAGTTAATTGTAAATAGTAATGATTATAGATAAATACTGCTCTTCAAGAATGAAATTTACTCACCCTGATCTTTACTTTTTCTTTTACTTTTATTTTTTATTTTTTTAAAATATACATCCAAATTAGTTAGCATATAGTGAAACAATGATTTCAGGAGTAGATTCCTTAGTGTCCCTTCCCCATTTAGCTCATTCCCCCCTCCCACAACCCCTCCAGTAACCCTCAGTTTGTTCTCCATATTTATGAGTCTCTTCTGTTTTGTCCCCCTCCCTGTTTTTATATTATTTTTGTTTCCCTTTACTTTTTAAAGTGTTTTTCTTAAGGGTACCTGGGTGGCTCCCTCGGTTGAGATTTGACTCTGGTTCAGGTTAGGATCTCATGGTTTGTGAGTTAGAACCCCATATTGAGCTCTGTGCTGCCAGCTCAGAGCCTGGAGCCTGCTTCAGATTCTGTGTCTCCCCTCTCTCTCTGTCCCTGCCCGCTCTCTCTCTCTCTCTCTCTCTCTCTCTCTCTCAAACATTAAAAAATGAATAAAATGATGGAACAGAATAGAGAACCCAGAAATGGACCTACAAATGTATGGCCAACTAATCATTGACAAAGCAGGAAAGAATATCCAGTGGAACAAAGACAGTCTCTTCAGCAAGTGGTGCTGGGAAAATTGGATAGTGACATGCAGAAGAATGAACCTGGACCACTTTCTTACACCATACACAAAAATAAACTTAAAATGGATGAAAGACCTAAATGTATGACAGGAAGCCATCAAAATCCTCAAGGAGAAAGCAGGCAAAAACCTCTTTGACCTTGGCTTCAGCAACTTCTTACTCAACATGTCTCCAGAGGCAAGAGAAACAAAAGCAAAAATGAAATACTGGGACCTCATCAAAATAAAAAAGCTTCTGCACAGAGAAGGAAACAATCAGCAAAACTAAAAGGCAACCAACAGAATGGGAGAAGATATTTGCAAATGACATATCAGCTAAAGGGTTAGTATCAAAATCTGTAAAGAACTTACCAAACTCAACACCCAAAAGACAAATAATCCAGTGAAGAAATGGGCAAAAGACATGAATAGACACTTCTCCAAAGAAGACATCCAGATGGCCAACCGACACATGAAAAAATGCTCAACATCACTCATCATCAGGGAAATACAAATCAAAACCACAGTGAGATGCCACCTCACACCTGTCAGAATGGCTAAAATGAACAACTCAGGCAACAAGAGATGTTGGCGAGGATGCGGAGAAAGAGGATCTCTTTTGCATTGTTGGTGGCAGTGCAAGCTGGTGCAGCCACTCTGGAAAACAGTATGGAGGTTTCTCAAAAAACTAAAAATAGAACTACCCTACGACCCAGCGATTGCACTACTAGGCATTTATCCAAGGGATACAGATGTGCTGTTTTGAAGGGACACATGCACCCCCCTGTTTATAGCAGCACTATAATTCAATAATTCACAAAAGTCCAAAGTATGGAAAGAGCCCAAATGTCCATCGATGGATGAATGGATAAAGATGTGGTATGTATGTATGTGTGTGTGTGTGTGTGTGTGTGTATATATATATATATATATATATATATATATATATATAATGGAGTATTACTTGGAAATCAAAAAGAATGAAATCTTGCCATTTGCAACTACGTGGATGGAGCTAGAGGGTATTATGCTAAGTGAAATTAGTCAGTCAGAGAAAGACAAAAATCATATGACTTCACTCATCTGAGGACTTTAAGATACAAAACAGATGAACATAAGGGAAGGGAAACAAAAATAATATAAAAACATGGAGGGGGACAAAACAGAAGAGACTCATAAATATGGAGAACAAACTGAGGGTTGCTGGAGGGGTTATGGGAGGGGGGATGGGCTAAATGGGTAAGGGGCACTAAGGAATCTACTCCTGAAATCACTGTTGCACACATGCTAACTAATTTGGATGTAAATTTTAAAAAATAAAAAATAAAATTTAAAAAAATGAATAAAGTGTTTTTCTTAAATGCCTGACACTATTTGGCAAAATAAAATTTCATGTAAATTTCACCTTGAAATATAAATATTTAAAAATCAAATTTAAACTATTCTTTCCTCACTTTCCTTTCCCCGCCCCCGCCCCACCCCTGAGGTAATATTATGAGCAAGCAGTGCACAGTGTGATAATCTCAGAGACCCTGAAAAATTAAATCTGCCCCCCTAAAACTCTTGATATCTCAAATTCCACAGTAAAACTTTCACTCTTACTTTAAGCCAAACAGTCCTTTGTAGATTGCTAAAACTCTTCCCATTAACTAATAACACTTTTCTATACTTTTCTATACTGCTGAATACACTTTTCAAAAGTGAATAACACTTTTCTATACTTTTCTATACTGCTGAACAAATACAGCAGATCTTTTCTCTGGAGAAGTTTCGTATTCGTGGGTAAAGACAGAGTATAATGGGTAGATGAATTAATGAGATTCTAAGGGAAATTTTTCTGCATAATTTCCACATGTTCATGGTAGGAGTCTTTGTTTATGCATTTCATTCCAAGTTCTAAAAGAACCTTTTCAACATTTTCAGCACATTGGCTACTGAATGTGGGCACAGGAAGTTTAAACTCTACATTCAATATCAGAATTTCCTCGACTTTTCAGGCTTACTTGAATCACTGTCCCAAAACCAATACAGTAAGAAATTATTCAGATATTACCAATTTAACACTTAAATAAATGAGAGAGAACCTTCTGAAATGTGGTCCCCAGTCATTCCAGCAAAACATAGTTTTTATTGTTACCCCACCCCTGATCTGAAATTTTGGAAAAATTATTCTACTATAAACATATCTATTATGCAACAAATATTGAATTTTTATCAAATACATCTCATAACCACCTAAAGCTTCTGAATGAGTTCACATAATTCTAAACAAAAACAAAGAAATGGCATCTGCATTAATCTGTAACTGCATAAATAATGCACAATGCTTATTAAGTTGCTTGAAATACTGAAAATAACTCAAAGATCCCAATTACTAACATACTGTTCTTAAGGGATAAAAATCCCATGTAGGAAAAACACCTTCAACCCTTCTATTTTACAGATCACACACTACATGGCTTATCTGAAGGACATAGCTCTTTTATGACAGAATTAGAATGCAATTCCAATTTTTTTCAACTTTTACACCAATAATTGGTACACTCTACCATGCTGCCTTGTCTTTTGATGTTGATATTTGGAAATAATAAAGTAATTTAACAGTGTCCCTAAAAAATGAAGAGAGTGGATTCCAGTTACAACCATGTCAGAAACACTTTCAGATAAAAAATAAATAATACAAAAACTTATTTGAAGAAATCATCAGAGAAATTACAGTGAAAATATTGGTAAATATGTACTAAATTAGGGACATGTGCATGTAAGACTACTACAGCAGGAAGGGAGGGCTATGAACTGAGGTAAGAAGGGAAAGAAGGAGCCAGAGAAAGACTTGAAGTTCAAATATAAGTACCTCAGCTCCCTCATCCCCAGGAGCACATCCTTTTTTTTTGTTTTTTTAAGTAGGCTCCAGCCCAGCATGGAACTTGATCTCATGATCCTGAGACCAAGAGTTGCATGCTCCATCAACTGGGCCAGCCAGGTGCCCCTACAGGAGCATGTTCTAGAAATTCGCCTTCAATAGCTATAGATCCCTGATTTTTCTCTAAATAGAGGGTACAGATGCCTGAAAAAGATCTAGGATGAGTTTCAGTAGATCCATTCTCAACAATTTTCTCTGCACTTGCTTGTTCCAATATAATTATGTGAACAGAGATAAAATGCTTTTATTTCATTAACAAAAGACATAAATCTTAAAATTCAAATGTATGTATGTCATATATGCATATTAGTGGACAATTTTGGTTTTGCCTATTCAGCATTCCATTCTGCACAGTTCTGGTGAGTTCATCAGCCACAAAATCCTGCTCCCTTAGGGTAGGCCTGAGACTTGGGCCTAAACCAATTATCCCCTTGGCAACAGGGACCAATGTAGAGAGTGGGAACATGCCCAAATACAACCAGAGTCCTTTTCTAAGACTTATTTGTAGACATTGAAAGAATACAGCACCAGTAGAAAAGACTGTTTGGATAGCCAGGACCATATTCCTCCTAAAAGAGCTGGCTGGTCTGCAGTAGACAGAATGGAGCTAGCATATAAAGAGAAGCAGAGAGAAACTAACAGAGATGGAAAACATTGTTGCTGTTGAGTAACTTGGGCAAGTTCCTGAGGCTCAAGCCCTTGCAGCTCTTCCACTGTGTGAGCCACTTCAAAACAGACTTCTCCCCATGTGAAAATTCGTTATATCTTAAACCAACTTGAATTTGTGTTTGTTCACCAGCACTTGAAAGAGTATTAATAATGTATTTTTTGTCATGCTATAACCGCATGTAGATTTCAAGAGTTTATGAAGTATGGGCTTTTTAAAATTGTGGACTTCATTATAAAAGGACATTTTAAAAGTGCCATTATTAAATAAGGACATCACACTTGTGGCTAAAGAATGATGATGGAACCCTCTTTAGAAGATTTTTCTAGAAAACCTTAGCTAACCTGGAGAAAAATAGGTGATTAAAAAAAAACTACTCGTGACAGTACTCGGGGACCCCCTTAATATATAAATATAAACTCAATTGCTAAAATCCAAATAACTTAGCAAAACTGTATCCTTTTAAACTATCAATGGATATATCAATATAAAGAAAGGTAACTTTTTACAATACTTACTTTAATTTCTGGTTGGAACCAACTCCGTGTCTTTGTATCAAATATATGAACATCATTATGCCACCCCCAGAATATCTGTTCTTCCTAAAACAGAAGTTTTTTAAATATTTAAAAGCTTTTATAATTTTTAGATTAATGTTATAAATTTAATTGCATATTTACCAGTGAAATAATAGGCACCATTACAAAAATAGAGTTAAGTGTTAGCATAGTCATAAAGCTAACGCGTACAGCAGTGGCTCACAAAGTGTAGCCTCCAGGCCAGTAACAGCCACCACCTGGCAACTTGTCCTCTCATAGCATTGCTTCCAGTGAATCATAACTTTACTCGTTGATAACCTGCCAATCCTCTCAAGGATTGTCTGTTTTAAACTTGCAAAGAACAGAATGACATTTATATTTTGCAATCTGTTTTCCTAGAGTACACGCTCAGAATTCCTAATCTTTGCAATTAGGAACTTTAGGGGACCATGGTTCTTGTTTCCAAAGAGTTCCAACCACTTCTATTTAACCAAGCAGTTTGTTCGCATAGGTCAAACTTGTGCTCACTCTCTTCTTTGTCTTCTAGGAAACAAAACTGTCAGCGAGGTACCCATTTAGCAGTTATACTATATTTAGCATCTCTGGATTGTTGAAATCCTCTGTTACTACTCTAGCTTACCACTGTGTTGGTTTTATGTTCTGTGCCAGAAATACATCATTCATTTTTGGCAGGACTTGTGAAACAAATTAAACAAACTAAATGATTTACTTAATTTAAAATCTAAGAGAAAAAAATCTACTGGTACACCAGAAACTTCAGGACATGATCCTTAGCCTAACCTGTACTAGAGGAGAAAAAAAAATGAGTAAAAAAATTAGATAGAAGTAATGGGGATGTATAGTTCTGAAAATTATCAGTAATACTGTAAGTAGCAAAGCTTTACACATATTTTATTTTAAAACTCAAAAACCATGTAAATACACCGAGAACTTTTTAAATACCCATATACAAAAACATATACATGAAGTGTACATATATATTTATATTATAATGTACAAAAATACTATATGCTAGCAGAAGGTAAAACCAAAGAGTTACTATGTATCTTGGTGCTGGGAAAAATGTTGTGTTTGTTTGGTTTGGTTTAGCTTAAGATTTTATTTTTAAGTAATCTGTATACCCAACATGGGGCTTGAACTTTGAAACCCAAGATTAAGAGTCACATGCTTCACCGACTGAGCCAGCCAGGCACCCCTGGGATCAATGGTTTTTACAGTTATCTTTTAGGGGCGCCTTTTACAGTTATCTGGCTTAGTTGGCTGAGAGTCCCATTTCAGCTCAGGTCATGATCTCTCGGTTCAAGAGTGCGAGCCCCGCATTGGGCTCTGTGCTGACAGATCGGAGCCCAGACCTGCTTCAGATTCTATTTCCCTCTCTCTCTCTGCCCCTACCCCTCTGTCTCTCTCTGTCTCTGTCTCTCTCTCAAAAATAAATAAACATTAAAAAAAATTAAGTTATCTCTTAAAAGGTTTCATTTTTATGTCATGTCTTGTTTCATTAGTAATAGATTATTCTCTAACCAGTAAGAGGTAGGAAAGGTAATGTCACTATCAACTTACTGCATTACAGAGGCCAGTCTGAGCTATGAATAGTTCTGGTGGACATACCTAAAAGGAGGTGTGTATCAGCAACAGCCATTCTGGTTATCTATGAACAAAGTTTTTCCAAGTTGTGCTAAAGTCACCACTTGTCTAACAGAAGCAGGTGTGAGTGATGAATGTAAGAAATTACTCTGCCAGTAGCCATGAAGGCTAATACCACTAGGTGAGAGAACTTCCTCCAACTGAATCTAAATCCAAAAGAAAGAAAACACATTTTTTTTTTCACAGTGTCAATTATGGCAATTTAAACTGAGAAAGATTGGGCTCATTATGTCTAGAGACTTTAAGGGGATACTAAATTTGAGGAAAATGTAAACAGTGGTTACTGTCTTACCCAAGATGCATCATGAACATCAAAACAGTCCTGGAGTTCACTGTGTCTCCTACACCCATAGCCACCAAAATATATTAATCTGAAAAACAAGTACAAGAGAACACATTACAGATGTTCTATTCCCAGTCTGTTTGCAAAGGAGCTCATCTCTCTCTCCCCCTAGTAATCTAAAAAGCCAAATAAACTACAAAACCACAGTTTAAAAAAAATCAAGGAGAGAAGGGAAGAATCCTAAATGAACTAATGCCAGAAAGTGGTGAGTTCTCAATAGGAGAGAAGAAACACACGCACAGCTGCTTTCATTCCTGGTGCAATAGCAAGAGGAGGAAGAATCCGGGACAGATACGCTTTGTAAAAGACACCCAAAATTTTAATAGCTGCATGTAGGCTGGCATGGCAAATTAGAATCTTAAGAAAATCAGCACAGTGGGAGATTGAATCCACTTGACAAGTCTTTCACATAGTCTTTAGAGAGCTCATGGTTGGTCACCAATAGGCAATAATCTACTAAACTGAGTCTTCTAACATTTGAGATCAGGACAGAAGAGCTGACGGAAATACCTCAGAAGCATACCAAGCCATTACAGCACACAGGATGCCTGCTCTCAAAAGCCCAGAGGAGGACATACAAGGCTGAAAATGATCTCCTAAGGTATGGAAAGCGAAAGGGGGGACTGGAGAGCAAAGAGAACTCCCTAGTAATCCAAAGACCTACCAATGAGGCTACAAAACAGGGAGAGACCTTCCACGGTTCTGAGGCTTGGAACTCTGTGAAGCACAGCAGAACATCTTTGGAAAATCTGCGATGCTCAAACATGGGGTCCTAGCAAAGGAAAGTCCTGATCTTGCCTCAAAACATCTGAAGCCAGTTGTACAATGGAATCAAACTAAAATTATAACAGCCTCAAACATAAATCAACTACAAATGAGACTGACTGAACTCCCACTCTAGCAGCTTGAGAAAAACATAAAGGACATGCCCTTTTCTGAAGATAAATATCATTTTTTCCAATCTTTACCATTCTTTCACACCGAATGTCTAGCATGTGGTAAAAAAAAATACAAGATACATGTAAAGGTAAAATAAATAAATAAATAAATAAATAACCTATGATCAAGAGAGCAGAGAGCCAATATAAGCGGACCACAAGGTGGTCAGCATGGCATTTACAATAACTATGATAAACTATGATAAAGATGATAACAGACCTAGTTTGTAAAATGTGGACAAAATGCAGGAAGAACAGAACAATTCCAGCAGAGACACAGAATGATGAAAAATAACCACTAAGTGGAAATGCTGAAAATGGGGGAAAATGTAAGAAATAAAGACTTGAATAAACAGGCTTCACAGGAGACTGGACATAGCAATGGAAAATACCAGTGAGCTTGAAGATAGGTCAAGAGGTTAATAAAAAGTATTCAAATTAAAACAAAGAGAAGAAAAGGGGGGGGGGGTGGAATCCAGAGAGCCCAAGCTCTATGGAACAATATCAAATGGCCTAATGTGCACTAAACAGGAGCCCTTGAAGATGGAGAGACAAATAAATGTGTAGAAGAAATATTTGAAAATTACTAAGAGGTTTCTAAAACTGATGAAAGATATGAACCCACCAACCCAAGCTCAGCACACTCCAATCTGGATAAATACAAAGGAAACTACAAGCAGGAATATTTGTTAAAAAAAAAAAAAAGTTTATTTATTCATTGAGAGAGAGAGAGAGCATGTGCACAAATATGAGTGGGGGAGGGGCAGAGAGAGGGAGAGAGAAAGAATTCCAAGGAGGCCCCACACTCAGTGCCAACAACAACATGGGGCTAGGAGATCATGACCTGAGCCGAAATCAAGAGTTGGAACCTTAGCCAGCTGAGTTATCCATGCTCCCCCATGTAGGAACATTTTAATCAAATCAATGAAGAGCAAAAATAAAGAACAAATAAAGAAAAGCCAGAGTAAAAAGACATATACCGGGGAACAAAAACACGAATGAGAGTGAATTTCTCACCAGAAAAATGGAGGCCAAAAGCAATGTCATAAAATCTTTAAAGTGCTGAAAGGAAAAGACAAACAAACAAACAAACAAACAAATAACCTGTCAACCTAATGGGTAGAGAAAAAAGTCACAAAGGAAATTAAAAATTACCTTGAGATGAATGAAAACACAATAAAACAAACAAAAAAGACAATGCAATAAAACAAAACTTATGATGTACAATGAAGATGGCACTCAGAGGCAATTTTATAGCTGTAAATGCCTACAATTTATTTAAAAGATCTCAAATCAATAACAGAACTGTACACATTAAGGAACAAAAAAGAGAAGAGCAAACTAAACCCAAAGATAACAGAAGGAAGGGTTTAGTTTAATTAAAGGGTATAAGCAAAATACTAAATAGAAAAAAAACCAACAAACTAAAAGTTGGTTCTCTGAAAAGATCAACACAATTGACAAATCTTTAGCTAGGTTGACAAAGAAAAAAAGAGAAAACTCCAAGCACTAAAATTGGAAATGACAGAGGGGATATTATTATCAACATTACAGAAATTAAAAGGATTTTAAGAGAATACTACAAAAAACTATGCCAACATACTGGATAATTTAGATGAAATAGAAAAATTTCTGGAAAGACACTATCAGAAATGGCTTGTAAGAAATAGAAAAACTGAATAAAACTATAATAAGGAGATTGAATCAGTAATCAAAAAACCCACCAACAAAGAAAAGCCCAGGACCAGATGGCTTCAGTGATAAATGATATCAAACATTTATAGAATAATTAATACCAACCTTCTCAAAGTCTTTTTAAAAAGAAATGAAGAGGAAAGAACATTTCCTAACTCATTCTATGAGGCAAGCCAGCCAAAAACATTACAACAAAAGAAAACTACATATATCCAATAAGAGATTAATATTCGGAATAAGTAAAGAACTCCTATAACTCAACAACAAAAAGACAACCCAATTTTTAAAAATGAGCAAAGGGCTTGAATAGACATTTCTCCAAAGAAGATCTACAAATGGCCAACGGGCATATGAAAAATGGTCAACATCACTAGTCTCTGGGGAAATACAAATTAAAACCACAATGAACACTACTTCACACCCACTATGATGCCTATTATTTTTAATTTTTATTTTATTTTTTGAGAGAGAGACAGACAGACAGAACATGAGCAGGGAAGGGGCAGCGAGAGAAGGAGACACAGAATCTAAAGCAGGCTCCAGGCTCTGAGCTGTTAGCAAAGAGCCCGATGCGGGGCTGAAACCCACAAACCGTGATATCATGACCTGAGCTGAAGACAGATGCTTAACCAACTGAGACACCCAGGCACCCCTGCCCATTATTTTTTAAAAAGAAGAAGAAAAAGAAAAAAAGAAATAAAGGAAGAAATGGCAAGTGTTGGCAAGGATATGGAGAAGTTAGAACCCGTGTACAATGCCAGTGGGAATATAAAATGGCATAGTCACTGTAAAAAACAGTTTGGTGCTTCCTCAAAAAATTAAACATAGAATTACCATATGACCTGAAAATTCTGTTAGAATTGAAAACAGGGACTCAAACAATACTTGTAAGCCAATGTTCATAGCAGTATTATTCACAATAACCAAAGGTGGAAACAAATGTTCATCAATAGATGAACAGATAAACAAATATGTAACAGGGCATACAATGGAATGTTATTCAGCCTTAAAAAGGAAGAAGCCCTGATACACACAACATAGTGAACTTTGAAAACATTTTAAGTGAAATAAGCCAGACACTAAAAAACAAACATTGAATGATTCTACTTCCATGAAATCTCTGTAACAGGCAAATTCATGCAGGTAGAAAGTAGATTAGAGGTTACCAGAAGTTGGGGGGAAGAGGGAACGGGGAGGTATTGCTTAATGTCTACAGAGTCTGTTTGGAGTGATGATCAATTTTTTAACTAAATACAGAAAACCTTGGTTTGACAGCATAATTCATTCCAGAAACATGCTTGTAATCCAAAGCACTTGTATATCAAAGCAAATTTCAAGAACCATTGGCTTAGTTGTGATCATGGGACAATCGGCATCATGTACTACTCGTATTGCAAGACACTGCTTGTTTATCAAGTTAAAATTTATTAGAGGGGCACCTGGGTGGCTCAGTCAGTCAAGCGTCCGACTTTGGCTCAGGTCATGATTTCGCAGTTCGTGAATTCAAGCCCTGCATTGGGCTCTGTGCTGGCAGCTCAGAGCCTGGAGCCTGCTTCAGATTCTGTGTCTCCCTCTCTCTCTGCCCCTCTCCAATGTGCGCGCGCTCTCTCTCTCTCTCTCTCTCTCAAAAATCAATGAACATTAAAAAAAAAATTTTTTTTTTAATTATTAGAAACGTTTGCTTGTCTTGCAGAACACATTACTGGCAATCCAAGGTTTGATGTACTGGTGATGGTTGTACAATCCTGTGAATGTAATTGTCCACTGCACTGGACGCTTACGTATGGTTAAAATGGCAAATTTTATGTTACATGTATTTTATCATGACTTTTTAAAAAGGTGTAGTAAGGGGCACCTGGGTGGCGCAGTCGGTTAAGCGTCCGACTTCAGCCAGGTCACGATCTCGCGGTCCGTGAGTTCGAGCCCCGCGTCGGGCTCTGGGCTGATGGCTCAGAGCCTGGAGCCTGTTTCCGATTCTGTGTCTCCCTCTCTCTCTGCCCCTCCCCCGCTCATGCTCTGTCTCTCTCTGTCCCCAAAATAAATAAACGTTGAAAAAAAAATTAAAAAAAAAAAAAAGGTGTAGTAAAAAGTAAGTCCTTCTCCTACTCTCAGTCACTCAATTTCCCTGCCTGGGGCAACCACTGTTACCAGTTCCTTGTATATGTGAACAAGAAAAACTTCAAAGGACCAAAAACATACTTTGTAAGGTTAGGATCAATTAAGTCTAGGACACAAAAGCACTAACCATGAGGGAAAAAATGATAAATTAGACTATATTGAAATCAGATTATACCATTGAGAGAATAAAGAGATACATGCCCAACAGAAATGTTAACGCTTACGTACCAAAATACATAGAAGAATGCTCATAGCTATATTATTCTGAAGAGTCAAAAAATAGAAATGACCCAAATGTCTATCAACAACAGAAGGAATAAATACATTGCAGTATTTCATGTAATATAATAACATACAGGAAAGAAAACAAACCATAGGTACATACAACATCATGAATGAATCTCAAAAATATAATTTTGGTTAAAGTATAAATTCTATAGGATGCCATATACAACATAAAAAAACAAAAATATATAAAATATAAAAAACAATAACTAATTTAGGATACCAGAAGTCAGGATAATGGTTTCCTTTAGGAAGGGGGCTGAGCATACTCATTAGGAGTGGACATAATGAAAGATTCTACAGTGTTGATGATGTTCTTTCTTTACTTGAGTGGTGGTTACATAAGTATGCCATTTTGTGATAACTACTTAAGGTATACACTTATGATTTATAATAGTCCTATAAGAATGCTCTATAGAGCTTCAATATCTAAACTAGTGAAGTACATTAACACATCAATGGAACAGAATAGAAAACTCAGATCCAAATACCAATGAAAATTAGGTAAATACATGATAAAGGTAGCATCTGAAATAACTGAGTTACAGACAGGTAGCCATTCAGAAAAAGATAAACCTGGATCCATATCTCATATCATTCTGAGAATAAGCCCCAAATGAATCAACAATTCAAATGTAAAAAATAAAATGACAAAAGTACTAGAGAAAAATATATTGGTGAATTAATGCATAACTTTGCAATCAAGATTCAAGATCAACAAGCCATAAAAGAAATTATTGGTAAAAAAAGAAATTATTGATAAATTTATCTAAATAAGTTTTAAAAATCTGCTTAATGCATGTAGAACACATAGTAATAAGCAAACTCAAAAGACAAATGACAAATTGGAAAAAATATATTCATACCATATCATATCATAGTCAAACACTAATTTCCTTAATACATAAATAACTCCTAGAAACTGAGTTTATAAAAGCAAAACTCAAATAGAAAATAATTAGCAAAGGACACAAATAGTTCAGAGAAAAAGAAATAAAAATTTCCCTTAAATACATGAAAATACATTCAAACTCACAAAAATTGTTTCAGTGAAAATGAAAATAAGACTGAGACATTTCTCATCTATCAGTATGGCAAACAAACAAACAAACAATCTGAGTTTGCCAACAAACTCTTGGCAAGACTACGGAGAAATAAGCATTCCATTGTTGAGAATGCAAAATGGCCCCACTTATATGGAGGAAAAATTGGCAAAATCTATTGCTATGTGTTTCATTGTGTTCTTCCAAAATTCATGTTCAAGTCCTAATGCCTGCCCCCTGCCCCTGTATCTCAGAATATGACCTTATTTAGAGATAGGTTCTTTACAGAGGCAATCAAGTTAAAATGAGGTCATTAGGGAAGGCCCTAACCCAGCATGACTGGTGTCTATAAAAAGGGAAAATCTGGAGACAGATAAGAATAGATAGAGAGAATCCTATGTGAACATGAAAGCAGAGATCAGAGTGATGTCTCTACATGCCCAAGAACATCAAAGATGGGGCGCCTGGGTGGCTCAGTTGGTTAAGCCTCCAACTTCAGCTCAGGTCATGATCTTGTGGTTCACAGTTTCAAGGCTTGCATCGGCTCTGGGCTGACAGCTCAGAGCCTGGAATCTGCTTCATGGATTCTGTGTCTCCCTCTTTCTCTGCCCCTCCCCTGCTCACACTGCATCTCTGTCACTCAAAAATAAATAAAACATTAAAAAAAATTTTTTTTAAGTTTGCCAGCAAATCACCATAAGTTAGGGGAGAGGCATGGAATAAATTTTTTCTCAAAACCTAGAGAAGGAACCAATCGTGCTGACCCTTTGATCTCGTACTTCCAGTTTCTAGAAACATGAGAAAGCACATTTCTGTTGTTTAAGCCCCTTAGTTTATGGTACTTTGTTAAAACAGCTTTGGCAAACTAAACATTTGTCAGAATTATAAAGGCAATCTAATTTTATCCAATGGATAAATTTCATTTAAATTCATTAAAGCATAGTTTGTAACAGCAAAGGAACAGAAATAATCTAAGTGTTATTTCATTTTCAGGGGAAAGGTTATATAAACCATGGTATGTCCTCAAAGGGGAATGCTATGCAGCTAAGAAAGAAAAAAAGGAAGGAAGGAAGAAAAAAGGGAGGGAGGAAGAAAATCAGCTTTCTAACTAGGGATTCAGAAAGATGAAATATCTCCATGGTACACTGCTAACTAATGGAAGCAGCAGGGTGCACAAGAGTGCACAGAATACACTGCTATTTGTGTAAGGAAGAGAGAGAAAAAAGGAATACGTGCACACACTCCTACGTATTTGCTTCTATTTGCATAAAGTAACACTGATGGCAGTGGCTTCCAAACCTGTCTGCATCTTGGAATCACCTGAGGAGTTTCAAAACATCGTAACCCTAGAGATGATCATTTAATTAGTGTAAAGTATCACCTGGGCTTTGAAATTAAAAAAAAAAATCCCCAGGTGATTACAATTGCAGACAAGTTTGAGAACCACTGATGTAAGAATACAAAAGATATTAATTGAAGCAGCTATTTGTGCATGGTGCGGGGGAACAGAGTGGATAGGGACAGGGGTGGGAGCCAGACCTTTCACTGTAGACTTTTTAATATGGTCTTGAGTTTTGAACCATGTGAATGTGTTAACTATTTAGAAATTTTAATTAAATAATGAATTTATTACAAAAAATAGTTGCATCCACAATGCTTATTTTTATGGCATGGCTCTTACCCAGGATGCAGAACTGCCATTACCAACAGAGTCAAAACGAGTTTGTAATTACATCTTGAAAAAATTCAGACTTTCAAGTTTTCTCTATTTCAGCCACCACCCTTGCTAAAGTGTACTTAATGAGATGATTCTGCCGTATTACCTGTCTTTATATACCCAGCAAGAAAGTTTATCACGTGGTGTGGGTGATTGTCCTTCAAAATTGGTGATCTTTTCCCAAACGTAGGTTCCATCTCTTGTTCGCAAATTAACAAAATAAAGCTTTTAAAAGAGAAGAACACCATTAGCAGACAGGGCATTTAAAAATCAAGTCTGTGTCTGAGGGATATGTGATCCAAAACTTAATAATATAACTTTTTTTTTCTTTTTGCAAGGTAAAATTTTTCATTGTAAAGTTAATAAAAAAAGAAAGCTGTGTTTTAGAAGCAAAAATGACATATAAAACATACTGAAATGGATCTTTTCTCATCATGCTCTGCCCTATAGACACCAACTAAGCAGGGAGCGAACTCTGAAGCAGAAAGACATGGAAGAGACGAACACAATGGCTGCATTTTCACTCTATTTTTAAAACCTTGTAAGCTTAAGATTTTCTACATATATCTTCTCCTTTAAATATTTGTACGCGAGATTAAGTGATACACTGAATATTACATTTTGCTGCACTCCTGAATTGAAAGAAAATATTACTCGATTGCTGTATCCTTTGTCATCATATCCTCCAAAAACGTACAGCTTTCCATTAATGCAAACACCACAACTTCCTGACATGGAGGTAGGGAGTTCTCCTTCCATGAGGTGCATGGTCCTGCAGCAAGAATAACATGGAATTCCATGACTTTCTAGAAAGGCAAATTAAAATTCCCTTTGAACTCCATGAGTACTCTTTCAGTGAAAATTGCCATTGACAACTGTAATTGAAATGCAATGGTAGCCAATACGGTAAAAACTCTAATCCATGGTAAAGATTTTTCAACCTACTGGGGAAAAAAATCGCAAAATCTTCAGGTGGCACTAGAATTGGGAATTAACTGGTACAACAAAGCAAAGTCTTCTGGGGTTGCCTGAACCTTGAGAGGAATGGTAAACAATGAAGAACGAGCAGAGAGAGGAAGGGAGTAGGGGAAAGAAAGAGCCAGAGAGAATAAAGCATTCAAAGAAAAGGAAAGGGTCATGCTAAACGTTGCAGTGTGTTCTAAGTTTGGTCTTAAATTCCCTGTAGTCTATGAAAATATTTAAATCAGATTTTAAGATTGGACATTCTGCAATTTAAAATTACTTACCACAACCCACTATCAATATCATAGGTCCAAATTTCATCATTAGGCAAATATACTTCATTGTCTTCAATTGACTAAAAACAGAATACATAAAATTATGTTTATCAATTACACAGTAACAATTAAATGGTTCCTCAAGATGGGAAATCTGTGATTAAAATGCTGCAAGACACAAAATCATAAACAGGCTCCGAGAGGGTTTCTTTAAACTAAGATAGGTCAAAAAAAAAAAAAGGAGAAAAAAAAGACATTTTCTAAAAGAAAGTGGGCAAACAAGAAAGGTTTAGAATACAAAATAGCAAGTATATGAGTCTCAAGAAAAAGACTCAGGGCAATTAAACCTTAAAAAGGGATTTGGAGTAAGGGAAAATGGCAAAATAATAACATTCAGAGCAGAATACTGAAGACTACAAAGTCAGGAAGAAAAGGGATATCAAAAGAGGGCAATATATTTTGGATGAAAGGAAGGAAATAAGGAAGTAAATTTTTATAACCTATAATTAAGACGACTCTATCAGATATTTTGATTTACTGAGCATATTTTTTGAGTGCCTACTATGTGCAAGGCATAGTGTTAGGTGTTCATTAAATATAGAATCTAAGGAGCAAGATAAATTTAGTCAAAATGACAACTCAGAATCCAAATAATCTCTAAAGAAGCAGATAACATCAACAGAATAGTACATTCTGACATTTGTGATGAAAAGAGAAATAAGAATAGAGAAATGTTACTTATTTTAAGTGTAAAAATTTAGGGATTAAAACAAATTCTTACATAAATCCACCATAACTTATTAGTCTGTAAAATAATTCAAAAATAACTAGTTTAAAAGATAGCAGTTTAAGAATTTCTAAGACTGTACGATGAGTAAATTATTAACATGCTAAAAAGAGTTGGTTAGTTTTCTCATTGGCTTGTTAAATTAAAAAAAAAAAAGTATCTTGACTACCAAGTATCTGACCCCTGCCACCACCTTTCTCTCTCTCCCCTTCCTCCCCCTACCTCACACACACACACACGCACACACACACTCACATGCACAAAGAAGAAAACCATTGTATTAATTCCAAGGAAACTTTCACTCATGTCTGGCTGTGGAAGCCCTATTAGATAGATAAGTAAACAAATAATTGTAAGGAGTGTGGTAACTGTATGATCCTAAGATTTAATGGCATCAGGGTCCAGTAGCCTCATGTATACACCTTTACAACAGAAACAGTATGAAAATAGATTGTCACTATTCTCCTTAAGTCCCTCAATGCTTTCCCATTGCTCGCAGGATTGTCTAAAATTTCTATGATTCTGCATTATATGGCACATGCTATCCCTCCAAAGGTTATCTTTCCTTTTACTCACTATGCTCTAGTCTTCTTTCAGTTCCTAAATCTCTGCAAATTCCTTGCTTCAACAGGGCCTTCATCTGTGCTCATCTTTCTTCTTGGAATGCTCTTCCGGAATTTGCCTGGATAGCTGCTCATTCTTTGGAAATCAGTTTAAATGTTGCTTCTCTAATCTCCCAGAATAAGGTTACGGGATTAAGGTCCCAATTAATTGCTCTCCTGCAGTACTGTACTTCACTTCCAAGTCCTTTGTATCACACCCACCCACCACTACCACTAACCTATAAGCTTCATGAGCGTGAGCGCATGGGTCATGTTTATCTTGTTAGAATTCTGTTCTGAGAGTGGAGCACAGTACCTCGCACATAAAAGGCAAATGTAATGTTTGTTGATTGAGGAGTGAATGGATAAGTGAATAATACTTGTTAAACTGACTACAGACTCACCTTAGCCTGATTGAAAAAAAAAAATCTCTTTGAGGGCACCTGGGTGGCTCAATTAGTTAAATGTCCGATTCTTGATTCCAGTTTAGGGCATGTTCTCACAGTTCATGAGTCGAGCCCTGCACTGCCAGTACAGAACCTGTTTGGGAATATCTTTCTCTCCCCCTCTCTCTCCCCCTCCCTTGCTTACACTCTTTCTCTCTCAAAAAATAAGTAAACCTAAAAATATATCCCTTTCACTAATCTTTAAATGGGGTGGTGCAAAAACACAAATGAATCACAGAAGTGAAAAATTTGGACTTAGTTCCCTCTCATTTTCTCAGAGATTTCATTCCTAAATTATCCCCTCTTTTCTACATCATTAAGTTTTCCTTCTCTACCAGATCATTCCTATTGATGTCCAAACATGCCTTGATATCCCTCATCTTTAAAAACAAACAAACCCTCCCTTAACCCCATCTGCTATTTCTTGGCTCCCTCCACAATAAAACTTCCATACTAACTACAGTGAATGTCCCTCCTGTTTCACCTCACATTCCCCTCCTTCACATTCTCTCATCAATCCAGATTAATCTGGCTTCTGAGCCCGTCTTTTCACTAAAACTGCTCTGTGAAGATGACCCTAAAAAAGAGAATTTGTTAACTGATTTATCCAGAAATATGACCCAGAGAGATGGAATATATTTTTTTAAAAACAGACATGGAGGGGCGCCTGGGTGGCGCAGTCGGTTAAGCGTCCAACTTCAGCCAGGTCACGATCTCGCGGTCCGTGAGTTCGAGCCCCGCGTCGGGCTCTGGGCTGATGGCTCAGAGCCTGGAGCCTGTTTCCGATTCTGTGTCTCCCTCTCTCTCTGCCCCTCCCCCGTTCATGCTCTGTCTCTCTCTGTCCCAAAAATAAATAAACGTTGAAAAAAAAATTAAAAACAGACATGGAAAAAGAGAGAGAAGAACTAAGTCTAACCAGAATTTCATTAGCATGTAATAGAATAAGAGTCAATATTTGAAGAGACAAAGGCTGGGAATTTTACAAAATCGTTGAACATCATCAATCCTTGAGATCTAGGAAGTCCTAACAAGTTGCAAGCGGGATAAATAGAAATCCATACCATGATACATCACAGTAAAACTGCAGAATATCAAAGAAAAACATATTTTCTTAACAAGAGCCAGATAAAAAGCAAATCACCTTCAAACAAAATGGCAACTAATGACTGAATTCCCATTAACAACCAAGACTAAGTATTAGCCAATATGTTTAATGAAAGTAACTGTCAACCTAGAATTCTACACCCAGTGAAAATATATTTTAAGAACCAAGGTAAAATAAAGAAATTTTCAGACAAACATAAGTTGAGACAGCTGGCCAATAACTGACCCTCATTTAAAGAAATTCTAGGGGCGCCTGGTTGGCTCAGTCAGTGGAGCATCCAACTTTTTTTTTTTTTAGTTTATTTATTTATTTTGAGAGAGAGAGAGAGAGAGAGAGAGAGAGAGAATAGGGGAGGGGCAGAGAGATTGGAAGAGAGAAAGAATCCCAAGCAGGCTCTGTAGAGCCAGATACAGGGCTCGAACTAATAAACCATGAGATCACGACCTAAGCCAAGTCTGACGCTTAACTGACAGAGCCACTCAGGTGCCCAGAGCACCAGACTCTTTTTAAAAGAAAAAAAAATTTTTTAACGTTTATTTATTTTTGAGACAGAGAGAGACAGAGCATGAACAGGGGAGGGTAAGAGAGAGGGAGACACAGAATCTGAAACAGGCTCCAGGCTCTGAGCTGTCAGCACAGAGCCTGACGCGGGGCTCGAACTCATGGGCGAAATCATGACCTGAGCCCAAGTCGGCCGCTTAACCGACTGAGCCACCCAGGCGCCCCCAGAGCACCAGAGTCTTAATCCCAGAGCAGTGAGTTCAAGCCCCACAGTAGGTGTGGAGCCTACTTAAAAAAAATAAAAGAAATTTAAAATATTTTTCTTAAGTTTATTTATTTTGCAAGAGAGAGAGGGAGAGCACAAGGAAGGCTCAGAGAGAAGGAGAGAGAATCCCAAGCAGGCTCCACACCATCAGTGCAGAGCCCAATAAGGGGCTCGAACTCACAAACCACGAGATCATGACCTGAGCTGAAACCAAGAGTCAGATACTCAACTGACTGTGCCACCTAAGCACCCCAAGAAAAGAAATTCTAACAGCTATTTCAAGCAAAAGAAAAATGATATGCAATTAAAGATCTGAAATGTCATAAGAAATAGTATGATGAGATACTAGTAAATGTATGGGTAAATTTAAACCCACAAAAATGGGCTAAACTTTTTTTTATGCTTAAGGAGAGGGAAACAGGAAAGGACTACCTAGGGAAAAGGGTGACTGGACTTAAAACCTTCTTAAGTAACTGAACTCTCTGGGAAGAAGGAAAACTATTAACTTTGAACTTTGTGAAGTATTCATGTTGAAAGAGAGTAGTTCCCACATGGTTAGAAATAAATCATATAATTTCTACACAAGCAAAGACCAAAAAAAAAAAAAAAAAAAAAAAAAGGAAAGAGAACGAAAAACTCCTTAAACAATCCTCAAAATGAAAAAGTTAAGAAGCAGGAGGAAAAGAGAGAGGAGGGGAAAATAAAACACATAAACACATTTGATGAAAATAGTATATCGGAATCACATTAAGTGAAAATAGGCTAAACTCTTCAGATAAAATATACAAAATGTTAGACTAGACAAAAACAAGATCCAGCTATTTTCAGGTTGCAAGACACACATCTAAAATATAAAGATATATACAAAGTTTCCATGAGAAGGTAGAAAAAGGTATGCCATGCAAATACTAACCAAAAGAAAATTGGTACAGATGTACTGAGAAAATACATTTTAAGGAAAGTAATATTACTACAGATAGAGGATCACTACAAAATAATAAAATGTTCAATTATCCAGAAAGATATAATAATTCTAAGTTCATATACATATAAAGAGGCAGCCTAAAATACATTAAAGTAAAAACTGACAGGATCACAGGGAGAAATTAACAAATCTATAGTCAGAGTATGAGTTTTAAAGACCTGTTACAGTGACTGATGGAACAGGAAATAAAATAATAAAAAAGATAAAGGAGCTTTGAACAACACAATCAGCAGATTGATAAAATAGACATAAATAAAACACTTTACCTGATAATTAGAATATATATATATTTTTAAGACCTAATGGTATATTTATGAAAACTGGTCATATGCTAGTCCTTAAAGCAAGTCTCAACATATTTGAAAGGACAGGCAACAGATAGACATAGACAGACATAGATTACACTGTATGACACAATTAAGTTAGAAATTAGTAACAGAAACCTAATTACAAAAATAGCACAGAAATTTAAAATATTTTCCCAAACAACTTATGGGCCAAATAAGAAATGATAGTGAAAAGTATAAAATATTAAGACTGTAAAATAACAACATACTGCTTATCAAAAGGAGGAGGAGAGCTAAAGAGGTACTTACAAGAAAATATATAGTCTAACACACTTAAAGAATTTAAAAGTCTCAAAAAAAAAATGAATTAAGCATCCAGCTTCAGAAGTTCAAGAAATTACAGCACAATAAACCCATAGGAAGTAGGAGGAAAGGGGCGCCTGGGTGGTTCCATCAGCTGAGCAACCAACTCTTGATTTCAGCTCAGGTCATGATCTCACGTGTTTGTGGGATAGAGCGTCGCATCAGCTCTGCGCTGACAGCGTGGAGCCTGCTTGGATTCTGTCTCTCTTTCTCTGCCTCTCTCTCTCAGAATAAATAAACATTTAAAAGAGCAGGAGGCAATAAAAAGCAAACATTAATGAAATAAAAAAATACAACAGAGAAGATTAAGTAAACCAAAAGTTGGTGTTTCAGAAGGCTGGTAAACCTCTGGCAAAATTATTCAAAAAAGGAAAGAAAGGAAGGACCTACTAAATAAATATAGGGATGAAAAAAGGGACATACCTATAGCTACTACAGAGATTAAATAGAGGGTATTATGAACAACTTTAGTTTATGCCATGAAATTTTTAAACCTAAAGGAAATGGATAGAGATTGGAGGTGGGGTGAGGGAACCTTACCAAACTTGACATCAGAAAAAATGGAAAATCTTAACAATCCACAGCTTTAAAAAGATTGAATCAGAGATTTAAAACCTCCTCTACAAAGGTCCAGATGGCTTTACAGATGTGGTCTTCCAAACATTCAAAGAACAATTAATTCAATCTTACAAAAACCACTTCAGAATATAAAAGAAAGAACAATACCCAATCCATTTATAAACACAGATGTAAAAATGCCCCTCCCAAGAATTACCAAACAGGATCCAGTAATGTATAAAACAGATAACCTATTATACTAACTTGCATTTAACCTAGAAAATGCATCATTGGTTAATATTTATATAATAGTATAAATTATCCCATTAAGAGATTAAAGGAGAAAAAATATGATTGTCTCAGTCTGATGCAGAAAAATCACTCTCCAAAGTTCAACAGCCATTCACTGAAAATCAGCTAGAAGAAAACTTCCTCAAGTTGAAAAAAGTTATCTACAAACAAATAAACAAAAACCAAAGCAAACATCAAACTTAATGGTTAATAGTCGAAAACTATCCTTCTAAGATTAGGAACAAGACCAAAAAAAAAGGCTTCTATTTAACATTGTACTTTGGGTCCACCAGTGCAATAAAGAAAAGAAAACAAATAAAAAGTAGGAGGGAAGAAACAAAAGTATTCAAAAACTGTATTTCAGAACACCAGCAACAATCAGGAAATTTAGTTTGTAAAAAATTAACAATAGAAATTAAAAAACATAAAGAAACTAAGAATACAACAAAAGATGTACAAGATTCCTATGAAGACACTGTAAAATTTTATCAAAAGACGTTTTTAAAAGCCCTCCTAAATAGATATACTATATAATTGGAGGAGAATACTCAATTTCGTAACATGTCTATCACCCTCGAAAGATCTGAAGATTTGAATACAGTGACAAAAAATCCCAACAGAAACTTTATTTGACAATCTGACTCTAAAGTTTATACAAACGAGGAAGCACCATGGAAGAACAATTACACAGTTCGTCTAAAAGCTAAATGTAGAATAACCATATGACCCAGCATTGCAACTCCTACATACTCAAAAGAATTGGAAATAGGGGCTCACATATTTGTGCCAATTTCACAGCAGTATTATTCACAATACACAAAAGATGGTAACAACCCCAGTACCCCATCACAGATGATGGATAAGCAAAATATGGTATTTACACACAATGTCATCTTGTTCAGCCATAAAAAGGAATGAGGTTCTGATTGACACTATGACATAAATGAACCTTGAAAACATTGTGGTAAGTAAAATAAACCAGACTCAAAAAGACAAACATTGTATGATTCCAATTACTTAGAATATCTATAAAAAGACAAATGCATAAAAAGATTAGAAGTTACCAGTGACTGAGGAAAGAACTAAGAGAGAGTTATTGCATAATGGGTATAGAGTTTCCATTTGGAGAAACAGAGTTTGGGAACCAGATAGTGGTAACATCGTAGAACATTGTGATGTAATTAATGCCACTGAATCGTGCACTAAACTATGGCAAAAATGGCAAATTATAAGTTTTACATATTTTACTACAAAATAAAAATAGTAAAGAAAATTTATACAAAAGCACAAAAGGCTCTAAAAAACACAAAATATTCTTGAAGAACAAGATAGAGTGGGGATTTAAATTTATATGTTAACATTTTCAAACTTCTACTAAAGCAGTTGCAATTTACACGGTGTGGTTGTCAAAATAAACAGACCAACTGAACCTAATAAAGGACCTGGAAACATATCATACACACATGAAACCTTCATGTGTGACAGACTGAGTTTGCCTGTTCACAGGGAAAGGGACTATTTAATACATGACACAAGGACAAGTGGTTATCCATATTGAAAAAATAATGAAATTGGATCCCTATTCTAAACCATTTAAACAAACAAAAAATTCAGATAACAAAAGATTTAAACATGGAAGGCAAAACTGAACGTTGTTTGGAAGATAACATAGGACATTTTATGATCTCCATATTGAGAAAGATTAAAGATGCAGAAAGCATAAAGCTTTAAGGAAAAGACTGAAATTACATTAAAATGAAGAAATGCTGTTGAACAAAAGACAATCATCAAGAAAGCACAAAGACAAGCTATAAACTGAGAAGACATATTCAATTCATACAGCCATATACTTAAAGAATTCCTATAAATCAGTTAGAAAAAAACAAATAATCCAACAGACAAATGAGCAAAAGATATGAACCAGCATTTTTACCAAAGAAGAAACACAAATAGTTCATAATTGTTCAAATGAAAAGGCATTTAACGTCATTAGTAATCACAGAAAAGCAAACAAAACCACAATGAAGTATCACGTCACATTCACAGGATTGGGAAAATAAGGCCAGATAGTACTGAATGTTATTAAGGATGCGCAGCAAGGAGGAAGCTGCTGGGAGTGTAAATCGATACAAATATTTTGGGAGCAGTGACATTTCCAAGTAAATTTGGAGATGTGTATACCAAGTGACCGAGCTGTCCACCTCTTGGTATATGCCCTAGAGAGAGTGCATGCCCTTGTGCAGGTATAATAGGAGATGTGTTATAAGAATATTCCATGTAGCATTGCTTAACAATACCAAAAAAAGAAAAGAAAAGAAAACCATTCAAACATTCAACATCAGAATAAATAAATTGCAGTAAATTCACACAACAGAATATTAGAGAGGACATATATCAAATGAATGAATCCAGGGATGATTTTCAAAATATTTAATAACCAGATAGCACAGAAACTGACAAATCAGAATGGACATCAGCTAAAAACAGGTACAGCCATGCAAGGGCACACTAGCTGAATAAAAGCAATGTGTGAATCTAAAAAACATGCATTACTAAAAGAATTAAGTCACAAAAGAAAACATACGCTATGACTCCAAAACCAAATAATATATTGTTTAGAGACAGATGCATATGTGGTAAGATCATAATGAAAAGAGTGATTAACAAGAAATCAAGATCCTGGTACCCTGTGGGGTGGAAGGAGCACTGTAATCAGTGAAAGACAAGCAGAAAGCTGCTAAGGTACTGGTTCCAGTTGATTCCTTAAGCTGGCAATTAAAGATGTTTACCTTTAAATGATACTTATTTTACATTCTTTCTGTATATACATTTCAAACTTTAAAATTAAGAAAATAAAATTTTCAGAAATGACTAGTTACTCACAAAGTCATCAAAGAAGCTGGAGAACCAGCCTCTGATCCACACGAGTTAGGACAAGCTCTGAAAGCATGTCATAGGACAGGTCTGGTGAGCTAATTGCCGCTGTCACTGGAGAATGACACCACAACTTGTAGCACCACCTTTTATGCCAGGGACCTTGCTCTTCCTACAGATTCTATTGCTGGGTAAGAATCCTCTTCAGGTCCTCATTTTTGCATCTTACTACGTATTACTTAGTATTACTGTGAGTCCAAATCTAGCACAGATTCATCTAACTGGGTCCAAGCCACCTGCCCACAATCTAGCTGCAAGGGAGGCTGGAAAAGTGAGTACAGTACATGGCACTCAGGTTCTTTTTATTGGTCACTTACCATAAGCTATGTCCCTTCTAGATACTGGGGATACAACAGGGAACAAAATCTCAATCTTTATAGAATTTACATTCTATGGGCTAGGTAGAAGGTAGACAACTACAATAAATACCCCAAACAGACTCATGTGGTGGGTGATATTACAATAAAAGAAGGAGGTCCAAATTTGGGGCATCTAAAAAGGACAAATGTCTTCCGTGTGACATGGATGGCCTATGTGACCATATATGAATATGTAAAACAAAACTATTAGGTTAAAGAGACTATGCACTTAAGGCTTTTGATTCACTTCACTACATTTCTCCTTAAAAAGGTTACACAGATTTGTATTCCCATTACCAGACTAATTCATTTCCCCATGCTCTTTTCAAAAATTCTTTTTAATATTTGCAAATAGGAGAAGAAAAATCTCATTGTTTTTTTCAGTTGGGTTTTTCTTACGACTCATATTGTATTTCTTCTTTTGTAAATTTCTTGTACATACTCATTGCTCATTTTTCTATGGAAATACTTTTGCTTTTACAGATATTAATCTTTATTTTTGCCTAGATGTTGCAAATGTTTCCCCCAGTCTTTCATCTGCCTTCTCACTTTATGGTATTTAAAAACCATAGTTTTAAATTTTTAAAAAGGTTTTATCTACCTATCTTTTCCTTCATAGTTTTACCCAATTCATTTTTATTTTCCCAACTCAAAATTTTTAAAGAGTCACTGTTTTTCTTCTGGCATGATATAGCTTAATTTTTCTACATTTAACTCTTCAATCCTAAGGCTCTACTATCATTTTCCTCTAGCTATCCCTGGACCATTTATTGAATAATTGCTTTTCCAGAATTAAAATGCTACCTTTTGAATGTTTGGTTTGCTTGGCTGTTTATGTAACTTCATTTCCATTCCATCATGCTATCTCATGTTGCATCAGGAGCACTGACTTAAGTATTGTAATATTGTGGTATGTTTTAATATCTGGCACTGTAAACCTCCCACCTTGCTTCTTTGAAAACATATTCTAAATTGAGTCTTCTTCCCTTTAAGTCTATGTCCAAAACAGAAATATGTAGTTAAGCATACTTGTGCAGATATTTTCTATAAGGAAAAGTTTAGGGGAAAATGTATCAACATCAACTGTATTAACATAACTGTGTTATGAAAATAAAACTGTTCATATGATTAAGCCCTAAGAAGAAAGCATATCAGCTACAAACATGCTAAAACACCACGCTTTTCCTCCAAAATTTGGGGAAACTGCTCATAACTTTTCAATGTTTCCCAGTAGCAGCACTAAAGATTGCATGAAGTTCAGTAACACAGAAAGAATATGGAAGAAGAGGCAAAAGAATATTCTGGTATTGGGGCACCTAGGTGGCTCAGTTGGTTGAGCGTCTGTCTTCAGCTCAGGTCATGATCTCACAGTTTGGTTTGTGGGTTCGAGTTCCACAACAGGCTCTGCTGTCAACACAGAGCCCACTTTGGATCCTCTGTCCCCTCTCTTTCTGCCCCTCCCCCACTCATGCTCGCTCGCTCTCTCTCTAAAATAAACATTAAAAAAAAAGAATATTCTGGCACCAATTAAAATTTGCCACTTACTTTTTTCAGCACTTCCACTCTCACCTCTAGAGAGAGGTAGAATTGTTTTCAGATGCAATGTCCTATAGAATATGTTGGATAATAATGAGTTAATCTAGATGGTTATCTGTGGACTATTCAGGTTTTAGGATGTATGTTCATGAATTTCAACATATTGTTTTTGGTGATAAGGAAGAAAACTGGGGCACCTGTGTGGCTCAGTCAGCTAAGCATCTGACTTCGGCTCAGGTCATGATCTCGTGGTTCCTAAGTTTGAGCCCCACATGGGACTCTGTGCTGTCAGTGTGGAGCCTGCTTGGGATTTTCTCTCTCCCTCTCTCTCTGCCCCTTTCCCACTTGTGCTCACTCTCTTTCTCTCAAAATAAACTTAAAGAAAAGAAAAAAAATAAGGAAGAAAACTGTGATTAGAACATACAATCTGAAATTATTGGATTATTCTTAACTACTGACTACTGGATTACCTCCAGATTCCAAGGGCTCTCAGCTATCTTCTTTTCAGAAGGGTCTCAATAAAACACTTGTTGGAAGGATTCTACTTTTCCTCGAGATATGCTAGGTCTTCTTTTTTGCCTCCCACTCTCTTTCCTTCCACTCATGCCTTAGACATTCGTTAGCTGCTGATAATTCCTGGAATTTAAAAAGTACAGGCATACCTTGTTTTATTGCACTTTGCTTTACTGCACTTCACAGATACTGTGTTGTTGTTTTACGTTTATTTTATTATTGAGAGACAGAGACAGAGCATGAACACAGGAGGGACAGAGAGAGGAGGAGATACAGAATCCAAAGCAGTTTCCAGGCTCTGAGCGATCAGCACAGAATTCGACGTGGGGCTCGAACTCACAAACCGCCACATCATGACCTGAGCCAAAGTCGGACGCCCAATCGACAGAGCCACGCAAGTCCCCCTTGATACTGTGTTGTTTTTTGTTTTTTGTTTTTTGTTTTACAAATTGAAGATTCAATCAAGACTTCACTGGAGGCAGTAACTGCAGATGTGGTGGAAATAGCAAGAGAACTAGAATTAGAAGTTGAGACTGGAGATGGGACTGAATTGCTGCAGTCTCATGATCAAACTTGAGCAGATGGAGGAGTTGTTTCTTATGCATGAGCAAAGAAAGTGGTTTCTTGAGGTGGAATCTACTGCCGGTGAGGCCTCTGTGAAGATTGTGGAAATGACAACAAAGGATTTAGAATATGACATTTTCTATTCTTGGGAAGGCAGCAGGAGGGTCTGAGTATTGACCCCAGTTGTGAAAGAAGTTCTACTGTGGGCAAAATGCTATCCAACAGCATCACATACTATAAAAAAAATCATTAATGAAAGCCAGAGTCAATTGATGTTGCATACTTCATCATATTCTTTTTAAGAAATTGCCACAGCCACTCAACCTTCAGCAACCACCACCCTGATCAGTCAGCAACCATCAACATCAAGGCAAGACCCTCTACCAGCAAAAAGATTAGGACCTGCTGAAAGCTCAGATGATAATTAGCACTTTTTCGCAATCAAGTATTTTTAAATTAGGGTATGTACATTTTTTAGACATAATGCCATTGCACACATAAGAGACCACAATATAGCATACACATAACTTTTATATACACTGGGAAACCAAAAAATTCATTTGACTTGCTTTATTGTGGTGGTCTGGAACCAAACCTGCAATATCCAAGGTATGCCTGTAGCAAACTCTTTCTAAATCTGCATGGCACTTTTCAGAGTGGTTCTTAACAGCATCGTATCATTGAATCAGTAAGTAGTAGAAAACAAAGTGATTCTATTCACTGATTGCCACCTGAACACCTGGAATCTAATTAATTACATAATTTTCAAGATTAAAATGAGATAAAAATATTCAGACATTTCATTTATAGGCCCAAAAGAAACGTATACTGTCACCAGATACGAGATATTGCAGTTACTATGTTAAATTAGATCTTTTCACTTAACTTTTACAATATTAAGAATCAATATAGCAGATGAAGTTTGACACCTCTACATCTTCAAGTGGCAGAGCTAAAAAAACAATCAAAATATTTCTTCTACATAAAACCATCAATAGATCTAGGCTCCTTTTTCATAAAGAACAAATGGTGTAAGGATTAGACATGAAGAAAACATAGTCATCTAGTTTACCTTAGTTTATCACAGAAAAAATAGCCTTTGGAAATCCAATATACCTAGGTTGGAATCTCCTACCCTTGAGGTCAAATGGCCATCATTCATTCCCATTGACTCATCATCCTTACTTTTAACGGGGTTATTACTTACCTTATAAGGCACGATAAAGATTATATAAGATTAGGAATATGAAAGTTCCTAGCACATGCCAGGTATAGTAGGCACTCAAAGGTCAGTTCTAATTTTCCCGTCCTGATACTGCACCAAATTAAAAATAAACACACAAACAAAACAACAAAAACCAACTTGGATCTGAGAATCATTTAACATAGATAGTATGTACTTTATTTCAGTGAGTGAGTCAGTAATGTTACATCTGTCATATAATCGTATCGAGACAGTCAGAAAATGTGGGTTCTACTTGCAAAAGAACTTCCAGATGGCTCGCTTTAAAAAGACAAAAAACCAAAAACTGTAAACTGATGGGGTTGGCTTATACTCCTGAACTGTTTTCTGGCTTTAGAATCTTTGCTTCTATAATCTTATGATTATAGAAACAAAACAAATACACACATTCAAACCTCCATCGTAATAAGCGTATTTAAGCAATTTTTACTAAATTGTTGCTAATACGAGTCTATTCTGAGACTCGAAAAAACTTCGTAATTACCCACCGATAAAGGAATGCCACTAAAAATCGCTTAGAAACAGTCAAATGCTTCAGCGATTTCAATACCCCGAATCGCAACCTTGCAATAAGGAAATATTTACAAAACAATACAGCCCGGCGTCCTCGTGGTGCCTTTAAGTCTGCGCAAGCATTTAAAGATAATTAATCGCGCAGAGACTTAGTGCCGGTCAGCCCGGGGGGGTTACTGGACAGCTGCGGGGGGTCGCGGGGGAGGGTGGGGAGCGGACAGTGGGAAGAGCCCCAGAACGCGGGTTTGAAGGCTTTCAAAGTGGAAGCAACGGCGGGGCGGCGTCAAGCCCTGGCGCGGCTGGGAGAGCGGCCGACGGCGGAGGGGCGGGCGGGCGGGCGAGGGGGTCGCCGGACGCGCCGGGCCCCGGCCGCGGACCGACCCCCGTCTCGGGGCCGGTGTGGGCGGGCGCTCGGCGTCCGCTCGGGCCCAGAGGCCGGGCGGGCTCCCAGCGCGAGTCCGCCCCGTCCCGCCTCTTCCCCTTACCACGTAGCCCCCCCACACGTAGAGGAAGTTTCCGTCCACCACGGCGCAGTGGCCGCTGCGCTCCTCCGCCACGCAGAACGGCTGCGAGTCCGCCATCCGCGCCGTCGCCCGGTCCAGCCGCTGGGCGCGCCTCGGCCCCTGCCCACGGAGCGGCCTCTCCTGCCGCCGGGCTCTTCCACGCACGAACGGAACGCGTCGAGGGCCGAGATTGGTGGGAAGGCGGAACGAGTGCGTCTGCGCCGTCCCGCAGCCCGCCCGGGAAGCCTGGCCCGGGGTGGCGTCGCCCGTTAGGGATGCTCTAGGCTGAGCTGTGAGGGAGGTGCCGTGGCTTCGGAACCCTGCCACCTGCTGATTTCTTCCCACTCGGATCGCGTGATTTTGGCAGTACAGCCTAATTCTGTCTCTTATTCGCTGGATTAATAGGCTTCTGGTCTATTGGTGCTGCTGTGACATAAATCAATATATTAATGCTTCGTGTGGGTTTCCTTTTCCACTCAACCTCCAGCAAAGATGGTTATCCATAAGAATGGGGGTGTGTGTAATATATATTTTTTAATTAGGGATTTTCTGAAACGTATTCTAGCAAACTACCGCCTGGGGTCCAAAGTAAATCTGCCCCTGTTTTTGTATAGCCCACAGCCAAGAATGGTTTTACATTTTTATTATTTTTTTCATGTTATTTTATTTATTTTATTATTTTTTTTAAATTTACGTCCAAATTAGCATACAGTGCAACAATGATTTCAGGAGTAGATTCCTTAATGCCGCTTACCCTTTTAGCCCATCCCCCCTCCCACAACCCCTCCAGCAACCAACCTTCTGTTTGTTCTCCATATTTAAGAGTCTCTTCTGTTTTGTCCCCCTCCCTGTTTTTATATTATTTTTGTTTCCCTTCCCTTATGTTCATCTGTTTTGTCTCTTAAAGTCTTCAGATGAGTGAAGTCATATGATTTTTGTCTTTCTCTAATTTTACAAATACCCTCCAGTTCCATCCACGTAGTTGCAATGGCAAGATTTCATTCTTTTTGATTGCCGAGTAATACTCCATTGTGTGTGTGTGTGTGTGTGTGTGTGTGTGTGTGTGTGTGTGTGTGTACCACATCTCCTTCATTCATCCATCTATGGACATTTGGGCTCTTTCCATATTTTGGCTATTGTTGATAGTGTTGCTATAAACATGGCGGTGCATGTGTCCCTTCAAAACAGCACACCTGTATCCCTTGAATGAATACCTAGTAGTGCAATTGCTGGGTCCTAGTGTAGTTCTACTTTTAGTTTTTTTGAGGACCCTCCATACAGTTTTCCAGAGTGGCTGCACCAGCTTGCATTCCCATGGTCTTACATTTTTAAATGGTTAGAAAAAAGGGGTGCCTGGGTGGCTCAGTCAGTTAAGCCTGGGACACTTGATTTGGGCTCGCGTCATGATTTCCCAATTGGTGAGTTTGAGCCTGGCCTTGGGCTCATCATTGACAGCACGGAGCCTGCTTGGGATTCTCTCTTCCCTTCTCTCTCTGTCCCTTCCCCGCTCTCATGCACTCTAAATAAATAAATAAATAAACAAACAAACAAAATGGTTGAGAAAAATCAAAAGAAGAATGCCGTTTTGTGACTTGTGAAGATGATAAGAATTCAAATTTCATCATTTGTACATAAAGTTTTATTGGCACACAGGCACCCTAAGTCATTTAAGTGTTGACTGTGGCTGTTTTTATACCATAATTGCAGGGTTGAGTAGCCTGAGTTGAGCAGTTGCAACAAAGAGCATATAGTCCATACTGCTGAAAATATTTACTGTCTGACCTCCTACAGACAAAGCTGGCTAACCCTTGTTAGTAAATGATGCTACTGAAGTAAAACTACAGTCAGGAGGGAAGATAATAATCCTACCAGTGTCTATAAATGCGCTTGAAGAACTTGTGAATGCCCATTACTCAGAGCAAGTTCCATTCACTTATTCATTTATTCAGTACACATTTGTTAAGTACCTGCTTAATGTAGATAGTTCGTTCTCAGGTTCTATTAGATGGGAAACTCTGAAGGAATCTTATTATTACTGACTCCCCAGACCCTGATACCAAGTAGGTACTAAATAAATATTTGTGGATTAAATGAGCAAAAAGACAAAGTGAATTTTAAGATGAATAAGACATAGTTATACCACAGGGGCTTCAAAATCCAGTCAGAGGGAAAGATACATAAAGAAATAAATGCAGTGTGGGAGGAGAAGTGGTATAGTAGAAATGTGGACAAAATACAGCAGAAAAATGGGAAGGAAATTTGCGATCTATTGATGAAGGGAGTGCACAAAGAGAGACACTTGTGTTTTCTTACAAGTTGTGTAAATAGTTGAGGATGACTAGAATACTTCTAGAGAGTAGAGACTAGCCAAGGATAAAGGTGGGACAGGCGATCACACAGCCTTGCTGATGCTAAGGAGTCTCAACTTTAAGGCCCAAAGGGTCTTAAGCAGGGAGTAAACAATGTAACTTAATTATTAGAACATTTACTTTGGCTTGTGGGGCAAACGGGGAAGTTAGGACTGAAGACAGAAAGATGGACGGCACATCGCACAGGTCTGGTGTAAAGTAGGCCCTCGGTAAATAGTGTTAGCAGTACTAGCTTGTTGTTATTACCATATTACCCACATGCCCACTGGTGATCTTTGTCCCAGCAACCCTCTTTCCACCGGCAGCGGAATTCCAAAGCCCTCTCGAGGATTTCCGTGAATTCATACAAGGATTATAATCTCATAGTCACTTCTGGCTTTAAACTCCTACTGCTACTGGAATAATTCCACTCACAGATGCATGGATCTTCTATCGCTGGAGCATGCTACATCTCTTCTCTGACGCATCACTCCAGACATGAAGATCAGAAGCATGCCTTATTTTCTTGAAAAGCCTACTCTTAAAAAGTAAAAACATGCATAAACCCATCTCCTTCAAAAAAAAACTTAAATAAGAGAAAAGCCCACTCTTAAAAGTCATTTCAAGAGCAATACAAAGTCATTTGCATTTCTACTAAATTTTACTGACATAAAAGGTACAAGTGAAAAGATGATGGGGTTTATAGCATAGAAAGAAATCATTTCAAATGGAACATTGTATACCCTTGTTTCTAAAACTCCACTAGCCACGCCATCATTGTAGCCTTTGTCAAAGATGAAGTCAGACACTAGTTACAGAGGTGAAGATAGATTATTTTTCCCCCAGTAGTAAACTACTGCAATAAGGAAGAGGGTCCAGTGTGACCTGAAATCAACTTGTGGAAACAGAAGGCAGGAGACTTTTGAAAGGCTAGGCTTTGCTAAGGGAAGGCACGGATTGCTAAGTGCTAAGCCATGTGACTAAGCCATCTGGGC
The DNA here is from genome assembly GCF_018350175.1 of Felis catus. Taxonomy (NCBI): domain Eukaryota; kingdom Metazoa; phylum Chordata; class Mammalia; order Carnivora; family Felidae; genus Felis; species Felis catus. The sequence goes on along the minus strand of NC_058373.1, from coordinate 97,381,129 downwards.
TTGTTAATTGGAGCCTACCCAGAGAAGAAACAAACTTCTATCTTGGTGCAAGTTAAAGCAAGACACCCACCAAAGATAAGCCTTTATTTTCCCCACTCAGGAACTGGGATTGAGAGGGACAGTTATCTCCCTGAATGTTTGCATTTCAAAAAGACAGCTCTCTGGTCTTCAGAGAAACATTTTTTGGGTGGTAGGTTTACATCTTAAAGGCAGAGAAAGTATTTATAATCACAAACTTTCCAAAGTAACTGCTCCAAGAGGGGGCTTTTATGAGGGGATCTGTCTGCCTATCACTAGCTTTGGGGCTGGAACAAACAAAATTCTCCTGACAGCCTTGGGCTATCCCCCACCCCCCTCAGAAGGCACTCTAAGGGGTCCTGGGGTCATTCTAGGTGGTATGGCCTTGAGCTATTAGAAACTATGCTAGTGTTCAAGTCTCTAAGTGTATGTATGTGGGGGTGGGGAATGAAATCATTTCTGCAGAGAGTAAGCAGTTTCCATCGGCCAAGGTTGAAGCTTAGCTGAGAATAGTGCTCAGGAGAACTTGCCTAGAGTTTGGTCAAGAAGAGGGTCTTGGAGGGAAGAGTATCCAATGGAATAAAGACAGTCTCTTCAGCAAATGGTGTTGGCAAAACTGGACAGCGACATGCAGAAAACCAAATTTGGACCACTTTCTTACACCATACACAAAAATAAAATGGATTACATCAAAATGGATGAAAGACCTAAATGTAAGACAGGATGCCGTCAAAATTCTAGAGGAGAAAGCAGGCAAAAACCTCTTTGACCCCCGCCACAGCAACTTCTTACTTGACCTGTCTCCAGAGACAAGGGAAACAAAAGCAAACATGAACTATTAGGACCTCATCAAGATAAAAACCTTCTGCACAGAGAAGGAAACAATCAGCAAAACTAAAAGGCAACCGACGGAATGGGAGAAGATATTTGCAAATGACATATCAGCTAAAGGGTTAGTATCCAAAATCTATAAAGAGCTTCTCAAACTCAACACCCAAAAAACAAATAATCCAGTGAAGAAATGGTCAAAGACATGAATAGACACTTCTCCAAAGAAGACATCCAGATGGCCAGTAGACACATGAAAAGATGCTCAATATCACTCATCATCAGGGAAGTGCAAATCAAAACCACAGGGAGATATCACCTCACACCTGTCAGAATAGCTAAAATGAACAACTCAGGCAACAACAGATGTTGGCGAGGATACGGAGAAAGAGGATCTCTTTTACACTGTTGGTGGGAATGCAAACTGGTGCAGCCACCCTGGAAAACAGTATGGAGGGTCCTCAAAAAGTTAAAAATAGAACTACCTCACAACCCAGCAACTGCACTACTAGGTATTTATCCAAAGGATACAGGAGTGCTGTTTCAAAGGGGTACATGCACCCCAATGTTTATAGCAGTGCTATTGACAATAGCCAAAGTATGGAAAGAGCCCAACTGTCCATCGATGGATGAATGGATAAAGAATATGTGGTGTATATATATATATATATATATATATATATATATATATGTATTTGTGTGTGTGTATGTCTATATGTATGTATGTATGTATATGTATACATATACATGTATATGTATGTGTGTGTGTATGTATTTGTGTATATATGTATATATACAATTTGTACATATATATACAATATAAATACTACATATGTGTATATATGTATGTGTATATATATATATATATATATATATATATATATGTATGTATACACACACACAACGGAGTATTATTTGGCAATCAAAAAGAATGAAATCTTGCCACTTGCAACTATGTGGATGGAACTAGAGGGTATTATCCTAAGTGAAATTAGTCAGAGAAAGAGAAATATCATATGACTTCATTCATATGTGGAATTTAAGACATAAAATAGATGAACATAAGGGAAAGGAAGCAAAAATAATATAAAAACAGGGAAGGGGACAAAACATAAAAGACTCTTAAACATAGAGAACAAACTGAGGGTTGATGGAGGGGTTGTGGGTGGGGGATGAGCTAAATGGGTAAGGAACATTAAAGAAGACACTTGTTGGGATGAGCACTGGATGTTATACATAGGGGACAAATCACTGGAATCTACTCCTGAAATCATTATTGCACTATGCTAACTAACTTGGATATATATTTAAAAATGTAAATAAATAAATAAATAAATAAATAAATAAATAATAAATAAGAACTTTGTTTCTTCCTAAATTTTGGTAACTCTTCAAAGTAATGCTGCTTTTTGGGGGGGTATTGTGATTATCTATGAAATAAAATAATTTAAATAAATATTTCAAAGAAAAAGAAAAAGAAAAAGAGAGAATTGGGGTGCCTGGGTGGCTCAGTCAATTAAGTGACTGACCCTTGATTTTGGTTCAGGTCATGATCTCACAGTTTGTGGGTCAAGTCCTGTGTCTCTCTCCCTCTCTCTCTGTCCCTCTCCCACCTTCAAAAAAAAAAAAAAAAAAAAAAAAAAAAAGAAGAGAGACTTGATCACCTTCTCTTAGTCCCCAGCCTCAGAACCATTTGCTGACTCCTCTCTACATTCTTTCCCTCCAAGATTGTCCCCAAGGAATGCTAAATTCTTCTCTATTATTTAGATGAACTCAGGCTTCCAAACTCCTCTCCCAAACTCCCAAACTTGGGTCTAAGAGCATCTTTCCTTGTCTAACTAACCCCATCAATATTGGACAACAAAAAGGCATGAACAAGACCCAACTTCCCTTCAGAGCTGTTGCAATTTTTAATGGCTTGTATTTAATAATGAAGAACAGCAAACAATATTTTAAAGCAAAAAAAAAATAATGACAAAAATGAGCATCTCTGTATTCACCACTTTCTTTCAAAAAGAAGAAGAAGAAGAAGAAGAAGAAGAAGAAGAAGAAGAAGAAGAAGAAGAAGAAGAAGAAGAAGATAACCCCTTTGCTGTCTCTTCCTCTCAGCCCCTCGCCCCCACCACCCCAGCATAATCACTAGGCTGAATTTCACATTTCTTATTCCCTAGCTTTTCTTTATAGTTTACCACATAGATTATTTTTTGAACTTTGTATAAATGGAATCATGCTGTATATATTGTTCTATGGTTTGGTTTTATTCACCCAACATACGCCTGAGGCTACTTCATGCGTGTAGGGGTGTAATTCTGTTTTTCCATTGTTATCACATTTTATGGTATGAACATTTCAGAATATATTTGTCCTTTGTACTGTTGAAGGTCACCTAAGTTCGTCCTCATTTTTACTGTAACAACAAAGCTATTAGTAAATATTCTAGGGTTTGTGCACCACAAAGTATCTGTCAGAACTATTCAACTCTTTCTTTGTAACAAGGTAGCTATTTTTTCAACTTTATTGGTTAATACTAATTTGCTTTCTAAAGTAATTGTAACAGTCTATATGCCCATCAGCAGCAGATAACAAGTCCAATTGCTTTTAATCCTTGATATCATCTACCTTATTAATTTTTTGCCGATCTGATAACTATAAAAAAGTATATCTTCGGGGCGCCTGGGTGGCGCAGTCGGTTAAGCGTCTGACTTCAGCCAGGTCACGATCTCGCGGTCCGTGAGTTCGAGCCCCGCGTCGGGCTCTGGGCTGATGGCTCAGAGCCTGGAGCCTGTTACCGATTCTGTGTCTCCCTCTCTCTCTGCCCCTCCCCCGTTCATGCTCTGTCTCTCTCTGTCCCAAAAATAAATAAACGTTAAAAAAAAAAATTAAAAAAAAAGTATATCTTCCTGATTTCAAACTATATTACAAAGCTATAGTAATGAAAACAATATGGTATTAGCATAAAAATAGATATGTAGATCAATGGAACAAAATAGAGGTTGGAAATAAACCCATGCATATATGGCTAATTAATTTATGACAAAGGAGCCAAGGATATACAATGGGGAAAGTATATCTCTTCAATAAACAGTGTTGGGAAAACTGAACAGCACATACAGAAGAATCAAAGTAGACCCATAACTTACACCAGATACAAAAATCAACTGAAAATGGATTAAACTTAAACACACAACCCTGAACCATAAATACCTAGGGAAAAAAATAGAGGAAAAGCTCTCTGACATTGGTCTTGGCAGTGATTTTTTGGAGATGACACCAGAAGCACAGGCAGAAAAAGCAAAAATAAACAAGGAGGACTGCATCAAACTAAAAAGATTTAGTTTGATGCACAATAAAGGAAACTATCAGCAAGATGAAAAGGCAACCTATAGAATAGGAGAAAATATTTGCAAATTATATACCCAATATAAAGGTTAATATGCAAAATCTGTGAGGAATTCATACAACTCAATAGCAAAAATGAGCAAGAAACAAAAAATAAACCTATTATAAAATGGGCAAAGGACCTTAATAAACGTTTTTCCAAAGAAGACATACAAATAGCCATCAGGTATATGAAACGGTGCTCAATATCACGAATCAAGGAAATGCAGATCAAAATGTCAATGAGACATCACCTCATATCTAATAGGTTGGCTGTTTTCAAAACATCAAAAGATAAGTGCTGACGAGGATGTAGAGAAATGGAAACCCTTGTGCACTGTTTTTGGGAATGCAAATTGGTATAGCTATAATGGAAAACAGTATATGTATGTGCTTCAGAAAATTAAAAATAGAACTACCTTATGATCCAACAGTCTCACTTCTACCCACAGGAAATGAAATCACTATCTTGAAGAGCTATATCTGCTCTCTTGCACTCATTGCAGCAGTATTAGACGATAGCTGAGATATGTGAACAGTGTTAAGTGTCTGTCAATGGATGAATGGATAAAAAAACTGTGATATATAAATATACATACAATGGAATATATTTCAGCTTTAAAAAAAAGAAGGAAATCCTGCACCGTAACAATAAGGGTGACCCTGGAGAACGTTATGCTAGTTTAAATAAGCCAGATACAGAAAGACAAGTATTGCATAATCTCACTTATATGTGGAACCTGAAAATATCTAATTTATAGAGACAGAGAGTAGAATGTGGTTACCAGTAGCTAAGGGGTGTGGGAAAAGAGGGGATGTTGGTCAAGGGTACAAACTTTCAGTTAGACGAATAGACTCTGGAGACCTAATATACAGCATTGTGACTAGAGATAATAATAATGTAATACATACTTGAAATCTGCTAAGAGAGTAGGTCTTAACCATTCTCACCACGCACATAAAATGGTAACTATGTGAGGTAATGGATATGTTAATTAACTTGATTGTGGTGATCATTTCACAATGTATGCATACATCAAAACATCACATTGTACACCTTAAATATGTACAGTTTTTATTTGTCAGTAATTCCTCATAAATCTGGAGGCAAAGAAAGAAGCAAGACACAAAAAAATATGTTATGTGATTTCATCTCCATGAAGTTTAAGATATACGAAACTAATCTATGTCAATAGAAAGCAGGAAAGCGGGTGTTTGCGGGTAAGGAGAGGGGATTTGTAAAAAGGAGTATAAGGAAACATTCTGGGGTGATGGAGATGTTCTATATCTTGGTTGGGATCATGGTTACATGGGTTTACGCATTCGTCAAAACTCATTGAATAGCATTCTTCCCATATGTGCAATGTATGTAAAAAAAAATAGTTTCTAAAAGTCCTCACTCTATCATTTTCTTATTGCTAGTAATATTGATATTGTATTTTTGAAATGTCCCACTTGTCTTTCTGGACGTTAAAGTCCAGTGGGGGCTATAGAGCAGCAAACAGACAACTATCATACTATGTAGAAAGTGTGATGATAGCCAAAGTCAAGGGCACCTTGGAGGTGCATAGGAAAGCCACTAACTCAGGTTTGGGAGAGTCGGGGAAGATTCCTGAGAGAACATGCAGTCTAAGCCAGAAGCTGAAGGATGAGCAGAAGTTGTTCAGGCAAACGGAGGGGAAGAGGGAGAGAAGTGTTCCTGGAAGATGGAACATGAGAGGAGAAAGAAAGATGTCCTGTTCATTTTATCCTAACATCAAGAGTTCGATGTGTTTTAACTTGGGAAGTGAAATAATTATTTTTAGAAAGTTTATTCTGATGGCAAGATTGGAGACAAAGAGACCAGTTAGCAGGTCAGGCGCTGCTGGCTAGAGAGGCTGGTGCCCTGAATGAGGCCTCATGGAGATAGAGGTGGACAGGTTTGAGAAATACTTAAAAAGTATAACCTGGGGTGCCTGGCTGTCTCAGTTGGCGGAGTATACAACTCTTGATATCAGAGTGAGATCTGTGAGTTCAAGCCCCATGTTGGGTGTAGAGATTACTTAAAAAAAAAAAAAAGTAGAACTCAAGGGATTTGGTGGCTGATTGGTTTATGGGGGATGAAGCAGAGGAGGGAGGAAAGGATGCTGCCTGGTTTTCTAGCTTCGTCAGTGGATGAAAAGGTAATGAATTCGGGTGGTGAACAAGAGAAGAGGAACAGATCTGAAAGGGATAATGGTGAGTTCACGTGCGGGCATATTGAGTTGGTTTTAAAGCAGAGAGGAATAAGAAATACGGATTTTGGAGTCATCAGCATAGAGTTGCTCACTGAAGTATCAGGACTTTATGAGGTAGCCAGGTGAAGGAGATATGGTTAGCAAGTTGTTGCTGGCTGTGGCAGGAGACCTTGATATCTTAACACGTGGACTTTTCATAAAGGCTCTTGAGGGCAGTTGGCTTCCCCAAGAGCTAGTGACCCAAGAGAAAGCAAGATGGAAATAGCAATATCTTTTATGACCTGGTTTTGGAAGCTATAACCTGTCCTTTCTACAATATCCTTTTAGTGTTATGGGTCAGTCCTCTTCAGTGTGGGAGGCAAGTATATAAGTTATGAACACCCAGAAGCAAAAATCACTGGGGGGCTATCCACAATCTGAATGGTAACTTTCATCTGTTTTCCTCCATTGACACTAACAGAATAGGCCAGTTGGCTTTTAGATTGTCCCACATTCTGGATTTGTCTGATTGTCCTCATGGTGTAATTTGGCTTAGTTCCCTCTCTGTATTTCCTTAAGCCAGAAATTAGATCTAGGTTTGATTAAATTTAGCTTAACCTTTTTGGCAAGCATGCTTCATAGGTGACACTGTATATGTCATATTGCATTATAACAATAACAAAACTTCAAAGTATCCCACTATTAATGATGCTAAGTGTGATACTTGGTTAAAGTGGTAACCTCTGAATGATCCATTGTAAAAGGTAAGTTCTATCCTTTGTATTATTAGCTAGTAACCTGTAGGGTAACACTTTGGGACCGCACAAATATCTGTTCCCTAAAACTCTTATCTGATGTTTTTAACATTTTATATCCCTATTCCCTCCACTTTACTACCCATAGATAACCATTTGTTTTCTGTTTATCTATCTAGTGGTTAAGCAGATACAGTCATCATTATTTGTACATTTCGTATTTGTGAATTTACCTAATTGATAAAATTTATTTGTAACTCCTAAATCATACTGGGGGCTTTCACAGTCATTCAAAGACATGCACAGAGCAGTGCAAAATTTTCATTGCCCATCACACACGTTTGTGGCTGAGACTGAACAAGACAACACTTTGGTTTCTTTTTTCATCTCTCATATATAAACAGGTGTCTTTTTCGAGGTATATTTAGTGCTACATTTTCTGCATTTTTGTGATTTTTGTTGGTGATTTTGCTGTTTAAAATGGCCTCCAAGCATAATGCTAAAGTGCTTTCTGGTGTTTCAAGGCACAACATGGTGCCTGAGTGGCTAATACATGTGTTAGATAAGCTTCCTTCAGGCATGAATAGTAGAGCTGTTGGTCTTGAGTTCAATGTCAATGCATCAATAATATGTATTAGGGGCGCCTGGGTGGCGCAGTCGGTTAAGCGTCCAACTTCAGCCAGGTCACGATCTCACGGTCGGTGAGTTCGAGCCCCGCGTTGGGCTCTGGGCTGATGGCTCAGAGCCTGGAGCCTGTTTCCAATTCTGTGTCTCCCTCTCTCTCTGTCCCTCCCCCGTTCATGCTCTGTCTCTCTCTGTCCCAAAAATAAATAAACATTGAAAAAAAATTTTTTTAAAATAATATGTATTAAAGGTGTCTTGAGGGGCGCCTGGGTGGCTCAGTCGGTTGAGCGTCCGACTTCAGCTTGGGTCATGATCTCACAGTCTGTGAGTTTGAGCCCCTTCGGGCTCTGTGCTGACAGCTTAGAGCCTGGGGCCTGTTTCGGATTCTGTGTCTCCCTCTCTCTCTGACCCTCCCCCGTTCATGCTCTGTCTCTCTCTGTCTCAAAAATAAATAAAACGTTAAAAAAAAATTAAAAAAAAAAAAGGTGTCTTGAAATGGAAGTATCCATCAAACAAGGTTATGTATCTAACCATTGATGAAAATATGACCAGAGGTTTTATATTCCCTCTGGTAGCAATGATTAACTATTTGCTAATTCAGTGTTGGTGGTGACTTTATGCAACATAACTACCTCAAATAATGAGAATCAGACTGTATGTTTATTTTTATTTCCTCTCCCTTCTTACATAAAAGCTCAATTTTTCTTTGCAATTTTTTTTGCCTTCAGAATATATTTTATTGAAAATATACAGGAAACTGTGCTTAATAACCAGTTTTCTCCAAGATGTTATATTTCCAATTTAATGCACAGTTAAGTGTATTGATTTGGGTGTGCTTTCAATTTTAAGTTTACATGTTTCCTTTATATTTTTTTAAATATGTAAGACATATAAGTGGGTCTACAGTTGAAAGTCTTACCAAAAAGAAAGTCTCATTCTATCTTTATACCCTCCTGTCCTTTACAGTTAACCATTTTTTTCAGTGTCTAGTGTAACATTCAAGAGTTTTAAAATACAAAACCAAGTAAATACATATACATGTATATATTCTTATTTTCTCTCCTTTTACCATACTTAAAAAAATTTTTTTTAATGTTTATTTTTGAGAGAGAGACACACACAGAGTGTGAACAGGGGAGAGTCAGAGAGAGAGAAACACAGAATCTGAAACAGGCTCCAGGCTCTGAGCTGTCAGCACAGAGCTCCATGTGAGGCTCAAGCTCACAAACTGTGAGATCATGACCTGAACCAAAGTGGGCCACTTAACCCACTGAGCCACCCAGGAGCCCCTCCTTTACCATACTTTTAAAGAAATAAATCATGTACGTCGGAAGTCACTGTATGTCAATACTCAGAAATAGTTCTTGTGTTTTATAAGGCTGCGTGTTCACTTATAAGCACTCTATGGTTTTGTTCAACTCACTGAAACAAGTGTTTTTTTTTTTTTTAATTTTTTTTTTTTAACGTTTATTTATTTTTGAGACAGAGAGAGACAGAGCATGAACAGGGGAGGGGCAGAGAGAGGGAGACACAGAATCGGAAGCAGGCTCCAGGCTCCGAGCCATCAGCCCAGGGCCCGACGCGGGGCTCAAACTCACGGACCGTGAGATCGTGACCTGAGCTGAAGTCGGCCGCTTGACCGACTGAGCCACCCAGGCGCCCCGAAACAAGTGTTTTTAAAGTGTGGCAAATTCGCTTGCTGGAATCAGACTAAGTTCACATCCTGGCATCACCACTCAGTGAAGGTTTCATCTTGAGGGAAGCATCTCCCATTTTTGCGTCTCAGTTTTCCTATCTGTAAAATGAGGGTGTTGAAAAAATAGCACACAGCTCATTCGGTTTAGGAGCAATACGACAGTTAATATACTTCATGCTTATGACATTGCATGGAACAAAGGAAGTTCTTAAATACAAAGCGGGGTGGGTGGGAATGGTGGTGATTTTTGTAGCAGCTTCGAGTGAATGTTGGGGAAAACCCTATAATGTTTCCAGAACCCGTGTGAAGTAGAGAGCAGGAGTACACAGGGCTCCCGGGTCTGGGATGAGCCGGATGGGAGTCCCGGAAGATGACAGCGATGAGGGCAGCGATGTGAGGGCAGCGATGTGACTGCAGGTCAATACCGCGCGTGGGGGAGGGAAGCACACTACCAACCAGACACCAGGAAAGGACGCTTTCTCCTTTCAGTCTCTGGGCAACAGAAGCGTGCGGTGTCATCTCTTCTTTTAGCCTACAGGGTCACGGGCTGCGACGCGCCAGGCACCCAGGGGCGCCCAGCTCTCGGCTCGGGGGCTGGGGCCCAGGCTGGGCTTGCGGCACCCAAGCCTGGGCAGCGGCCGCGCGGGGGCGGGGCGATCCCGGGAAGGGGCGTGGCAGGGGCGTGGCAGCGGCCGTGGCGCCAAAACGCGAACATGGCGCCTGAGCGGCTGAGGAACCGGGCAGTAACCGCCTTCAAGCTGCGTGGCTTGCTGCTCCGGGGGTGAGTCTCCCTGGGGGCAGTTTACGGGAAGGACCAGGAGGGCCAGGGTCAGGCGACCGCGCCGGGCAGAGGGACGCGCCGCGCGCCGATCGTAGGCTTGGCCTTAAATTACAGAGACCCTTGAAAAAGTCGAGAGTGAAATCGATATGGCAGGGTCTTACAGGCTTCGAGGACTTCGATTTCCCGACGTTCGCGTGGAATCGAAACGTTACTCCCCGGTGGGACACGGTCTCCTCCTGCAAAGTGCCACAAGGAGCCGGAGAAGCGGCTGTGTCGCAGCAGCGGTTTCTTGGCATTGTGACTTGAGCGCCTCTCGGTGTCCGTCTCCCTCCCCTCCCCTCCCCCCACTGCGTCCCGCCTAGTCTCTGCCTCCGCTAAATGGGAATCATAGAGCGACTACACGTAGTTACCGAGTCGTCATTGAGCAACCTGGGAAAGCCCACATGCGTGTCCGTAGTTATCAACCTACAGTTTTGAGAAAATTGTGAGCCCTCCCCTTTCTAAATTTTGGATTAGGCATTACTCCTGAGTGACAATTCCTAGAGAGTTAAGAAGTGGCTAAATTTGAAGCATGTTACTAGATCTTTTCCTAGGTCTTCCTCCTCCAACCCCCTTGAACATTTCCTTTGGAACTTCTCGGATAGGTTTCCTGGCCATAATCATGTTTTCTAGTCCCTACAGAAGGCACTCTTGTTAAGATTTTCCTCACTAAATCTGTTTGTTGTTGTTGTTGTTGTCTTTTAGAATACAATGTTTTTTACAGACATATTTAAATACCTGCTGGATAGAATGTACTTTTTTTGTACCAGGCTTTGATCGCTCTTGCTGTATGTGGAAAGTTTTTGGTTTTGGAATAATGAGTTTTATGAAACTTAAAAAAATTTTTTTAATGTTTATTCATTTTTGAGAGAGACAGAGGAAGAGCAGGGAAGGGGCAGAGAGAGAAGGGGACAGAGGATCCGAAGAAGGCTCCACGCGGTATCAGAGAGCCCAGTGTGGGGCTTGAACTCACAAACCGTGGTGAGATCATGACCTGAGAGCAAAGTCCAACGCTTAACCTACTGAACCACCCAGGCGCCCCTTATGAGACTTTTTCTTAAATTAATTTTTTTTAAGTGGGCTCTGTATCCAACATGGAGGAACTTCAACTCAAGACCCAAGGATAAGAGTCACATGCGCTACTGACCGAGCCACCCAGACACCTTGACTTTTACGAGACTTTTAACTTTGCTTTTGGATTAGTGGTGAACAAGGGCAAGGGTGGAGAGAAAATAATGAATTTTGTTCAGTTCGTCTCTGACATTTTGAAAATATGAGCAATTGATCAATAAACTGTTCTCTTTTCCCTTAGAATTTGACCCCTTAGAATTTATTCCCTTAGAATATTAAGCCGTCATTCATTAATGAATTTAGTGGAAATACACTGAAATGCTATCTATACAGGATCTGGGCCAGATCTGTATAGCTTTACAGGCTTTAGTCTATCATAAGATCACTGTGCTGGAGCAAGGAGTACAAGAGAAAGACACTGTGGAAATTGGGGGATAGATAGTGTATTAGTTATTTATTGCTGTGTGACAAATTACCCCAAAACTTAGAGGTTTAAAACAGCACACACTGGGGTGCCTGGGTGGCTCAGTCGGTTAAGCGTCTGACTTCAGCTCAGGTCACCATCTCGCAGTCCGTGAGTTCGAGCCCCGCGTTAGGCTCTGGGCTGATGGCTCAGAGCCTGGAGCCTGTTTCGGATTCTCTGTCTCCCTCTCTCTGACCCTCCCCTGTTCATGCTCTGTCTCTCTCTGTCTCAAAAATAAACATTAAAAAAAAATTTTTTTAAATAAATAAAATAAAAGCACACACTAACTCACGTTTTCTGTGGGTCAGGAATTCAGGTAGGCGTAGCTGGGTCCTCAGCTTTAGGGCCTCTCAGTCTCTCATCTCAAAGGTCATTTGGGCTAGATTTGCTTCCAAGCTCATTCAGTGGTTGGCAAGATTCAGTTCCTCCAGAACTATTAGACTTGGGGCCTCAGTCCTTGCTGCCTGTTGGCCGAAGGCTACCCTCAGTTCTTTGCCATGTGGTCCTCTCCAGTATAGCAGCTTAATTCATCAAAGCCAGCAAGAGAGAGTTTTGTGACATCTTGTTGCTTTAAAATTTTTTCTTTTAAAACTGCAATACAGTAAAATGTTCCATTACTTTTACCATATTCTGTTGTTAGAAGCAAGTTACGAGGTCCAGCCCATACTCAAGGGGAAGGGTTGCACATGGATGTGAATACCAGGAGGCCTGGATTATTAGGGGTTGTCTTAGAAGTCTTTCTACCATGGATATTAAATAATTCAGTTATTTAATTTCAACTTTAAAAAGATCCCAGGAAAGTAGCGCTCTGATAATGTACAACAAGGTAACTACTCTAGAGTTAAAGAAGTCCATCATTAAGGAAGTGGTTTGAGCTGACTGTTCAAGGTGACTTTACTAGATGAAGAAAAGAGTGGGGAGAAATGACCATTTAAAGTCTCTGAGGCAGGAGAGCACTGAGGGAGCCTAACAAGATTTGGCAGGGGCCAGGTCCTCTATAGGTCTATAGGCTTTGAGCTATCCTAAGAGCTGTCCCAATTCACCCAAAATGTGTGTGACTTTAGGGACTTAGTCATTAAATATCTAATGGATCACCTTCAAATTTGCTTGGCATTCTGCCAAAGGATGGCATGGTTCCAGTTTTCAAGGACCAATTTATCTATGATAAATTGGAGAGGTAATACCCACACATGAAACAATCAATAAGCAACCCAAGATAAAAACAATTAGTGGGGTGACTATAACAATAACATTGATGTGAAGTGTGAAGTTGTGTGCTACAAACACAGAATGGCATGCAATTAGCTAATTGTTTAGACAGTGTTCATTCTGAGCCCTCTTGGCATTTAAATCAGGGATTCATGCAGAATTTTTCTTTTTAAAGTTCAGCTTTATTGAGTTCTTTTGGAGTCATGGGGGGGATTCATGTGATTTCAATATGAACATTGCTTCTATGACTAGTCATATATCATAATTTTTTCTAGTCTAATTTTTAAATTTTAAAATGGAAAACGATGAAATTACTAGAATTTAAGCAAATGCATTATCAAGTTAATAAATATATGCTTAAGTGTCTGCTGTGTTCAGGACATTGAAGCAAATGAAGTCTTCCTTAAATCTAAGGAGATAAAAAAAAGTAAGGTGATAAATAGTACAAGGCTAATGTGATGTATCAGATCTGAGATGTATAGGAATTTTAACAATTCAGAAGGTAGGGGAGATTGCAGCAGAGAGCTGGCCTAGGAAGCCGCCTTTTTTTTTTTTTTTTTAAGTTTATTTATTTTTGAGAGAGAGAGAAAGAGAGCAGGGGTGGAACAGAAAGAGAGGGAGAGAGAGAATCCCAAGCAGGCTCCACGCTGTCAGCACAGAGCCTGATCTGGGGGTCAGTTTCACAAACTGTGAGATCATGACCTGAGCCAGAATCAAGAGCTGGACCCTTAACTAACTGAGCCACTCAGGCACCCCAAGCCTAGGAAGCATTCTTAAAAGAAGGATGTGATTTGGGGCTTTAAGAATGGTTTTGTTGGCAGGGGATAGAAGGAAGAATTTGTTCAGAAAGGGCAGGAGAGATGAGCACCGCTTGCAGAGAGGAGTGAGTAGATCTTAATTTCAGTGCTGGATTGATAAGTGCCAGTTTTTGGCATCAAACTTGTAGCCTCAATTACCAATGACATGCCTCATCTTTTCTTTCCTTCTCAGTGAAGCTGTTAAGTACCTCACAGAAGCTCTTACACCTATCAGTGAAATAGAACTAGAAGATGCGCTGGAAAAGATCATTGATGCAGTTGAAAAGCAACCCTGTAAGTAACATTTTCCGATAGCTCTTAAATCATTTCTAGAGTTCTATGTCCTCAGTTAGATTTATGGATTTAAGTGGAAGCTGAAGATTCCCTATTAAAATTTTCCTGCATTATGAGACACATGCATGGTAGGTAGCACTTCTTCCCAAGGGGTAACCTCTAGTTCTGTTGGAACTCAGGACATTTCCCCCCCCCCCCCCCCCCAAGCTGTTAAAATTCTTCCCACTCACGGAGCTGTGTTACTGCCAGCTTTCCAGCACTTGACTCCTGATTTTGATCTAGTCCTCATGGTCACTTTTGTCTCTCTGTGTGCTTTCTACTTTGTCTTACTTAGATTCAGTACTCCTAAAAGTTTGGGGGAAACAAAGAGTTGAAGCTGAAGTCGGACGCTTAACCAACTGAGCCACCCAGGCACCCATTCCCCCTTTTAAGATATGAGCATATAAACAACAATCTATCCATAAGGACATCTAATCTAATGAAATAATGCTTGTAAAGTCCTGAGCATAGTGTCACGTTTTACTAAGGGCTTAATAAGTGGTTGCTGTTATAATTGTTACTATCATGCCTATGGAAACATAGCAATTGTGATAGAAAGTTATACTAATGTAACCTTCTTAATCCTAGGAGTTTACAGAAGTGTTTGCATAACTGAATTTGTTAGTAAACAGTATTTAGAAAAGTAAGGCATTTGACTTGTATTATGATACCACAAGTGTCTTTGGGTGTAGAAGATTTAAGGTTTTTGAGATACGGCTTTTGTTATTGTTCTGACCTAACCCTTTGTCATAAGAACTAGGTAATGAGAATCTCAGGGTTGGTGTTTGCAGATTATTTTTAAGAAAAAAGCTACCTGTGGAAATAAGTAATTTTTTTGTGTGTTTCTAAAATTTGACTTTAAATTCTCTTTTCAGTGTCATCAAACATGATTGAACGATCTGTAGTGGAAGCAGCAGTCCAGGAATGCAGTCAGTCTGTAGATGAAACTATGTATGTGGATAAAATGAACTCTTCCCCCCTGCCGGAGACGCTACGAATCTTATTTTAAATTATTTTCTTGGGGAAATAATTAGTGGTCAGCATTTGTACAGTGGTTATTTCTTCGTATTTCTTTTTAATTGATAGTTTGCATTATAAACCTCATTAAATGACTCATCTTTACTATTTTTTCCCTAAGATTTGAGATAGAGTCTTGTTTATGCCATTACCAACTTTTGCCACTACCCATCTGATCTGACTTTATATTCTGCATGCTACTCCTGGATGGAATTGAATATTTAGACATATACTTTGCTTTTGCTCTTAGGAAAGTGCTGCATCTAGAAGAGTTCAGTGACTTATGTTGGGTCACATGGTGAATAGCAAAGAGGGTGGAACCTTAGTTTTTTGATTCTTGCCACTAAGTCATGCTATTAGAGCTGATAAATTCATATGGCAGTAATTTTTCTGGGTTTTATTTCCAAGCGTCCATCTTTCATTTCCTCTTTTGATGTTCTCTCTCTCAGAGAAGGAGAGAGAGAGTGGGGGAGGGGAAGAGAGATGGGGACAGAGTTCCTGAAGTGGGCTCTGTGCTGACAGTAGAGAGTCCGATGAGGGGCTCAAACTCACAAACTTCAAGATCACAACCAGAGCCAAAGTCGGTCGCTTAACTGACTGAACCACAAACGAGCCCGTGCCCTCCCTTTCCTCTTTTGAATATGACTTCTTTCTAGATTCACAGGGTTTAACTGGGAGGAAAACAACTGGGGAAATGGACAGAGTAATAACTTTAACAGTTTTTTCCTCTTTGGGGCAATAGAGATCATTGAAAAGAGTCGTTACCATAGTAGAGCTGCTAAGAACAAAGAAAACTGAAGAATTTTAATTTTAACTTTGCAAACTCATTATTTAAGATACTCGGGTACAGCCATCAACAGAAATCCAAAATGACTGTACGGAAGTGTAAGGATTATAATCATAAAATAAGCATTGAGTTAACTGTTGTTTCTGTCTAGCCCTTTATATGCCACAGTTAGCCAATGTGGAGGTCCAGTGGGACTAAAAGGTAAACAGTCTTTGCAATTTCAGTTGTCAGAAAGTTACTAATTATCACAGAAGAGAGGCTTTCGTTTTTATAGATGAAGAGGTGGCGTGACAAGCCCAGTAACCTGTCAAGATCGACCTGCTAGAAAATAGCAGCACTGTACCTGGAATCTAGGTTTTCTTCACGTCCACCCGTTCTAGGCTGCTCTACGCTAGGTATTGCCACCAATGCAGCAAGAACGTTTTTGACCATATTCAATCTGGTAGATTAACATAAAATTTTAGGGAAGGTTTTTTTAGGTTGGACTGTTTCTACAATAGTGCCGTCAGTTTTTTTAAAACCTCTTTCAAATGTGGTTATGTTATTAACACTGAAAGGAAGTTATTTTGTTGAATTTCCTTCTCTAACACTGTGTCAACAATATGCCAGTATTGGGGGGGGGGCTCTTTTTCTATGTTATACCTGGTTCCTGGGACACTTTTGCATAACATTGCATAATTTTGGATTAGAAAATTGTTGGAAATGATATTCTTTAATATTATAGCTCATAAAAGTAGTACCCATGGGGAGAGACTTCTTTTAAGACATAACTATTTTATACGTACATGTTCTTTTTCAACAGATGACATTCTTAATTACAAGTTAACTTGATTAGCCATTTACAACAACGTGGATGGAACTAGAGGGTATTATGCTAAGTGAAATTAGTCAAAGAAAGACAAATATATGACTTCATTTATATGTGAGATTTAAGACATAAAATAGATGAACATGAGGGAAGGGAAGCAAAAATAATGTAAAAACAGGGAGGGGGACAAAACATAAGAGACGCTTAAATATAGAGAACAAACTGAAGGTTGCTGGAGGGGCTGTAGGTGGGGGGGTGGGCTAAATGGGTAAGGGGCACTAAGGAAGACACTTGTTGGGATGAGCACTGGGTGTTATATATAGGGGATGAATCACTGCATTCTACTCCTGAAATCATTATTTTACCATATGCTAACTAACTTCGATGTAAATTAAAAAATAAATAAGGATGTTTTGAAAAAGAACGAAAGCAAAAGAAAGAGATTTGGAAATCAAAGAAAACTAAAAAAAAAAAAAAGAAAGAAAGAAAAAGGAGTTAACTTGATTAGGGGCGCCTGGATAGCTCAGTTGGTTCAGCATTCTGACTCTAGATTTTGGCTCAGGTCATGGTCCTGGGGTCGTGGAATTGAGCCCGAGTGGGGCTCTGCACTAAGCTTGGAGCCTGCTTAAGATTCATATTCTCTTTTTCTCTCTCTCTCTCACTCACTGTCCCCCTCTCCCCCACTCTCCCTCTGTATCCCTCCCCCACTTGTGTGTGCTCTTGTGCTCTCTCTCTCTCAAAATTAAAAAAAAAGTTAACTTGATTTTTTTTTCTTGAGAGTATTGGCAATGCTTTCTTGTCTCTGAAAGGAAATTTTTACCCCCATATTATGACACTATAAGAAATTGTGGGGGTGCCTGGGTGTCTCAGTTGGTTGAGCATCCAGCTCTTGGTGCCGGCTCAGGTCATGATCTCATAGTTCGTGGGATCGAGCCCCATGTCGGGCTCTGCACTGACACTGTGGAGCCTGCTTGGGATTCTCTCTCTCCCTCTCTCTCTGCTCCTCCCCCACTCTCTCACTCGCTTTCTCTCTCAAACTTAATAAATAAACTTAAAAAAAAAAAGAAATTGTGTATATGACCTGTGGAAAGTATATTTAATTTATATGCCATAAGATTGTAATACAAGTTTTTGTGCTCACCTAGAATTCGTATGTTTTAGTAAATCAGATCTGTGTTTTTGTGGGATGTTTTTCAGGGAACATATTTTCAATATCATAGGAGCATTTGATATTCCACGCTTTGTGTACAGTTCAGAAAGAAAAAAATTTCTTCCGTAAGTATATTGATTTTAAGGTAATTTCAGATGGACATTTCTTTCAGAAGGCATACAGCCCATGGTTCATTTTTGGCCTACCTTTGTGTACTGTGATAGTTATAAATAAGCATTCCTTTTTTTTTTCTAGTCTATTAATGACCAACCACCCTGCACCAAATTTATTTGGAACAGCAAGAGATAAAGCAGAGCTGTTTCGTGAACGATATATTATTTTGCACCAGGTAAGCTGAGGGTAGAAAATGAGACTGTTTAAGATTAGGTAACACTCAGAGTTAATTTAAAGGATGGAATTTTGCGGTCCAAAGCTTGTTCAATAGACTGTCATTGGCCTGTGTTTGAGACCAGATGGAGGATACAATTAACAATTAACAACTGTGATGATAAAAATAGCTAACATTTATTATCGGATTTTAACATGCTGAGCACTGTGTCCAGTATGTTACAGACATTACTTACCTCATTTAATCATCACAACATCAGTGTAGGTATAAAAGCTATTATCCTCATTTTATAGATGAGGAAACTGAGACCTAGATAAATTTAGGAAATTTACCAAAGATCACATATAGTAAGTACAGACCGGATTTGAACCCAGTTCGTCTGACTCTGGAGTCTGGCCTTTACCTACTACACTATGCTAGCTTTGTGCAGTTTACAGTCTATGAAGTTAAAGACATTTGCACAAACAAGATATAAAGTAGAGTTTTATGTGCTGTAAAAGAGATATAAACAGAATGTATTCATTGGGAAAATCAGGGCCTTGGTTGCTTTGATCTTGTGAAATGGGGAAAAGGTAGTGGTAACAGTGTGAACAAAGACACAGCAAAGGGAAAGAGTGGACTCTGCAGGAAATGATAAGCAGTGGGTCCATTTTTGCGTGTAGAGGAAGGCTCGTGAAGAAGAGTAGCATGGGATTGGTTTGGAAAGGCAAGCGGGAGCCAGGTGGTCAGAGCGCTGTGGATGCCACTCTTGGCGTTTGGGACTCTGTTTTCTTGGTACAAGGAGCCTTGGAATACCAGAGAGACTCCATCACAGCTGGTTTTTTTGAGCCCTTCTCTACCAGCAGATTTGGGGATGGGTTAAAAATATGAGAGAAGGGGCGCCTGGGTGGCTCAGTCGGTTAAGCATCCGACTTCAGCTCGGGTCATGATCTCACAGTTCGTGAGTTTGAGCCGTGTGTCAGGCTCTGTGCTGACAGCTCAGAACCTGGAGCCTGCTTCACATCCTGTGTTTCCCTCTCTCTCTCTGCCCCTCCCTTGCTCATGCTCTGTTTCTCTCTCTCAAAAAGATAAACATTAAAAATAAAACAACAACAAAGAATGGAAGAGAAGCCTTAGAGGAGTCTGTTATTAGTCCTGCCATAAATGATAGCTGGGGGGGAAGGAAGTGGCAACGGTTGTAGACAGGGGACCTCACTGAAGCAGTGGAAGCCATCATTCATGGTGACAGAGTGGATGTGAAGGGGAAGGCAGAGAGTAAAGACTCAGAGATGATTAAGGTTTTGAGTCAGAGAGTAGGACAGTAGAATAATATGGTAACAAAAAAGAAAAAGGGAATGTTTGGGGAAGATGATTCGGATGACACAGGTACTGTCTTAAACATTTTTGAATTAAGGTTGTCAGTGGGAAATCAGGCGAAAAGTACATATAGAGCTAAAGAAAGAGATGTGGGAAGACAGATTTAGGGGGCATCTGCCCAGAGGAGTGGATGGAACTGTAGGGATGGGTGAGACCCTATGGGGTGGTGGGGAGAGAAGGGAAGAAAGGAGAATGTGGGGGCCAGGCCAGGGTGGTGGTATACGGGAGAAGGTTTTAAGGACAGGATGGTCAGTGCGAGTAAGCTCTGAAAAAGGATGAAGAGAGTGAACCCTGAGGATGCCTGTGCTCGCCTTCCATCACCTACGTAATGTTGCCAGATCAGTCTTCCTTGATGTGTAGCTCTGATATTGTCATGATTTTGCACAGTCTTTCAAGGAGGTTTACTGCCTATTGAATTAAATACAAACTATATATACTTAGTGTTTGAGATCTTCCATCGCACCTTTTTGGCCAAAACCTCTACTTTTCCTCTAATCGTACCATACTAGAGCCAAAAATGAAACATAAACTATTATTCATTTCTTCTCCTTCTTCTGTAACTTTGCTTTTATTCTTCACTCTCTGGGCTGCTCTTCCCTTCCCACTTTTCTCTGCTATTGAAACCCTCCTAACCTTCGCAAATTCCTCCTCTTTTCTGAAACTCTTCTTGATGAGTCGGATGCAATCTCCTTCTGCCTTAAAGCACTGACTATGTCAGTCTGTCTTGTGCATCATTTACTGGAGTTGGCCCTGCCTTGCCTTCGTGGTGCTTATCCCCGTTATGAGATGCTCCTTGTGTATTTCCCCTGCCACACTTGCTTGGCACAATGCTGTTCACAGAGAAGATGCCCAAGTAAATACTACATTTCTTTTTTCTTTCTTTTTAAAAATTTGATTTTAAAGCCTATCATATTATTTTGGGTGTGTCACGTAACCCTTCTGAGCCTCATTTTTTCTTATCTGTGAAATGAAAGCGTTGCATTTTCGTCCATTCACATTTTATCACAGTTATCTTCCTATAAGCAAATCTGATGTTATTTTTATCCTATTTCAATATCTTTGTTTTCTCTTGTCTACCAGATAAATTTCCTGACTTAGCATGTAAAGTCGGTATCGTCAGGGCTCTTTTATTGGAGGTTACAGAAATTCAAACTGACTAAAACAGAAAGAGGCATTTATTGACTTGTGGAGAGGTCTAGAGGTCCACTAGTTTCAAGCATGGCTGGATCCAGGATATCCCACGTCTTGAGGCATCTACCTGTCTCCATCTCTTGGCAATTTTATAAAAATTGATTTTACTTTCAAACAGGTTCTCCCACGAGATGACAGAGGCCCCTAGTAGCCTCAGCTGCACTTGGAGAAAGTTCCTCTCTTCTGGTAATTCTAGCAAAGGTCTCTTAGTGGCTCTTAGCTTGAGCCTGGACCATTCACTGGCCAAGAGGTGGGGTACTTATTCACTAGGCCTATTTATAGAAGGAGGAAGAGACACCAGCCTTGCCTAAACCACATGGACCACAGTGGGGCAGGGGATATGGTTCCCCAAATAGAGGCTCCAGCTAATCTCTTGCCCTGTCTGACATTCTGCTTTGTGTACCTCAGATTCCAACTATACTACACTTTGCGTCACTTCCCAAACACTCCTTTACTCTTGTAAGTCTTTCTTGTGACACATCCCGTCCTCTGCCTGAAATGTCTTGTCTCAGCCTCATATGGTTTCTCACTAGCAAAGTCTTATTTATCACTTAGGATCTCGTTAAATGCCCCCTTTTGCCTGGGGTCCTTCGTAGTATGGTGGCCCTCTACTTTCCTGTCTCACAAACCCCTGTGCTTTGAGGGTGACCCTTGGTTTGTTGTCTTCATACATACTTTGTATTGACACTCAGTCCAGAGTGTGCTGCTGGCAGCTATACGATAGAGCTTTTTCTTTAAAAAAAATTCTTTGAAGTAATTTTTTTATTTTCCAAATGACACTTCTAGGTATTTGTATATTAAAACATGTGGGCTTTCAAATTTATTGAGAATAGGCAATATGAACATTCATTTAAGGACAAGATTTTGTCAGAGTACTGTTTTAATGAATTTTAGTTTAAAATGTCTGATTCAGTAATTCATGTGAAACTGTCTTTTTTATAGAGGACACACAGACATGAATTATTTACTCCTCCAGTGATAGGTTCTCATCCTGATGAAACCGGAAGCAAATTCCAGGTTAGTTATTTAGGAGGCGTAAGTGTACAAGTTAAATATTTATTGCTTAATTCTTACTTATTGAAATTTAAATGAGAATGGTCCGCTGGTAACTGTTTAGCTAGCTAATTGACCTGTGCATTCTCACTGTTGAGAAAGACCACTGTCTGTGTCTTGGGCCCTGCCAATCTCTAATAGAAGCTACTACTTCCTTCTTTGGGACAGGCCCTGAGACACCTGGCTGGCTTGGTCGGTTAAGTGTTCGACTCTTGATCTCAGCTCAGGTCTTGATCTCAGGGTCATGAGTTCAGGCCCTGCATTGGGCTCTGCACTGGGTATGAAGCTTACTTAAAAAAAAAAAAAAAAAAAAAAAAAAAAAAAAAAGCAGCAGGGAGGGAAGGCCCTGAGACTCCGGTAGCCCCCAGACCGTCACTGGCCACCAACACAGATCCCTGGTCCTTCTGGTCCATTTGCTGGATACGACACTGGCTTTCTGACCAACTCTCAACATTACCCTTCCTGCTCTCACCCAAACTCCAAAATCCTGGTCCTTGTCCAGCCCACACACTTACTCATCTAAAATGTGCTTTGTCCGTTGGAGTAAAAAGTTTACTTAAGGCACTAAGGAAATAACATTTATAGGATAAATGAGACAGCACAGACAGGCCACAGGGTTGCTGGGGCCTGAGGAAGAGGTGGGAGGGAGAATGTTTTCTGTCACATGGGCTCCTTCCACTTTTGTACTCCTATGCCCTTTGTTTACTTGTTCCAGCCACACACCTAGTCACTGTCAGCCTGGCTGTGGCTTTATTCCTCTCTTAGCACACAGAGTCCTGCCGGGAGACAGTCCTTTGCTACTTCTAGGCCCTGCCAGTTCTCTGAGGTTCCGTATAGATTCTGAAGAGGCCCAGCCTCTTTTAAGGTTCATTACATTCTCTGCCATGACAGATCAGAAGTCATGATGAGTAGTCTGATACTAAAATATACTACTACACAATGCACAAATTAAGGTTCGATGGTAGCAACATAGGAGAAAACATTTATAGTGTTTGACAGTTTCTGCTTTTAACTTTTATGAGAGAAAAAATTGTATTCACTTTTGGAAATTGACATTACTTATATTTCCCTACCAAAGACCATCTATCTATGTGTTTTCTTATATATATTAGGTTTCCTGTGGCAACTTAGTTGCCCACAGCCCAGAAGCATTATTTCTCCTCTTTTTCCCAAACTAACTTTAAGACTTAGCTAAATTATTTGGGAGACCTGGGTGGCTCAGTTGGTTAAGTGTCTGACTTTGGCTCAGGTCATGATCTCACAGTTCGTGAGTTTGAGCCCTGCATCGGGCTCTGTCCTGATAGCTTACAGCCTGGAGCCTGCTTCAGATTCTGTGTCCCCCTCTCTCTCTGCCCCTCCCTCACTCACACTCTGTCTCTCTCTCTCTCTTTCAAAAATAAATAGACATTAAAAAAAATGTTATGGGTTAATGTGATTATATCTGACTTTATTTTTCCTTCTCTGTATTTTTAACATTTTTGAGTAGTAAACAGGCAGTATTTGTAATAAAAAAAAATTTACAGACAAAAAGAAGCTTCACTTGGTAATTCCTATAAGAATGAAACATTATACACCCTTTCATTCAGCAATTCTGTTTCTGGAATTTGTAGAAGTATGTGCAACAGTTATACCCATGCACTAGGCCAAGAGAGGTGCAAAAACATTAAGCACTGTTTTTGCCAACAGAAAACTGAGCACCTTATGTGTCCTTTAATAGGAACTTGGTAACATAAATGTTTGTATATGTACTGTACATATCTATATCCATTAAAAAGAATGAAGTATATCTATGCATAGTTAAATAAAACGATTTCTAAGAGATATTAAATTTAAAAAGTTAAGTTGTATAATATTAGTAATAATATGGTTTAATCTTTGCAAATAAAACAAAAACTGTATGTGTTTAGAAATGGTATATGTATTAACATATATGTAAGATTGTGTATAGAAAAGCATCAGAAAGGATTTTTTAAAATGGTGCCCCAATTGTTACTACCTTTAACTTAAAGATAAAAATATAATGGTCAGATTGAGGATGTAAATAAATAATAATGACAACCTTTTGAAATGCTAGTATAACTTTTTAAATAGCCTACTAATTTGCAAGATGTATTGACCAAATAAATAAAATTTATATTCTTTTCTATATTTTAAAGGTAAATGTACTTATCATTATTCAGAATACAGTAGTCCCTCTTTATCCAAGGATGATATGTTCCAAGACCCCCAGTGGATGCTTCAAAGCACAGATAGTACCAAAACCTGTATACACTATGTTTTTTCCTCTATGTACATACCTGTGATAAAGCTTAATTTATAAATTAGGCACAGTGAGAGATTAACAACAATAATTATAAAATAAAACAATTATAACAATATACTATAATAAAAATTATGTGAATGTGGTCTCTCTGTCAAAATATCTTACTGTACTATACTCACCTTTCTTATGATGATGTGAGATGATAAAATGGCTACATGATGAGATGGGAGGTGAATGATGTAAACATGACATAGCTTTAGACTACTATTGACCTTCTGGTGATTCATCAGAAAGAAGACCATCTGCTTCCAGACCATGGTTGACAGAGGGTAACTGAAATTATGAAAAGCAAAACTGGATAAGGCGGAACCTCCTGTAATATGACATGAGACTTCATTGCTAAGAGCCTGAGTTGGTATTTTAGCTTTTTATAGGATAAATTATATCTGAGTTTTATCTGATTTTCTACTCTAAAGTAGGTGAAAATACTGAAATGTGCACTAAAAATTCACTTATTTATAAAAAAAGTAGTTTCTTCAAAGGACAAATTTTCAACCTTTAAGAATTTATTTTGTCTCATTTTAAGCTTAAAACGGTAGAAACCCTATTGGGCAGTACAACCAAAATTGGAGATGTGATTGTTCTCGGAATGATAACCCAGTTAAAAGAGGTAAGTTAAACTTAATAAGCATCAAACTGTGTTCAGCCTTTGGACTGATGAAATGTCTGTTCTGTATAGCATTTCTGCAGAGGGTACAGGGATGTATTCTTCATTGAAGGCTCCTGCCTCAGTTACCAAGTAGCCTTTGCATCTGCATTTGGTTTCCTGCGTAGACATCAGGGAGTGTCTTTGACAGGCCGCCAGTTTGCATAGCCTGAAATTAGTCCTCAGTGACCTCTGCTGGAACTGAGAGTACTGAGTTTCTAACAAGCAAGGCTGCAGACCACATCCTGCTCCCTCAGAGAAGGACACTGTTGGCTCTCTTAGGTGGAGGCACCTGGTGAGGCCCATACGGCCACCACCGAGCATCCCTCTTGCCGTCTCTTGATCTGCAGAGGTCATTCTCCATGTCCCTCTTAGGAGTCTCAGTCTCCATCAAGTGATTAATCTGAGGCTACCAGACTAGCAAATGGAAACACGTGGGCCAGGAATTGCTAGTTTTGAGAAATCCACTGTACTCTACTGTATTCTGTTGCCAAAGTTGTCAGTATTTTAATTATTTTGTCAGAGTATCCATTTTTACATAAATGTGGACATATTTCTTTTAACTTTTTTAGGGAAAATTTTTTCTGGAAGATCCTACGGGAACCGTACAACTGGATATTAGTAAAGCTATATCCTTTATATATTTTTTAAAATTATGTTATATGAGTTGGGGATATTGATTACACATCATTCTTAAGTTAACCTATTTGGTTTCCTATTGTAACTTACGTATGATGATGATGCAGGAATTGAGACATAATTCTAGCCAGAGACAAAAGAAACTGTAATTCTCCCTTATTTGGAGAATGCAAACAAGTCAGTGAGGAAGTTTATACCATGCTAAGAATGATCTATACTGACATTATTACCAAGCTGCATCTTAGAATGGGGAAATTTAAACCTAAAAGTTTTTAAGCTATGATCTACTCACAGTTTCAAATGTTTAGTCTTTGAATTTATTAGTCAGAAGTCCTTTGAGCCCAGAATTTATGTTGACTTTATCACCACCTCAAGCAGAGAAAAAGAAGTATTTTCCTCAACTGCTGTATACCAGTTCCATAGTGGTTTATACACAGAGTCATGCTTTGTCTTAGCAGAAGGTAAGTCAGTATACCTTTTGCTGTCCTCCTCATTGTTCTACGGTAAAACCATTTCTACATTGGTTAAAAAGTATTAACATGATATCGTTTGGGAGAACATTGTTTATAAGAGCATACTTTGGACAACATTAAAAAACTCAGACTGGTGATGGGCCTGGGGTTTCTTTTTGGGGTGATAAAAATATTCTGAAATTAGTGGTGATGGTTATACAACTTGCGAATATACTAAAAACCACTGAATTGTATACCTTAAAGGGTGAAGTGTAAGGATATGTGAATGATGTCTTAATAAAATTGAAAAAAAACCCAAACAAACTAGATTTTACTTAGGGTCATAAAGTGAGACATTTCCTAATCTTTGTACCTCATGTCTCCGTACTCTAACATGTATTGTGAAATTAAAAAGTGAAAAGTTTTACTTCTGAGTCTGTTTCTACTTCATGACTTTTTAAAAATATAGAACTGAGACTACCTTTGGATCTGTAGCTAGGTGGGACTGGCAACCTCTGTGGTTAGTTGACAGAAGATGAGACAGCAACTTAGCATTACTGCTTTGTCTTCCATAACTCTCTTCCTTTCAGACAAGAAGAATTGGACAAATGAAAGTGACTTGTTACTTATCTTTTTTCAGGCTGGTTTGAAGATCAGGTGTTTCATGTCAATGCCTTCGGATTTCCACCCACTGAACCCTCTAGTACTACTAGGTATAAAATGTTTGGCTGAAGCCCTACAGGAATTTCATAATACTGGCAGTAGTGGTTTTAAGAGTGTGTATCATTTGTCGGTTACTCAGGCTTTGTGTCAGAATGCAAAGAGTAATAGAAAGAGTTGGAAGACTGGGTTATATGTGCATCTGAAAACTAGCACGTTGATTCCTGGTTAGTTGTATTCGTATCTCCCTACCTTGGCTTTTATGGGCACGTGTTCCAGTCTGCCTGTCTCGCTTATCTATGGGGTTGATTAGAAGTTCAACTGAGGTAAGAGATAGGAAGACACTTAGAAGAATATAATTTTCATGTTAATATAAAGCCTTATTTTTCTACTAATGATTAAAAGTTACAAGAGGCAGGGGCACCTGCGTGGTTCAGTCAACTAAGTGGCTGATTTCATCTCAGATTATGATCTCGCAGTCGTGGGTTCGAGCCCCATGTTGGGTTCTGCTGACAGCTCAGAGCCTGGAGCCTGCTTCAGATTCTGTGTCTCCCTCTCTCTCTGCCCCTCCCCCGCTCATACTCTGTTTCTCTGTCTCTCTCAAAAATAGTTTTTTTTTTTTTAATTTTTTTAACGTTTATTTATTTTTGAGACAGAGAGAGACAGCATGAACGAGGGAGGGTCAGAAAGAGGGAGACACAGAATCTGAAACAGGCTCCAGGCTCTGAGCTGTCAGCACAGAGCCCGACGCGGGGCTCGAACTCACAGTCTGTGAGATCGTGACCTGAGCCGAAGTCGGCCGCTTAACCGACTGAGCCACCCAGGCGCCCCTCTCTCAAAAATAAATAAGCATAAAAAAAAAAAAAAGGTTACAAGAGGCAGATGAAAAAGCTCTTTAATGTAAGCAAAAGCATCATAATGTTAGAGCCATTCCAAAAGGACCTTCTCTGAGAAGAGAGAGTTCCCTGTCACTCAGGGTTTTTGTTTTTTGTTTTTTTTTAATTTTTTTAATGTTTATTTTTCAAGGAGAGCAGGACAGTGTGAGCAGGGGAGCGGCAGAGATAGAGGGAGACACAGAATCAAAAGTGGGCTCCAGGCTCTTAGCTGTCAGTACGGAACCTGATACGGGGCTCAAACTCACGAGCTGTGAGATCATGGCCTGAGCTGAAGTCGGATGCTTAACTGACTTGAGCCACCCAGGCACCCCTGTCACTCAGGTTTTTGAGCAGAGGCTAAACAGTGGTGTAAAAGTTGTAGCTGGTGGCCTGTGGGTTGAATGTAGTCTGAAGAGCTTTCTTTCTTTTTTTCCCCTTTGAGGTATTCCCCTTTGAGGTATCTTTTGTTTCCGTTGTTTAAAAATTAAGAGATTTCTCATAAAAGTCTAGATTTCTGAGTCGTCTTGAACAACCAGATCTGGCAACATGGTCCCTGAATTCTCCCCCAGCTATCACTCTACTGCAGTGATGGCGCTTTGGGCAGGACATGTCAGTGCACCCTAGCTCATACCTAGGAGGCCTCAGCTGGTTGCTGCCTCCTTATTCAGTGTTCCCTTCCTGAAGCCTGTGAACATTTGAGTTTGCCACCTTTGGGGGAATTAAAGTTGCCTCCTAATCTTGAGATTCTGTCTGTGGTGAAAGTGATTTCAAGAAGTGTAAGAATTAAGATTCTAGTCCTAGTATACCTGTACAAAATCAAGGTATACAGGCCACGTTTGCTGGCTGGAAGTTACTGTCAGGGCAACTTCTCTTCCTGTTGAGGCAACCTAGGGGAAAGTGCCGTTCATGCAAATGAGGACACAAGCCCTCATCAAACCAACTCACTTTTAAGTGAATGCGTTTAGTGCCAGTTTGTGGCTTTTTACAACATGGTAGGTTTTCTTTGGGATATATTTAGAGCAAAATTTCTGTCGCTTTTGACATTTTATTTCCATACAGGCTTCAAAACTACTACTTTGGAATGAGAGGTATAATCAAGGAAGCTGGCCGTGTGAGCAGTAACCCTTCGGTTTCAGCCTCATACAGAGCCTGCCAGGCAGTGGAGACGATAGGGGGCAGTGCAGAGTAGTGCACGAAGCTCTGGCCCTGGCTCTCAGACAGGGTCTGAAACTGAGCACTTGCATCTGTTAACTGGGGCGGGCCGCAGGCAAATCACTTAACCCTCCTGAACCTTGTTTTTTTCTCTTTTGTAAAATAAAGAAAATAAAATCTCCTCAAATGAGGTTTATTAAGGATTTAAGATTGTAATCTGAGATATGTTTATATATGTACATAATTTACTTAGGAACCACATCATCCATCCATCCATCCATCCATCCATCCATCCATCCATCCATCCAAGGAGAGAGTTTCTTTTTATGTGTGACTATGCATGTTTATATCCTTTTTTTTTTTTGACATTAATAATGGACACATACATTGCTTTGTAACATCCAAATTTTTATAATTCTGCCATGTATGTTAGTCTCTGTGGACCTCCTTAATTCCTTAGAACAAATTTCTAAACATGGAATTGTTCGGTTAAATGGTTAGTACTTATTTTGAGCACTTTTATTAGATACTGTTTAAATCAAATGTGCATTCCTCCTACTTTCAATTACATAGGAAGTTTAATGTTTGCTTTAGTCGGTTTTAAAAGACACAGAAACAGCCTATTAAGTATTTATTCACTGCTTCTGTTTTTCTTATTTTAGGGCATTTACATAAACTTATTTGCTTTTTAAGTGCTACAAATAGTACATTTTCGTGGCACTATTTACACTGATGGGAAAGTAACCTCATTAGGTAGAAAGAAACTAAATTTGTAAAATTATTAGAAAAACATCTCCAACACGGGGCTGGCTCAGTCAGTAGAGCACGTGACTCTTGATCTCGAGGTTGTGGGTTTGAGCTCCATGCTGGGTGTAGAGATTACTTAAAAATAAAATCTTTAAGAAAAAGAGAGAAAGAAAAACATCTCCAACAGAATATAGGATAGAAGCTAATAATTATGTCATAATTACCTAGGGCATACTATGGAAATATTAATTTTTTTGGAGGGCCTTCTAATACGTCTGTGAAGACTTCTGCAAAACTAAAACAACTAGAAGAAGAGAATAAAGATGCCATGTTTGTGTTTATATCTGACGTTTGGTTAGACCAAGGAGAAGTGTTGGGGAAACTTCACACCATGTTTTCTGGTGGGTGCCGTTCTTTTCTACCCTTTTAAACTCGAACGAGGGTTCATGTCTTAAAACTAAATTGTTACAGGGGCGCCTGGGTGGCGCAGTCGGTTAAGCGTCCGACTTCAGCCAGGTCACGATCTCGCGGTCCGTGAGGTCGAGCCCCGCGTCGGGCTCTGGGCTGATGGCTCAGAGCCTGGAGCCTGTTTCCGGTTCTGTGTCTCCCTCTCTCTGCCCCTCCCCTGCTCATGCTCTGTCTCTCTCTGTCCCAAAAATAAATAAACGTTGAAAAAAAAATTAAAAAAAAAAAACAAACTAAATTGTTACAAATGTATCTTTTTGAGTAGTCTATTTTCCTGTAAGTGTTGATTCAGCAGTGAGATATTTTAAATGAGCCCATCTTAAAAAACTTAAATTTTACATTTGAAAAATAATTGTGCATGCATATGTGTGTTCATGAGAGCTAAGAATTAGTCCTAAGTATAGCATAAGAATGGATAAGAGCTTGGGTTTGGAGTCTGACAGAACTGGGCTTATTTATTTATTTTTTTAATGTTTATTTATTTATTCATTTTGAGGATGGGGGGTAGAGAATCCCAAGCAGGCTCCACACTGTCAGTGCAGAGCCCAAGTCAGGGCTCTATCTCATGAACCTGGAGATCATAATCTGAGCTGAAACCAAGAATCGTATGTTCGACTGATTGAGCCACTCAGAACTGGGTTTAAATTGCAGCCTGATACCTTGGGCAGGTTACTTAATCTCTCTCTCAGTTTATAGGGATGTTGTGAGAATCAAGCTATTACAGGGCCTGGCATATAGTAAGTGTTCAATAAATGGGCAGTATTGTTACTATTGTTTAAAAATACTGGTTATTAAAATAAGGTATTATTAAACTAGTAAGTTTTTGTTATTAAAAACTCATGGTTAGGGGCTCCTGGCTGGCTCAGTCAGTGGAGCATGTGACTCTTGATCTCAGGGTTCTGAGTTCAAGTCCCATGTTGGGCCCAAAGTTTACTTAGGAAACAAAACAAACAAAAGAAAAACCTCATGGTTAAAGGGTTTTTAATCTGATTTCTAGACTAGAAAAGTGATATTCATTTTATTCTCTTATTTTTAGGTTATTCACCAGCACCTCCAACCTGCTTTATTCTGTGTGGTAATTTTTCATCTGCACCATATGGAAAAAATCAAGTTCAAGCTTTGAAAGGTATTGAAGGTCTATTGAATAAATGTTTCTACATTTAGATAAATGAAATTGATAAGAAATGATCTATAATATTTTAATTTCATTTAAAAGATGGAGAGTTGTAGCTAGGCAAATATAATTTGACTTTTATGTGCATTAAATGCAAATTAAATTTAATGTCCCTTTAAAATTTTAGATTCCTTAAAAACTTTGGCAGACATAATATGTGAATATCCAAATATCCACCAAAGGTAATGATTTCTATTGCTATATTTTTAAAAGTTTTTTAAAAAACAAAAAGTGAATTATAAATTTTATATCCATGATTATTAAGAAATGAATGGAACAAAAGTTTGAGAAAATTAGTATGCTAAGAAAAAATTATCCTCACATCATGATAATGTATGTTATACTGTACTAGAGATTTATAGTGAAAAATATTGAAAAGGAAAGAGTGATACTTTCAACTATATTTTTAAGTTCTTGGTGACAGTACTTTGTCTAGAGCTGTACTCTTCAATATGATGGTCACTAGCCACATGTGTCTCTTTAAATTTAAATTATTTAGAGGTTCCTGGGTGGCTTAGTCAGTTAAGTGTCCAGACTCTTGATTTCGGCTCAGGTCATGATCTCACCACTGCGAGATTGAGCCCTGTGGTTCTGCACTGGGGTGGAGCCTGCTTAAGTTTCTCTTTCCCTCTACCCCTCCCCCACTTTCTCTCTAGCACTCTCTCACGCTGTCTCTCAAAAAAAATTAAAGTTAAATTATTTAAAGTTAAATATAATTAAAAATTCACCCACACTAGCCACAGTTCAAGCACTCAATAACTGGACAGTGCACATAGAGACATTTCCATCACTGCAGAAAGGTCTGCTGGACAGTGGTAGTCTAGAGACTTAGTTCATTTATTAAAATGCATGAAATTTAAAAAATATTAAAAATTATTATTTAATTCAAGGCAGTAACTCGTCTTTAGACTACTGGATAGTGTTGCAATAATTTTTTTTTTTAATGAATTATATTGAATTTTGCTACAGTAGTCGTTTTGTGTTTGTTCCTGGTCCAGAGGATCCTGGATTTGGTTCCATCTTACCAAGGTAAGTTGTGTTTAGATTTTTCTAACAGTTAAAAATATTTTGTCAAATTTAAAAATATATCCTATACCACATAAATTGTTTCTATAGGCCACCACTTGCTGAAAGCATCACTGATGAATTCAGACAAAGAGTACCATTTTCAATTTTTACTACCAATCCTTGCAGGTAAATATTACCATTTTGTGTTATGCTTTTTTTCATTTCATTTCAAAACTAACTTGCTTCTTAAACTTTGTCTCCGAACTTTGACTACTATGAGGTAAATATAAAGTGAAAATTTCTCTTTATTTTAGGTTTCTCAAAACTTTAGAAATATTTTATCACTGGGCACCTGGGTGGCTCAGTCAGGTGAGCTTCTGACTTTGGCTTAGGTCATGATCTCACGGTTTGTGGGTTCGAGCCCCACATCGGGCTCTCTGCTGTCAGGGACGAGCCTGCTCGGGATTCTCTCTCCTTTTCTCTCTCTGCCCCTCCCTGATTCATGCTTTCTCTCTCAAAATAAATAAATAAACTTAAAAAAATAAAATTAAAAATATTTTATCACTATTGAATTCACTGATAATGAATTTAGAAGCTGAAAAACAGATGGAGATTTAAAAATCGATATTCTCATTATACATCCTTTAAGAAAAGCTACAATGGAAGAGGGAAACAGATTATGTGTTACTGCACATGCCACTTACTATAGTCAGAGGTTACAGTCCTTGGTTCTCTCTTTTCTGCCTGCATTCACTCCTTTGGTGACCTTAGCTACTCCCAAAGCTCTCAGTGCCATCTGTGTATTGACAGCTCCCACATTTACATCTTCAGCTCAAACCTTTCTCCCAGACTCCAGACTTAGGCATCCAGATGCCTGCTCATCATCCCCCGTGTATGTCTAGTAGACAACCTCACACTGAGCTGCTCATCTACTTCCCACCCGTCAGCTCCCAACCTGTTCTGTACCCTTCCTCATCAGAGTTCATGGCACCTTAGTCCTTCCAGTCACTCGGGCCAAAACTTTTTGGGTTTCTCTCACATGTAGTGTTTCAGGAAGTCCTTCAAAAATGTGAAGGAAGACCAAAATATATGCAGAATCTGGCCACCTGTCACCGCCTCTGTGACCCTCTACCATCTGCTCTAGCCTGGATTACTGTAATAGCCTCCTCGTTGGTCTCGAGCGTCTACCCCTGCCCCTCAGTAGTCTGTTCTTTTTTTTTTTTTAATTTTTTTTTTAACGTTTATTTATTTTTGGGACAGAGAGAGACAGAGCATGAACAGGAGAGGGGCAGAGAGAGAGGGAGACACAGAATCGGAAACAGGCTCCAGGCTCTGAGCCATCAGCCCAGAGCCCGACACGGGGCTCAAACTCACAGACCGCGAGATCGTGACCTGGCTGAAGTCGGACGCTTAACCGACTGCGCCACCCAGGCGCCCCTTTTTTTTTCTTTATTTTTTTTTTTAATTTTTTTTTTAGTAGTCTGTTCTTAACACTGTGTTAGAGTGATCCTCTGACACATAAGCATGTCACCTCCGCCTTACTGATCCTGAAATTTGGGCGCTCCTTCTGCCATTCAGTAACAGCCATATCCTTGCGGTGGTAGTCAGGGCCCAGCATGATCTGGCCTCCTATTCCTGCTCCTCTCTTCCTCATTTATTCCAGTCACCACAGCCTCCTTTCTGTCCCTCAGACATGCCAGCCATGCTCTGTCTCGGGGCCTCTGCTGTAGCCGCTCCCTCTGCCTGTCCTGTGTTCCTCCTTTGCCTGCAGTGTTCTTCCTCTGCATATCTGCTTGACTCTCTCACCTCCTTCATGTCTGTGCTCAAATCAGACTCCGTTATCAGCCCTACCTATTTTCATCATCCTGTTTAATCCTCCAGCCATCTAGTGCTTCTTACCTCACAAATGATCCCTGATAGCCTGTTTTTCTTTTTCCCATACACTTAGTCATCTCCCAGCATCCCATATAATTATCATGTTTATTGATATTTTTTCTGACTGCCCTCCCTCCATTAGAATATAAACTGCATCAGGGCTAGGATCTTTTTGTTTTGTTCACTCATCCCTACGATAGTGCTGGACACATACGGAGAGCTCAGTAAATTACTGTCGAATGAATGGAAGGATAGAGTCCAGCTGAATTTTTGCTGTGGTAAACGATGGGTAGTGGGAATAGCTTTGTATCCTAAAACATTTTGCCTTTTAAACTATCTCCTTTTTTTTTTTTTTTTGCTGAGGAAGTCAAATTCAACTACTGCTTTCATTTCAGAATTCAGTACTGTACACAAGAAATTATTGTCTTCCGTGAGGACTTAGTGAATAAAATGTGCAGAAACTGTGTCCGCTTCCCTAGTAGCAATTTGGATATTCCTAATCATGTAAGTTAAGAGTCTTCTTTATTAAGCTATCATAAGTGTTGCATTATATAAAATACTATTAAGTCACTTAATAATTTGACCTTCTATGTTTATGGTTCAAAGTACTTTTGCCAGTAAGTTAATTTTTGTTACTAAGTCAGTGTTTCTCAACTTTCTCACTGAAGTATCCCCTAATGGGCAGAGGGAAGCCCAGAATGAACCAGAAATTTCTTTGAGTCTTCCTGTTTTGCCTTAAAACTCATAAATCTTACGTTGTACTTCAAAACATATATGTATTTATTTTAAAAAGTATTTACCTCGGGGCACCTGGGTGTCTCAGCTGGTTAAGCGTCCGACTTCGGCTCAGGCCGTGATCTCACGGTTCATGAGTTCAAGCCCCACGTCGGGCTCTGTGCTGACAGCTTGGAGCCTGGAGCCTGTGTCTCCTCTCTCTGACCCTGCCCCACTCCTTCTCTGTCTCTTAAAAATAAAATAAACATTAAAAAAAATTTTTTTTTAATGTTTACCTCATCACGTTCATTATTTTATATGATCTGTCCACATCAGGAGGGTATGTAATGTTTATCTTGTAGCTTCAGGGTTCCCTGAAGTGGTACATGGGGATCCATGTACCATTTTGGGAAATGTGGAGGTACATCTTACAGAGCATTTTTAGTATTTATTTTATAATATTTAAAGTTTAGGGGCGCCTGGGTGGCTCAGTCGGTTAAGCGTCCGACTTCAGCTCAGGTCATGATCTCGCGGTTCATGAGTTCAAGCCCCGCGTCAGGCATCTGTGCTGATGGCTCAGAGCCTGGAGCCTGTTTCAGATTCTGTGTCTCCCTCTCTCTCTGACCCTCCCCCATTCATACTCTGTCTCTGTCTCAAAAATAAATAAACGTTAAAAAAATTAAAAAAATATATATATATAATATTTAAAGTTTATGTAGGCTATGTGTCTATTCTTGGCATTACTCAAGCTGTGGAATTATTTTTAGATGAACATAATTAATAATGAGTTTATTATACAGTTAAAAGTACAACTGTTCCAGTGTGACTACTTTGGGGGAGTAGCTTTTATGATAAGTGGTGTTAAATGAAAACTTACAGATTTTTTCCTAAAATACAGGATAGCTTATTTCATTTCATATCAGTGTTTCTCAAAGTTCTGTGATTTAAACTTCTCCTAATTGTTTCTCAAATTTTCTAAGTCCTTCTGGTAATTGATATTTAATGTAAAGTTATTTGTTAGCAATTTTAACTTTTACAAACGAGCTGAAGTTTGTTTTATATCATTCTTTTGTAGTTTGTAAAGACGATCTTATCCCAAGGACACCTGACCCCTCTCCCCCTCTATGTCTGCCCAGTGTACTGGGCATATGACTATGCTCTGAGAGTGTACCCTGTGCCTGATCTCCTGGTCATTGCAGACAAATACGATCCTTTCACTGTGACCAATACAGAATGCCTCTGTATGAACCCGGTAAGAACGTCATCAACCTTATATGGGCATAGTTCGTCAAGACTGGAGTGTTATTTCTTTAAATTAAAAAATTTAGTAAAATCACTGTTAGGAGTAAAAATATGCTATTAAGGAAACATTGAATTAATGTGGTACACACAGAAAGTCCTTCAACTTTCAGGATAGCATGTGACTGTAAAGTAATGTAACTTAAAAAAAAGAATACAACAAAGCTTATAAATCCAAATGAGTATTTTTCCCCTTCAAGGTAACTTACCTTAGGATTCCTTTCTGGGAATTGCTTTCAGAGCCTGTATCTCATTCTCTTTAAATATTTTAATGTCCTTTGTGGATGATTTTGACTTTTGGAAATTTGTGCAAGTCCCAGAAACCTAAGCTGGATGAATGTGGGAATTCTTACTCGGACACAATTTCTACAGAAGTAGAATTGCCTTTTCATATTTGGGGAATTACTGCAAAAACATTGTTGATGTGATACAAACTATCTTCAGTAGTGATTTTTACTTTGTATTCTTCACTGATTCTTATGAATGTTAGACCAATTTTAATACTTTTTTGTTTTGTCTAGGCCAGTTCTAGAAACATCATGACTTACAATTGGTTACTGCTTTCCTCAAACACTCATTTATTTTGTCCAGCTTCCTCTAAGACAGGGTTTCTTAACCATGCAACTGTTGACATTTTGAACCAAAGAATTTTTTCTTGGGGAGCACTGTCCTGTACGTCAGAAGGGTACTTAGCAGCATCCTTGACCTCTCCCCACTAGATGCCAGTAGCAGCCCCCAGTTATTAACAGTGGGAAATGCCTCAGGATATTTGCCAAATGTCCCCTTGGGGGACACAATTTTCTGTGGTTGAGAACTGCTCTGAGGAGGGGCACAGTCAACAATTTGGTTTCACTGTTTGAAATTTGTGGCCTGATTTTTTTAGAACCTTTATTCACTCTTCCAATATTCTTTCACAATGAGGCTATTTCTTATTTAAATTTTACTCTTTGGGTGTTCTCATAGTTAATGCTTTATGTGATAACACCTTACTTCTGAATTTTTCCACTTTCTCATCCAGTAGACTAGTAAACAGCCCTCTCTACACCATCATTCTGTCCTTTTTTACCTTATTTATACCTTTTGGGCAAGCCCCAAACTTGCCTTTGACATTGCTCCATCCCTTCTTGACACTTCCACTAACGGATGCCTGCAACGGGCCAGACACTGAGTTGGTGGCAGGCACACGGAGACTGAAACAAAAAGACCATCTCTGCCCTAGAGTTTAGTAGTGGACGCATTGTGGGATTACTGCTCAGTTGCTTTGGGGGCACCTGAGAGGGGCATCAACCTAGATTTTTCACTGGAGGGAGAGAGGGGCAGGAAAACTTTCTTCAACATGATGTTTACGTGTCTTATAGGTGTATGTAGCATTGCACAGTACAGCATTTCTTAGGCTAGGTAGAGCCACCCTAAGCATTTCCAGATACATGTTAGTAGAAGACAGTCTAGCCAACTTGAAAGACTTTTGCTTCAGGTGGAGCCATTTTATAGTAATATCTTCTCTCAGCAAAGATGGGGGGGGGGAACATCTGCCTCATTACTTTATAGTCACATCTTACAACTTTCTTTTTAAGTCATGAGCAAGGAGTTTGATTTTAAAAGTAGGAATTCTTTTTAGGACAGTTGAGTGTTCACTTACAGGCATTTTTTTCTCCCAAAGGGATCTTTTCCAAGAAGTGGATTTTCATTCAAAGTTTTTTATCCATCCAGTAAGATAGTAGAAGACAGGTAAGTGTACCCCCAGAAACAGCAAGAAGGAGGTGTCTTTTAGTAGTGTATTGCTGAAAACCACAAGTCCTGTAGGTGTGCTGAGGTTTTTAAAAATATCTGTAATTGTCTTTTGGAATGTTCTAGGCTGAATTTCTGGTCATGCTGTGGGACATAGAATTGTATGTACTTGATGGCACATTTGTGATAAAACAGATTAAGAACTGTTTTCTGAGGAATATCTCAGAACAGCTCTGGAGCTGGGTTAGTTCTTTTATAGGCTGACTTCTGACGACATCATTATTCAGAGAGGTCAGCCCCACCCTCCACATGGTTGATTCTCAAAACCTAGGTAATCTGCCTTAAATTGGCAGCAAACAAGTGTGGGGGTTGGGGTGGGCAGGGACTGGATATGTGTGTGGTGATGGTGAGGGGTTGGGAGGCTGTCTTGGGAAAAAAGAATAATGACCTGGGAGGGCAGTGGTTTTCAAAGGGTGATCTATAGACCACTCTCATCCAAATCTTCTGGAATCCTTGTTAAAAATGTTATGTTTCTGGGGTGCGGAGCATAGGTGGCCCAGTTGGTTTAAGTGACCAATTCTTGATTTCAGCTCAGGTCATGATCTGAGGGTTCGGGGGTTTGAGCCCTGCATTGGGCTCTGTGCTGACATCGCAGAGCCTGATTGGGATTCTCTGTCTCCCAAAATAAATTAACACTTAAAAACAAAACAAAAAAGTTTCTTACCCTGGCCCAGGAGATACCATGGTCATGAAAGTGGTTTTCCCAGGGCAAGGCTTATCCATTGCACTCCGGGTGTGCCAACCCCTGAATGTGGGAAGCCCCTGCATAATTTGTGGCAGTGGGGAACTGCTTTTGTGTTCCCTGCTGGAGGCGGGAACTTAATCCAGGATTAAGCTGGAACTTAATCCTGTTAAATTCCAGGATTCTGCTCCAGACCTATCAAATGTCTTTAGTTTAGGGCCCAAGAATATGCATTATTGACCCTATTTCTCTTGGATTCGGGCATCCTAACATGCGATTTCTCAGTTAATCATATTTTGAAAATGCTCCCAC
The DNA here is from genome assembly GCF_018350175.1 of Felis catus. Classification (NCBI taxonomy): domain Eukaryota; kingdom Metazoa; phylum Chordata; class Mammalia; order Carnivora; family Felidae; genus Felis; species Felis catus. Next base: position 97,342,420 of record NC_058373.1, on the reverse strand, counting down.
ATTCAGATAAGAACAAGTGAGCAAGTAACTGCCTTCTGGGTTCTTGTCAGAGAATATAATCTTGAACACACAGCCCAGTTGTCTTTCATTTTTGGGGGGCAATTAACAGATTTACTCAAATAAAAACAAACATGAGTACATTATAAAAATTTCGATGTTTACAAGTATAAAATTGGAAAGGAAAAATACATATGCTTCCTAACCCTGAAACCGTGATTAAGTTTCTTACATATTTCTTGAAAAAAAAATGCATTGTTCTTGCTGCTCAATAACTCATGGAGGATTTAAGTGCATTCTCTTTGAGATACTGTAAATTTTATTCTCGGATTCACTCACTTGACACATATTTGACTCTTACGGCATTCCAGACACTGCTTAATTTGTGGAATGAATACAGTCAGACAGATACTCATTAAGGTCGCAGATATTCTAGTCTATTCTATAAGCCCAACAAATGTTTGACTCTACCTAGCCCGCACTGAATCCTAAACTGCACCCCCCCCCCCCCCCCCCCCCCCCGCACCTGATTTGGAATGCCCTTAGGTAAGAGGAAGCTCCTGTCTCCAGTCTCATGGCTCCCTATTGTCACACCTGGATGCCCCTGAGGGCATCTGATTTTGTGATCCCAGGATTAAGTCACCTCTGAGGGGTGTCTGCCAGGAGCATATTTTGTCCACCTTCAGGATGACTTTTACTGAACTGCGATTTGATATGAAACTTACTCTGCTGTGAAAACCAGTACCAGGAACTTTCAGTAGGTCTCAGGACAAGAGAATTCTGTGTCTGTCCCAAGCAACTGTTTATCTTAGGGGAGACTGTGAATCTTCTGAGAAGCTCTCTTTGCTTTAGCTGCTAGGAAGTACAACCCAGATGTGTAGCCCACTTTGATTGCAGCAGAGGAATTACTAGCATAAATTTTGGGTGCAGCTCTGGCTTCATCTTCTCTCCCCTGTATTTTGCCCTTGAATTTCCTCATTTACTTTTATCTTTTTATGACATCTCTGCAAGCCATTTTATACTCTTTTCTTAAAAAATGAGTCAGGATACAAGTAAGTAAATCACAACAGGAAATGAACTGATGTATTAATTATGATGGCAAAGACTTCAGCTGTTTCTGGTAACGTTGCCCGATTGACATGCAGAATTGTTTGCGTTCTAAGCACTTTTTGCAGAACTCTTTGACAGTTCCTGACATTACTGTATTAGAAGTCATGTGTGTACCCGTCTTCCTTAAAAGCTTCTAGCATAGCCTTTGACTTGCAGTTGACGCTCACTGTTGGTTGAGTTGAAATAGTTGGCTCCTTTATCTTCTATGGACTCAGCTGCTGAAAAGTTTTGACATGATTTCCAAACTATAATTTAGTAGTAATAATTGAATCTTTTCAGTGCTGGCTCAAACGGGTTGATGTACATTTATTTTCAAGAGAACAGAAGACAATTTGAAGATACAGTGGAATAATTTGGTCTTCCTGCTATTTAGTTTCTCCTTAGAAGAAATCGTTTAGTAGATTGTGAAATCATACTGTAGACTTAATCACAGAAACTGTAGTCAAAGTAGATAAGGTTAACCCTGTTTCCATATGTACTCTCAAATACAGTTGTTTATTTTAAAACACAGTATTGGTGATGTAGTGGAGAAATAAATACCCATTTTCACACATAGTTGGCCAGAATAAAAAGTGGTAAAAACTTTTATGGAAGGGAATTTGACAGGATTTCTTAACACCTAGACTATATATACCAGCGATTCCATTTTTAGGAATTTATCCTCCAGGTATACTTAGGTTTATGTTTAAAAGTAGGTACTAGTGTGGTGCCTGGGTGGCTCAGTCAGTTAAGCGTCCGACTTTAGCTCAGGTCACGATCTCACTGTTCGTGAGTTCTAGCCTCACATCAGGCTCTGAGCCTGGAGGCTGCTTCAGATTCTGTGTCTCCCTCTCTCTCCTCCCCTCCCCTGCTCATGCTGTCTCTCTCTCTCAAAAATAAACATTAAGGGGCGCCTGGGTGGCTCAGTCGGTTGGGCATCCGACTTCGGCTCAGGTCATGATCTTGCGGTCCATGAGTTCGAGCCCCGCATCGGGCTCTGGGCTGACAGCTCAGAGCCTGGAGCCTGTTTCGGATTCTGTGTCTCCCTCTCTCTCTGACCCTCCCCTGCTCATGCTCTGTCTCTCTCTGTCTCAAAAATAAATGTTTTAAAAAAAAATAAAAAAAAATAAATATTAAAAAAATAAAATAAAAGTAGGTACTGGCACTTTACTGTAGGTTTGTAATAGCAAAACAGTGTGAACGTGTATCCATTTAAATGTGCGTGCTTCTTCAGAACTTTTTGAATTTAAATTCCAAAGCCTTAAAGGAAGGGATTAGGTTAAAAATTATAAATATACTTGTTACTAATTGAAAAAAGGTGTAGAATAGTGCTTATTGTATTCTACCACTTAAGTGTTTTTAAAGCATATACCCTCACAATACATGCTTACATATAATTACATTATCTTTATAAGGACAAATAATTGCTGTGGGAGCAGAGACAGAGTGTGAGACTGACTGATTTTTCACTGTGTCCCCTTCTAAATTTGGAACAATGTTCATGTAATGACCTATTTTTAAAATGAACTACAATTAAATATTAAGAAATGTATAAATTAGGTTTCCAAACTATTTAATTTTATGAATTTCTATTTTCAGCAAACTTCAAGGTTTCTGAGATTCTAACACCATCTAAAGACAGAGAAAATTCATCAGTTTCTGCTTAATTTTGTATCTATGTAATTTTGATAAGTTACAATAAAATTATGATAAACTTAGAATGTTCTTAAATTTGTATTTTATGGAATTTTGTCATTAAGTTATAATAAACATGGCACACTTTACAAGGTTTTATAGCAAAAATATTTTCTGCATAGTCTTAAGAAACATGTGAAAGTATGTATGAAGATATAATCTGATTATACATTTATGGTTAAAAACTGAAGTTTTGGGGCACCTGCGTGGCCCAGGTGGTTGAGCGTCTGACTTCGGCTCAGGTCATGATCTCGCAGTTCCTGAGTTCAGGCCCCGCTTTGGGCTCTGTGCTGAAAGCTTGGAGCCTGCTTCAGATTCTGTGTCTCCCTCTCTCTCTCGAAAATAAACATTAAAAAAAAATTTTTTTAAGGTTTAATTATTTATTGTCTAGCCATATACCAATATTCATTTTAAGAAAAGTACAAATATTTAACATTTTCTGAACCCTTGTTTTAGTCTAACTTAGGTTTTTATCACCATAAGAGTCCTAATGGTATATTCAGCAATTTTCAAACTGTTTAAATTTCAAGTCACAGAATTTATTCTAATAGTGAAAACCTTTGTGTCAGGATATTACTATGATAATTTCGTAATTATCTTCTGGCACTGGAAATTTAAAAACACATAGTCCCCCTAGATTTTACATTTAGAAGACACAGTGTTTATTTTAATACCATCCCCTCACTTACCTTTTAGTTTATGGCATTGCAATAATAGCCTAGAAATGAATCTGAATGACAGGAAGTTGTTAGAGGTACAAAGAATTTCTCAAATGTAAGAGTATCTTGATATTACAAAGAGCCTGGAATGGAAGACATTTCTTTGAAAGAAAATTAGCTTTTGGGAGAATAGAGACTGATAAAAAATGACATACTGAAAGGAAAATTCCTCAAGGAAATTTAATCTGAACGTAGTGATAAGTGAATTGGTAGTTAAGAGTGAAGTGGCAACTTAAGAAGTGGTTTGAAGATGGAAAATTTGGGGAGAGCATTAGTAGAGGCCTGATGTTAGAAGAGCAAGATATAGCTTTAATTTCAAGAATAACCTAGAGAGGGGTGCCTAGGTGGCTCAGTCAGTTAACTGTCCAACTTCGGCTCAGGTCATGATCTCATGGCCCTTGAGTTCCAGCCCGGCATCGGGCTCCTTGCTGTCAACACAGAGCTCTCTGCAGATCCCGTCTCCCTCTCTGCCCCTCCCCTGCCCACACTCTATTTCTCAAAAAATAAACATTAAAAAAAAAAAAAAGAATAACCTAGAAAAAGTTAAAGAAGAAATCAAGGCATAAGGTCAAATGCTATATATATATTGCTTGGAAAATGTACAATTTGGGCCTTAAAAGTGGTAGCAAAATAAACACTGTAAGGTTGTTGGTCCAGTTATGAGAACAAGAGCTACCTATGAAAGATGATGGGTCGAAAGTTATAAATGGAAATTGATATGTGTTCCCTCATTCACTAACTCCTTCATGTAACAAATAATTGTTTCTATAAAATGAACTTTTTGAGATCTTTTCACATTTAACGGCTAGAAAGACAGGGTGCATTTAGGAGTTAGCAAGGTGAAGTGAAATGAAGCAGGGTAGTTAACTATGAGCAGAGAAGTTGCCAAAACCAGGCAACAAGATAGTAACTAGAACCAGGTGGGGATCAGTGTTGTCCAGAAACATAAAGCAGAAGTCTGAAAGATGGAGCAGTAGAGGAGGAGCACTCAAAGGGCATCCTAGGCTGCTTTGGGGCAAATCAGAGGGGTGTTGTGCTCCCCGACTTGGTGCTTACTCAGCTGGAGCGTGGCCCACCTCACTGCAGAAATCTGGGTATGAGGCCCTGTCATAGGAAGGTGTGCCTTCGAGCAGGGGCCAGGTAGTTCACAAGACGGGAGTGGGTAAGATTTCTCTTCTATGAGAAAAGCGAACACTTGGTCATGAGTGGGGAAACCACAGGAAGTGCAGACTGGAGCACGCAGGCCCACCTAAGGACGGCACCTGCTGTTGTTCTGCCATCAGCCAGTCATGGCCACACGGGAAGCCTAGCCCAGTCTGCCATTTTGGAGAAATCCGTACTGTCAGGAAAAGCACCCCAAGTTTGTTCAAGCACAGGTGACTAATTGAAATCACCAAAGTTTGCACCAAAGACGACATGATTACAGACTGGCTTATGCCCATGAATTGCTTTCTCTGCCTTACAAGCACAGAAATTGTAATCTTGTGTTCTATAAAATATACCTATTAAGTAAGATGAGTTGGGTCCCAATCATTCAATCACTAAAATCTATTGTGGAATCTGCTGTGTTTTCATAGAGTGAGGGGGCCACAGGCAGGGTAAAATTAAAATGGAATGTTTCAGTTCTGACCCTGTGCACATTCGTGTGTTTTCCATGGAGCGTAGGCCCCCTCCTACCATATTCAACCAGTAAAGCTCCGTTTTTATTGTTCTTATACTTTGGGCTTTATTTTTAGACAAGCCTGAATAAAAAAAGGTGGTCGGGCTTGGAAAGGGGTAGGAAACTGCCACTCTAATTCTTTAATACATTGTTAAATGTTTAGCATGCTAGACACTAAGCTAAGTGCTTACTGTGCTATTTAGGCTCCGTTAGGTCACCATTACCTTTAATTTGTAAGTGAACAGACAGGAACAGGGAGATTAAATAAATTGCCAAGGTCACACAGCTGGTAAAGGTCAGAAACAAGTTCACTCCATCGTGTATTGTTTCCCTTCTACTCCCTTACTAAACAGTAATTTTTACTCCACACTTCAGAAGTTATACAGGATCATCTATCTAGAGCTGTTTTAAATTGAAGGTTGAGCTCATCAGTGGGTTAAAATAAATAGGTCACAGCAGAATAGAAAATTCTAAGGTGTTAAGTATTGTTGCATGATACTATTGTTTCAATCATGTGCCAGTCAGGAGTTGGCATGTTGTCAGAGCTGTCTCACTTGCTTTAGTGGGTATCAGGCCAACACCCCACTCCTCCCAAAAGGACAATCACTAGCCTGATTTCTAGCAGGAAGATTTATCTTGCCAAGCTTTGCCTATTGTACAACGGGATCATATGATATGTATTATTTTGCATCTGGTTTCTTTCACACGACCTTGTTAATAACATTTATCCACATTATTCATTCATGTCCATTGTGTGGATATACACATTTTATTTGTCCATTCTACTACTGATGAGAATTTGGGTAGTTTCTACTGTTTGTCTATTACGAATATTGCTATTATAAATATGCACATTCTAGTGTATGTCTTTTGATAGAGATACGTGTTTCTGTTGGATATATATATATATGGAAGCAGAATTTCTTAGTCATGAGATATACATTACAGTCAACAGAAATTTTCCAAAGTGATTAATCCAAAAGATACTTCCAGCATACTAGAGTGTCAGTTGCTTCACATCCTTGGAGCACAATGATTTTGTTTTGTTCCAGTGCCTAAGCCATCTAAGCAGTAGGTGCAGCAACTGTGCACTAAATATCTGTTCAAAGAATGAATCTGAACTTACATGGCATTTAAAGCTGTGGCCTTGATTAAGATCATCTGTGAAGAGGGACACTTGGATGGCTGTCAGTTAAGTGACCAACTCCTGGTTTCAGTTCGGGTCATGATCTCACAGTTCACGAGTTTGAGCCCTGCATCAGGATCCACGCTGACAGTGCAGAGCCTGATTGGGATTCTCTCTCTTTCTGCCGCTCTCTGGCCCTCTTCCTCTCAAAAAAAAAAAAAAAAAAAAAAAAAAATCATCTGGAAAGAAATACAATTTTTTTTAATGTTTATTTATTTTTGAGGGGGGGCGGGGAGATCATGAGCCAGGGAGAGGCAGAGAGAATCCCAAGCAGGCTCCATGCTGTCAGTGCAGAGCCTGACACGGAGATCGATCTCATGAACTGGGAGACGATGACCTGAGCTGAGACCAAGGGTCGGACACTTAACTGACTGAGCCATCCAGGCGTCCCCTGAAAATTCAATTAGGTAACAGGGCTGATGAACAAACTTTTGGTGACTCCTACAGTTAGAGACCGGGCAGGAGAGAACAAGCAGAGGAGGAAAATGGGAGAGCATGAAGTTCTTCAAGAATAAAGTAGGTTTCAAGGAGGGGGCAGTCAACTGTTTTTGAATGCTGCCAGGAGATTGTAAGATGGGGGCAGAGGCTGGGAAAGGAGTTAGATTTTTGGTTATTTCAAACCGGAGGGACTTAAACATTAAATCATTCACATTGAGACCTCATATAGATAACCGGATATAGGAGTCCGGTGTTTAGAACCTGATATATAAGCCTGGTATTTGTGAGTGTAAATGTATTTGTGAAGGAGAGAATGTAAATGGAGAAGAGACAGGGTTCCAGCCCAGAAGCATTTCTACTGCAAAGCGGAACAGAGGCAAACATTTACAAAACATGATACAGAGTCAAGTGTCTCACGAGGTAGGAGAGAGACTTGGAAAGTGTGTTGCCACTGAGGTAATGCCAACATTAACTGTGTTAAATGCTGAGGACAGTTTCAACAAAATGAGAACAGAAACTAACAATCACTGGATTTAATAACTGCCAATTAATAACTACCTTAGTCAGTAAATATTCTTCTAAAACATCACTTTGAATGACTGCACAGAATCCCATTGTATGGCAGTAGCTAAATCCGCTCACCCAGTCTCATTGTTGGAATTCTTAGATTCTTCCCAAACCTTGACAATTATGGGTAATGTTGCCTTGACCACACTCTTAGATTTGAAATTGCTAGATGAAAAAAGTATGTATGTTCTCAAGGTTTTTGATATAGCTACCAAACTACTCTCTAGAAAGGTTTTATTAAATTCTATACCACCCCAAGGAAACACAGTAATTGCAAAAACTGCCTTTGCCATTTTGATCAGTGATATATGGGATCTTACAGTTGCATTTTTGTTATTAAGGTCCTGGGGCACCTGGCTGGCTCAGCTGGAGGAGCAGGTGACTCTTGATCTTGGGGTTATGAGTTCCAGCCCCACCCTGGGTGTGTAGAGATTACAATCAATCAATCAATCAACTTAAACAGTCCTGAATGTTTATTGCTCATTGGTCATATACGAATAGCCTGCACATATCTCTTGCCCCAAATGTGAGTTGTTTATAGGGCAAACTGGTGATATATCCAGAAATCTGAAATGTTGGTGTAAAGTAAAAAAAAAAATGTAGATAAGCTTAAGGGTACCTGGGTGGCTCAGTCTGTTATAGTGGGACTCTTGGTTTCGGCTCAGATCATGATCTCAGGGTTGGTGGGTTCCAGCCCCCCAGTGGGGTCCACGCTGACAGCACAGAGCCTGCTTGGGATTCTCTCCCTCCCTTTCTGCACTTCCCCCACTTGCTCTATCTCTCAAAATAAATAAATAAACTTAAAAAAATGTAGATAAGCTTAAACTGAATTACAGCTTGCCAGTATACTAGCTAAGTGACGTTGGTCAGGTAACTTCTCAGGTCCAATAGTCTTTGTGAAATGGTGATCAGGTCTACCTTGAAGTGTTGTGAACAATAACTTACATAAATACTGGAAATTACAACAATTATTATGACAGTTATTCTGCATAAGCAATTGCACCATGGCACAGGAATCTAAAAATGCAGTATGTAGAGTAATTGATTGATTTGAAGAAACTAAGAGGCTATTTGCGGCATTTCCACCATCCCACTCCAATTTCTGCCCCTCCTCCCGGGTGCTGGTAGTGTCACTATGGCAACGACCACGCGCTGCCGCTGCCGTAGGCTCCGTTCTCTGGCGGTTACCGAACTCCGCCACCACCCCACTCTCCGCAGACCAGCGACTGCACCGCGCGTCCCGACCACCTGGTCTCCCCTGGCTCGAAGGCCAGGAGCCACGGGGCAGGATGGCCAAGGCGGGAGCCTCTTCGTCGCTGGAGGACTTGGACCTGAGCGGAGAAGAGGTCCAGCGGCTCACCTCCGCCTTCCAGGACCCGGAGTTCCGGCGAATGTTCTCCGAGTACGCAGAAGAGCTCACAGACCCCGAGAACCGGCGGCGCTACGAGGAGGAAATCACCGCGCTAGAGCGTGAACGTGGAGTGGATGTGCGGTTCGTACACCCGCAACCTGGCCACGTGCTGCGCACTAGCCTCGACGGGGCGCAGCGCTGCTTCGTGAACGTGTGCAGTAACGCACTGGTGGGCGCGCCCAGCAGCCGACCCGGCCCTGGGGGCGCGGCGACCGGCAGCCAGTGGTCCCTGCCCTACAGCCTGGCTCCCGGCCGCGAGTACGCGGGGGGCCGAGGCACCCGCTACACTGTCTACGACGTAGTCTTCCACCCAGACGCGCTCACGCTAGCCCGGCGCCACGAGCGCTTCCGCCAGATGCTGGACGCCACGGCCCTGGAAGCCATCGAGAAGCAGTTCGGCGTGAAGTTAGACCGCAGGAATGCCAAGACTCTGAAGATCAGGTACAAAGGGACTCCGGAGGCCGCCGTCCTGCGCACACCCCTGCCCGGGGGTGTCCCGGCCCGGCCCGAAGGGGAGCCGGAGAGCCCTCTCCCCGATTTCCCCTACCCCTACCGGTGCCCGGCGGTGGCCGGGAACTCTGTGGTCCCCCAGACCCAGGCGCCCTCCCCTCCGGAGGCGGTCCTGCAGCCCGCCCCCACAGAACCTCGCTACAGCGTGGTGCAGCGCCACCACGTGGACCTCCAGGATTACCGCTGTTCCCGGGATTCGGCCCCCAGTCCGGTGCCCCGGGAGCTGGTGGTCACCATCGAGCTGCCGCTGTTGCGCTCGGCCGAGCAGGCGGCGCTGGAGGTGACGGGAAAGCGGCTGTGCCTTGATTCAAGGAAGCCTGACTACCGGCTGCGGCTCTCGCTCCCGTACCCGGTGGACGACAGCCGCGGCAAGGCGCAGTTCAACAAGGCCCGGCGACAGCTGGTGGTCACGCTTCCCGTGGCACTACCCCCAGCGCGCCAGAAACCCACGGCGGAGCCGGAAGAGCCCGTCTACGCACCCGGAACTGACGGCGCGGCGTGCCCTTCCGCTCGCGAGGGGGAGGCGGGCCCGGCAGGGGGTTGTGCCGGGATTGGCGGCCGGGAACCCAGGCTCCCTGGCGCTGCGGATGTACAGAGCACTAATCAGGCCGCCGCTGTGGAGGAGCTTGTCTCCCAGCCCGAGGAGCGGGACTTGGACGAGCAAGCTGTGTGGACAACGGGCATCGAGGAGGAGCCGCCTTCCGTAGCAGGGAGCTCACCTGGGGACGGTGGAGGAGGCTCCCCTTGTACTTCATCTGGGGACCTTGACAGGGGGTCTTCTGCAGGAAGAGGGAGTGCGCGGGGAGGTCTCAGTGTTGAGACGCGCGTGATCGGGGAAGGTGTTCCATCTGATCGAGCCATGGGTCGTCCCGGGACGGGCAGCAGGGAACCATTGTGTCCTCCTTTGCAGTGTAATCAGGATGAAGAATCCCTGACTCTGCTAATTCAAGTGCCTCGGATCCAACCGCAAAGCCTTCAAGGGGATGTGAGCCCCTTCCGGTACAAATTGTGCTTCTCCACCCAAGACTTAGTTTATTATTCTTTCTTTTTGCAATTCGCTCCAGAGAATAAATTGAATACCAAAGAACCTGTGGTTAGTATTTCTTCAAACAATGCAGTGATAGAACTGGCCAAATCTCCAGAATGCCATGGACATTGGAGAGAGTGGTATTATGGTTTAAACAAAGATTCTTTGGAGGTAACAGTTCTTTCTAGATTCTTAATATTTGAAATATTCCATCCCACTTTTAAAATTTACTATTAAAACTGGCCCTTGAACAACACAAGTTGAAACTGCCTGGATCCACTTACAAGCATATCTTTTTTGAAAAGCTTTAAGTGTATTTTGTTAAGATTTTATTTTCAAGTGATCTCTATACCCCACCTGGGGCTCGAAATCACCACCAGAGATCAACATTAGGCTCCATTGACTGAGCCAGCCAGGTGCCCCTAAATGTATTTTCTTTTATGATTTTACTAATAGCATTTTGTTTTCTCTAGTTTACATTATAAGGACATAGTATAAATGCAAAATATGTGTTAATGGACTGTTTATGTTATCAGTAAGGCTTCCAATCTGCAGTAAGCAATTAGTAGTTAAGCGTTAGGGCAGTCAAAAGTTGTAGGTGGAGTTTTCAACCGTGGGATGGGGGGGGGGCGCCCCAACACCCCCCACCCCGCCACCCTTGTTGAAGGATTAACCGAATAAATATTGTTAAACTGAACATGAAGATCAACTACACCTCTTATGGGCGGGTACTCTAGAACTTGGGGCTGAGCATTATCTAGTTTACTCAGGATACAGTTTTCATGAATAGTATGTTCTATTGTAGTTGCTACTACACTTTCAAGGTTATTGAGGTTCTTAAATTTCAGATTCTAACCCTTGAATTTGTTAAAAGCTAAAAAAAAAAATTACATGTAACAGATGAATACCTCAATGCAAACCACCAGTTAATTTATGAGTTTAAAAAGTTCCTTAGAACTTCAAATTTTACAGTTTTTTTAAAAAAAATTAATAGTACCAAAGTACTAATTCCCAGAAATAAACCTTGTTGCAGAGTATATATTGAAAATTAACTTGCTGGTCTTGGGCTTTAACTTGCCAGAAATTTTCACTTCTTCCTGTTATTTTCCTAAATATTTGCTAATAAGTTATATTTTATGAGGGGCATCTTCTGGGAGAAGTGGTTAATTTGAAACCATCCCAAAATAGTAAATAAGCCAGGACTAGGTAAAATACTTTGTGAGAATATAATATGAAATTGACTGTTTATATCATCAGAAGGGGGACATTTAGGAAAGGGCAGTTGTTTCCTGTAATTGTTTTATTTCTTTACTCATTTTTAAAGTTTATTTAAGTAATCTCTACACCCAACGTGGGCCTTGAACTCACAATCTGAGATCATGAGTCGTATGCCCTTCTGAATGAGCCAGCCAGGTGCCCCTGTAATTGTTTTAATAAATGTAAAAATAACTTAAAACTGGGAAGAAGGCTTTAGGATAAGCAGGTGAGAGAATACTAAAGAATATATTTTAATCTAATTTTCTAGAAAGCTAACATTATTTTAGCAAGGAAATTAGACCAAAATGGGATTAGGGCAACTGTGTGTTACATCTTTGATGCCTGAAATAGATTTATTCAGACTAATTACTTCATTAGTCATCACATTTGCTAAGGCTGATGGAACCATAATACTCAATTATTCTTCTTTACACTTCACTGGACTAGGCTCTAAGTATTAAAGTAAAATTATTTTAAAATCACAAGAGTAATAGGTGGGTAGACATAGAATATATAATGATTAAATTATATGCATTATATGGAAATAATTATAAAGAGACTGGATTGTGATGGTCAAGGTCAGAATTGTTACTTTAAACATAAGTACAATATTATTTATAAAAGCCTTAAATATCCACTGGAAATTTTCCTAGAGATATAGGACCACTAAATTGAATATCTTTTATTAGAGTAAAATCAGCCATTAGAATAAGGCAAGCTTATGCAAATCCTCTATATTTTAATCATAACCATTTCCATTATAAATATTACTTTTCCTTGGGTTTACTAAAGACTAAAGTATTTGGTGTATTTTTGTGCAATTAATGTGTTTTTCCAGAGACAGGAACCTTAGAAATGCTTTTAATTGGGGAATGTTTCTATCATCAGTTATTCTGGAACTTAAAATAATAGGAATGAAATTACTCCAAATTTTTGGGTAAGATTTTTCTGTACCCAAGGTTCACTTTGGTAGGCGTTCACAAATGTAGATACTGTATAAAATAAGGGAACTTGAAACTTGTCTCTTTCTGATTTTGCCCTCCTATTTGGACCAAATAATGAACTGTGTTTATTTGGAAATTTGTTTTTATGTAAGTATTTTATTTCAGGCAACAATAAACTGATTTTATGAATTTTAAATATGGTTATCCCTTCAACACCCTAACTATATACCTATATTCATTTCACATGAATATGCACAAACTGCTTTGTGTTTGAGAGTCTGGTAAAAGTGATTTATGCATTTCTTAGTAGTAGTTTGGAAATCTTTCCTATGTCTCTTGAAATCTGTTTCATTCTTATAAATAGCTATATGCTAGTGTCACGCTGGATTATCTCAATGTGTAAAATTAGAATCTACTTCTCAAGTAAAATATTATATTTGGCTGTTACCTGGCCAAGAACTAAAACACAAACTGGTCACACAAAATTTGAATAAATCCTGTCATGTATTTTTCTTAGCTGACTCATTAGGAAGTATTCTAAAATTAAATTACATTTTATAACTGTGACTGCATTTATAGACCTAGTGGTGATGTTATTCTTATACAATATTGAGAAAAAAGAAAGAAAAATATCATTTATAAGTAAGATTATCTCAGACTGTTAACAGAGACTTAGAAAAGGAACTAGGATTTTTAAAAAGACTTTTCTTTTAGCGCCTTTGCCGTTATATGTATATACTCTTGCTACTCTTAACTACTCAATACTGTTTTCTTCTGCCAAAACAGCATAGGAGTAACATTAAACATTTAAAAGTATAATCCTGAACTGTGTTAAGAACTTTTACGAGCTGTTCTTAGATCAAATGTGTCAAGAATAATTTATGAGGCAGAATTTTTTTTCTCTTATTTTAGGAAAAGCTGTTTGTCAATGAAGAAAATGTTAATGAGGTACTTGAAGAGGAGGTCCTGAGCTCTCCATTTAAACAGACAATGTCCTTAACCCCACCATTAATTGAAGTTCTTCAGGTTACTGATAGTAAGATTCAGATTCATGCAAAGGTAAGGATTTGGTGGCTTTTGTAGAGTAGTGATTTAGGACCAGGTTAAAGCCTGACCAATATCTTAATTTTTGATTTCTTGATGTCATAACTTTAAATCAAATGTACACAGTATCTGGGAAGACTTAGGAGTAAAGACCTCTTTGTATGTATTTTACCGTGTGCCATGCACTTTGTGATTTATTTTCACACAGATCTCATTTCATCCCAAAGTAACTCTCCATTGAGGAATAGAGTGAGACTAACATTTAGGAAGTTTGAGTACCAGTCCAGGGACAAACAAGTCTTTTTGACTCTCAAACCGTGGGAAGGAGCTGTGTCATTCTGTTTGTTCATTATTTCTAGTTGAACCATAAGTTTGGTTATTTTGTAAAATTAATTAGTTAATTATATTTTAGAAAGGGAGAGAGCGAGCATGGGGGAGAGGGGCAAGGGAGAAAGCATCTTTTTTTTTTTTTAAGTTTATTTTGAGAGAGATTGCATGCACATGCCTGCACAGTTGGGGGAGGGGCAGAGAGAGAGAGGAAGAGCTGGAATCCCAAGCAGGCACCACACTGTCAGTGTAGAGCCCAATGTGAGGCTTGATCTCACGAACTGTGAGATCATGACCTAAGCCCAAATCAAGAGTTGGATGCTCAACTGACTGAGCCACCCAGCTGTCCTGGGAGAGACAATCTTAAGCAGGCCGTCTGCTCAGGGTGGAGCCTGATGTGTGGCTTTATCCCATGACTCTAGGCTGTGGAATCATGACCTGAGCCCACGTTTAACCCACTGAGCCACCCACGTACCCCTAGTTTGGTTATTTTTAGTCTTCAATATTGGAGACAGAGATAATTTAGTAACTAGCACAGTTGATTTATATATGAATGTGGGGAGGGAGTGGATCTAAAGAATCACAGAAATTCAAGAAAACTCAAGAAATTCAAGAATGACCTTATTAGAAAGACTACTAAAGGGTTGGTAGGCCAGGATTATTTTATCTTGAAGGAGATGAGGAGTCACTGGAAGGAATTAATCAAGAATTAATGCCAGGTTTGCATTGTCTGCATTATTAAAAAATAACTGGCAGCATTCGGAAGATGACTTTGAGGGGGAAGCCTGGAAATCCACAGTTCTGCAAGGGTTGTTCCCTCACAATTAAAAAAAAAAATCTATACCCAGAGAGTACTACAATTTAATTTTCTATTTGTTTCAAAGAATTCTTAATTTGTTTCTCTTGACCTAGTTGCAAGAATGTAGTAACTCTGAGCAGCTTCATGAAAAGGAAGAAAAAGTCAATGAAGGAAGTCCTGTAACTGAAAAAGAAAATATAGAACATCCTACCGCCTCAACAACTGATTCTGATTCATCTGTGGCAGTTAAAGTACTAGAAACAGACGGTTGTGGTTCAGTTGTATGCTTGCAACAAGAGTCTCTTGATGTTTCTCACATGTTATTTGGAAAGTCTCAGCAACCTGAGTCAAAAATGGAACCTGAATTTATAAAAGAAGAAAGTCCCGTTTACTCAAATGAGGAAAAAGATAATTTAAAAGAACCAGTGATAACAGAAGAGAAAGAATTACATGGAGACCATCAATCATTACTAAACGAAACAACAGTTCACAATTTACCTGGTCTTGACAACATAAAAGAAACCAATATGCAGGATGGTAGTGTGCAGTTTATTAAAGATCATGTGACTCAATGTGCATTCAGTTTTCATAATTCTTTGCTGTATGACTTGGATTAATTCTATATAATTTTAGAATTTAAAAGTTAAGAGTAAAGTTTTTTGGACTTAGATTATTTTTCTGTTAACTATTATTGTAAAACAAAGTACTTAAGAAAGTATAAAATTAAAATTTTCAATTTTGATTCTAATGGGGAAACTGGCCATATTGTTTGCATGTATAATTTATACAGAGTTTCCTTAATTATGGTGATTTTTGTGATTCCTCTGATAGATGTGTACTTTTTCTAATGGAGGGTTATTAAACATATAGTTTTAATACAACCTGTATATATTTGCTTCTGTTTGTTTTTGGCTTCTTTACCATAACTTTTAATAAAGTTTTAAAGTAAATATTCACTAAGTTGTGTCTGTTACAAAAATTCTCAAGAATGCAATTAACTGGAAATTAATCAGTATGTGTGTGTGGTGGGATAGAATCTCAAAACTATGCATTTATAAGTTTCACTAAATAGAACATATTTATGTTTGAAACAGAGATTCTTAGAAGTTTACCAACCAATATTAACGATCCAAACAATTACAATACAAATACACTGAATGAAATTTAGTATTTTTGCTTCAACTCTGTATTTGACTCTTCTCATGTCTGTCACACACAAAATACAGGTGATATAGTGATACTTTTGAAAACTGAACTTCTTAAAAAGTGTTTTTGGAAGTTACTATTGCAGTATTAAGACATTTCTTGGTCTTACAGAATACATTTATGAATATTTTTAAAAGCTTTTAAGTAATCCCTACACCCAAACGTGGGGCTTGAATTGATAACCCCGATATTGAGAGTCACATACTTCAACTGATGCAGCCAGCCAGCCAGCCTACATTTACTAATATTAGAATAATAAAAAATCTGGGAATTTGTTCCCATAGGAAAACTGTCTTTGTTGTATTACATGGAAACAAAACGGCCAGTGGTTTCTAGTTTTTCTTGCAATATCTCAAAAAGGGTAGCAGATAATGTATCTTAAATTATTAGTTTTGTGGAATAATATTTTTATTGGAGGCCAGGAAAAAATCCGAATAAGTTTTTTCTCACAAAAATTTTTAATACAGCATGAATGTAGAAAGGAAAGTATTTGTTGATCTAATTGCTGACACCAAGGCCATGAGCTGATTTATCTATGTTTCAAAAAAAGATACTAATTCAAAGGTCTGGCCCTACCTTAGTCCTGGAAATTACCTAATCTCTTTAGTCCTTTGAACTGGGGAAAGTCAGATCAGAGCACCAAAAGGTAGTACAAAACCTGGCCATTCATCCTGATTTATATTTATAACCCCTCTAAAATCTGGAACCAGATTGGGCTATGAGGGTAATATAAAGGTAGCACATAAAGTAAGAGAACTATTTGGTCCACCTAAAATGACCGTACGCATTTTTCTGCCATAATGACTCTTAATTTGATGAAATCATTTCAAAACTGTCCATTTAATACATAATTTCCCTGGGGTTGAAATGATGTCATATCTACACAGAAATTAATCTTTGAGTAATTTCTGGTTGAATGCAATTATATACTGTTAAGAGAAACTTCCACATTAAATATAGAATAAATTTTAAGCCTGTTTCCTATTATTGTGTGTGCCTTTTTAAAAAGTATGATTTCAGTTAAAATAAAGCCGGCACTAGAACATGTTTCACTGTAGCATGACTGAACTTTCTATCATTGCTGGTTCTCGAAAACAATTTAGGCTGTATTTCACTTACAAGGCAGCTTTTTATTGTTCATTGGCTATGCTTGGCTAATTTGAAAGCCAGTTTCTTCCAAAGGGAATGCATTGTCAAGAGTGGGGTTTTCTTTAATTCAAATTCAGTTGTATGATGTACAGAGGGTTCATACGAAGATATAATGCAAACTATAAAACTTCTAGAATGCCTTTACTGAATTTTGGTGTAAAGAGTAAACAAAATTTCTTCTACAAAATGATTAGGAACTTTTTTATGCAAAAATGAGTTATTTTATTTTGGCAGCACTAAAAGAAAAAAAAACCCACTGTATTTCTACATTGAGGTGAAAACAGTGTTTCAACTTTCTTATCAAATACATTCCAAAAGAAAGTGTGTTCTATGAAGGTTCCAAAGCACAGGCAAATCTTAACACAATAATACAGGAATCTGTAATACTGAAAATGTCTGTTCTGATAGGGTGTTTAACAAACATAACTTTTGAATTATAAAACCAGCGAAGCAAACCCTTCCTAGTAACCGTGTCGAGTGAAATTGGGCTTGCTCCATTAATACTCTAATGATTCTATTGTAATACTTTTTACTGTTATGACAATTTTAAATAAAGTTTGCTGTACTTAAAATAAGTTTTGAAAGTGGAAAAGTGTACAAAGTTCCAGATAAAAAGATTAAGAGATGCAATTTAAATAAAATTTCTCCTCTTTTCTTTTACTGGTTAACAATGATTACCTTTAGCTGATACAGATTGAACTTTAAAACCCAACTCCTGAAATGAAAACTTCTGTTTAAATTTTTGTCAGACAGAGAAGGAAAAGATTACTATATTTGGACATCTTTTACAAGAATTGTTTTTTTGTTTTTGTTTTTTTTGTATTAAAGCAGAAACCAGTTCCTAAACCCTTTTTATTCAATTGTTTATCCTGTTTGGACAAATATCAAAAATAGAAGACTGTCACTTTTGCTTTTGTAATTGTGATTTTTCACTGCAGTCTTCTATAACTTTTACAGAGTTCATGGTCCCTAATATCTCCCCACCCTCCATTTTTCCTAGGTGGGGAAATGGCTGCCACAAACTTCTCACTGATAGTTAGAGTGTCTGGAAACAAGTACTGTTTGTTATTATTTAAGAGTGACTCAATTTGGGCACTCTGGGTGGATGGTCTACAGGTTTTCTTGTGGTGCATACCACAGTCTCCAGCATGAAATATCCTAGGAACTTGAGGAACCAGCACTTTCCAGAATTTTGGAAGACAGGATACAGTTAAATATTGAAGAGTCCAGTCCCAGTTATAATCATCGTAAGTACAGAAAGTGTCTGTGCACTCAATCAACTTCTGATACGCATCCCGGGTCAAGGCTAGACCCATATTGTGCTCTGTGGATTTCCAAGTTTTCACATCTACCTTGTCAGCAATGCCATGGAAACTGCGACTGGCCGTATAGGTCCCCAGGGAGAGAACATCACACTCAGGACACTCTTGCTGCTTTAACTTCCACATCTTTTTGAAGACATGGTAAAAGTCTGGGGCTAAGTAGTGATCCTCCTCTAGGAAAAGTATGAGGCCAGCATAGTCTCGAAGAACTTTGACCCTTTCCCACACAAAATGCAGCTTCCACCACCAATGGTGTTTGGTTTGGGAGAACTTGGCCTCTCTATAATGGCCAAAGGAGTCGGGATACTCAGCATTAATGCATCCCATCTTCAAAGCTGCATTCTTCTCCAGGTCTCGGGGGCAATCTCTGGGGTCGCTGCCTGGAAACTCGTTGGGGTACAACTGAATGCTGAAAGGAAAGAACACCTGCAGAACCGGACAGAAATCCACCCCAGCGATCAGTTGATTGATTTCTGTCGACCAGAAGTCATGGCTAAAGATGACGAGGACGCTGTCGATGCCCTGGGCTTTCCGGAGGGAGTCCAGCAGCAGTCTGAGGTAATCGGGCCGGTTATGCACCTGGACCACCAGCACCAGCTCTCGAGGGGTCCAGGAGCCGGCCTTATCTACATTCCTCAGCGTCTGGTCGAAGTTCAGCTGGTACACCAGGGACCTGTACCGCAGCGTCAGGTTGTCCGCCTCGGGCTGCGGGGCCGCGGGGACCAGCGGAGCCGCCGACTCGTTGGAGACCCGGCGGATGCCCACGGACACAGCCGAATGGTCCCCGCCCCGGCCGCCCGCACCTCGCGCGGGCTCGGCGTCCAGCAGCGGCGGGGCGAGGGCCTCGTTTTTCCTTTGTCGCCCATTGCTGCTCCAGAGGACGAAGCCGCAGGCGGCCACCACGAGCGTCAGGATCAGCACCTTCCGCTTGTAGATGCGGAACCTCATGGTCTCCAGGGCCGGGAGCGCTGGCGGGCGGGCGCGAAAAGGAGCTAGCGGCTTCTGCACAGAAGGGGCGGGCGGGTGGCGGCCGTCGCCTTGGCCTGAGGCAGTCGGAACTGGACCCCGCGGCTGCCCTAGCTAACTCATCCCGGGCCCCGGGGGTCCTGGGGCCCGAAGGGTCTCAGCTCCCCCGCGCCGCCCGGGCTCCACACATCCTCGCCTGGCAGCTGCAGCTCGGGCAGCGGCCCCGCGGCTAGGAGCCGCGGCTCGGCATCGCCTCGGTCCTCTCCATTCAGCAAGGGTCCCGGAAGAAGCCCCGCAGCGGCCCCACCGCACTCCCGCTTGGTTACCTGCGCCTCCAGCGGCCCTGCGTCCTCTGCGCTCTCATCCTTACACGGGCCCTACACCGCCAAGACCGAGCGACGCAGCCTCGCCCCACTCCGGCGGCGACCGTTCTGACAACCCGCGACTGGCCCGCGGAGCGCCGCGGCCCTCCGGCCCACACCCCTCCGGCCCGCCCCTTGGGCCCCTGGTTGGAGCTTCCCGGACGCGTCCGGGGACGCCAGGCCGCCGCTGCCTGCTGCCTATTGGCCTTTAGTACTGTCGCTCACGCACAGTTCCTGCTTCCGCCTCGCTCCTCCCTTTCCTGTTAGGCGCGAGCGAGGCGAGGCGAGGCGAGGCCAGGCGAGGATCGCGGACGCCGAATTTGCCGGTGAGCTAAGACGGTAGTGTAGCGTCTCAGCAGGAGCCTCCAGTGCTGGGAACCCGGGGATGGACGAGGCCCTTGTGGGAACTGGAGGGCGAGACCCGCTGCCTGGTTTGCTAGAGCCAAAGAACTGGCTTCTCCCTTTGGAAAGGGTCTCAGGAATGGCGGCTAGTGGGCCGGGAGGCACATATTAAGGACACGTCAGCCTTCAGGGCTGCTCTGACGGGTGGCTGTGCTTCTGAGAGGAAAAGTGAAACCAGACTGATTTGGTTCCCGGAGAAGGAGCGTAGGCGGGCCGTAGCCGTAGCCACTGTATCGCGCGCTGAACCGGGAATGCCCGGGCGCTAGAACGTGGGGGAAGAGGGTGCGAGGAAGAGCCGGAGGCTCTAGCTTTGGCCCTCTCTGAGAAAGAAAATTAGATAGACACCACTTCTTTTCTTTTGGGGTAGCCACAGTAAATTAAACTCCAAAGGAACTCGCTTTGTACGGGGAAACTGGCTCCTGAGCCCCCTGTGCTGCTGCATTACATGCTAATTTTTATTGAGTCTCATTCTATACATGCTCCGATAATTTAAGCATTCCAAAAGGTGTGCACTTTTCTGTGTAATTTATTCTTATATGAAATGAGTACTTGGTGGGTCTATACCTTAGTGATACATGTAATGCTGTAATGTTTTCCTGAGTTTTTAAAACGTTTTATTCAAAATGTTTAACGTCTGCCACTGTAATTTTAAATGTTTTACCAGTTTGAATCGTGCTGACAGCCCTGCTGCAAAGATGGTCAATGTTCCGAAAACCCGAAGGACTTTCTGTAAGAAGTGTGGAAAGCATCAGCCTCACAAAGTGACCCAGTATAAGAAGGGCAAGGATTCTCTGTATGCCCAGGGAAAGAGGCGCTACGATCGGAAGCAGAGTGGCTATGGTGGGCAGACGAAGCCAATTTTCCGGAAGAAGGCTAAAACCACAAAGAAGATTGTGCTGAGGCTTGAATGTGTCGAACCTAACTGCAGGTCCAAGAGGATGCTGGCCATTAAAAGATGCAAGCATTTTGAACTGGGAGGAGATAAGAAGAGAAAGGGCCAAGTGATCCAGTTCTAAGCTTTGGGATTCTTTTCGTTGACGCTGGTAGCAACGTTATCTGTATGAAAATAAATGCAGTAATATTTTTGCTCAAATATTCTGTGTTTTTTGAAATACAAATAGAATGACATATTTAATGTGATTCAAAATTAAGGAAATAACAGCAAATTTGTTGAACTAAGATTTATCCTCTTCTCAAATTTATTTAAATTTAGTTTCATAAGAATTGGAATATTGTTTATGTCACACACACACACACACACACAAAGACAGGAGTACCACCTCCAACTTTACAACTAGGTTATGGAACTCTATCAGGGAAAAAACTCAGACCTTCTTTACCTTTTCTGGTCAATTTCAAATATGTTAGGCAAATTCATAATCATGATTGAAGAGCTCCTGGGAAAAGTCAAATCAGATTAAAAAAAAAAGTAAATGAAGAGGCTAAATTAAGCCTGTGTATAGCAGACTCAGTGGGGCAGAGTATCAAAGATGAGGGATAAAAAGAGCTGACTTTTTGCAAATTAGTGTCCAGTAAGGACCACTAGTCATACAGATACTTAAATTAAAAAGCAGTTCCTCAGTTAACACTAGCAGCTACATTTAGTGCTCAATAGCCACATGGTGCTGAGTGACTACCCTATTGGACAACAAAGATACAGAACATTCCCATTACGGTTTTTTTGGATGGCATGGTTTTTAGACTGGTCCTGAATGTAAGGCAGGAGTTAAAAACTGACTTCTAACTGCAAAATGTTCTGAAGCTAGTGAAGAACCATGAGTCCATAATAGTATTGACTGCTTTTTGAATCTTTCAGAAGCTACTCTGGGAAGTACTCAAATGTTACAACTTGGTTATTGGGAGGTTTGAGGAAGCAAGCAGTTACTACTGAAAATAGAATGGAAGGCTGAAACTCAAAGAAGTGAACCTTATAACCCATGAAAGGCAAAAAAAAAAAAAAAGTATCAAAAGGAGAAATAAACTGACAAAGGGTATGGGTTATGAGAAGACAAATTCTGCATTCTGTACAAGAATTTTAAGTTGGCCAAGATAGTTGCATGGGATGGCTTTTAGATGAGTAAAGATGCAAAGACAAAGGGCTAGGGTGTAGGAGTAACAGATGGCTAGCACTTAGTCCCAACACAGACACATCTGCATTTGTTATTGAAGGAACTTTTTCTTCAAGAACATGTAAAAATCAGATACAAGTTAAATATGTCACAACACATTTTTTAAAGAACTATGTTTTAAAGTAGTCACATAACCTGGGTAATTCCTCACCGTTTTGTTCAGAAAAAACTAAGATATTATACTTACAGAATTCTTGGTTTTAAAGAGCAAAAGTGAATTAACTTTAGAAGGCAGTATAAAGCCTGGACTTAAAATCTGATCTGGGTTTATGGTACTGACCTAGGGTAATTTGTGAGGATTAAATAAAATTATGTAAAACACTTGTGACAAATACTCTGCTAAATGGCAGCTCTTTTTATGTAAGCCATGTTTGCATTATATATATGATTTTTTAAAATCAAAAACCAGAATACAGAAATTTTTGCAGGAAGAATTTAATTCACCACAAGCAATACAAATTTAAGGTCACCCAAAGAATTATGGCTCTGGACCAAAGAATCTGCTCTGAGAAGAAACCATATTTTGGAGATCATATACATAAAGTTTTAATAAAAATCTTCTAATATTTAGGGGTGCCTGGGTAGCTCAGTCAGTTAAGGATCTGACTTTGGCTCAGGTCATATCTCACGGTCCATGAGTTTGGTCCCGGTGTGAGGCTCTCTGCTGACAGCTTGGAGCCTGGAGCTGCTTTAGATTCTGTGTCCCCCTCTCTCTCAAATGTAAACATTTTTAAAAAATTCCTTAAAAATATTGTAACATTTAAAACAGTATTTACTCAATGCTTGTATTTTCAAAAAAGAGTAAGATGCTCCAAATAAATATTTTAGGAAAACAGAGGAAATAGTTACCTAAAGCCATAAGAAACAGTCTTACACAGACTCAACCTGTAACTCCAGGCCTAGAACAAAAATGATATGCTAACACTAGGGAGGGTTTTCTCCAGTAACTTTTACTCTTTCACCTCTTTTGTTCCCAGAAACCAGTTAGGAGGCTGATTTGAAAAAGGGCAGTGCAAAAGTATAGAATAGAGTTCTACTAATTCCATTTTCCACATCTCTTTCAAGCAGCTACATTTTATATTTCCTCTAACCTAGTTAAAATTCTGGTCATAGTTCAGCTGGTATATCGCCACCACTTTTTAAAGTAAAAACTTGAAAATATTGGGGCACCTGGGTGGCTCAGTCGGTTAAGCATCTGACTTCGGCTCAGGTCCTAATCTCACGGTTTATGGGTTTGAGCCCTGCATCTGTGCTGACAGCTCAGAACCTGGACCCTGCTTTGGATTCTGTGTCTCCCTCTCTCTCTGCTCCTCCCCCACTTATGCGCTCGCATGCTCTCTCTCTCTCTCTCTCTCTCAAAAATAAACAAACATTAAAAAAATATTTTTTTAACTTGACAATATTAAGTAACTAAAATAATAATCAGAAAAAGAACAACCCTCAAATATAGGATGTAATCAGTAAAAAGCAATTTTCTGTTCTTCCTACCCAACCCTAAAATCCTGTTCCAACTCTAAAAGTTACAAAAGTCACAACAAAGATTATGTGATTAACATTATAAAACTTATAAAAGCTGAAGCCTGCTTATCCCAAAGCAACTCTTATGCTTGGTGAATATAGAATTCCAGATGTAGAATAATATACCTGAAAAACAAAGTTTCACAGCAAACAAGTTTTCACTAAAACTTAGACTCTATTAGTCCTCCAACATATATTTTCTGTACACAGAAAGTCAATTTCTTTAATTGAAATTCAAGAAGGAAACTGGTAAGAAAATTCTATGACCAGAGTGATAGGGATCAATATCTGTTTAACATTAAAAGATAGCCCCACAACTCATTCTGGAAACACTAGGCTGACATCAACACAAGTGAAATAAACTGAAAAAAGTCTACTTTCACAGTAAAATTATAGGTTTTAATGAAATTAAGGTTTTACAGTCAAATGATTGAAAATGTTAGAGTAACACATTCCTGCCCTCAAGTAAGTATACAAAAAGCTTCCCTTTCTCTAATTTGATACTATTAAACCATAAATGAATCCCAAGGTGATCTGTAACTAAATGGAATTTGTTTTTGTGTTATCACCAGTTACTTTAACATATCACAGGAATTTACGTAACAGGCTAGAGAACAGAAGTAAGAGATAATAGGTGCTTCAGTACCACCCATATTATCCACTAAGACCACAGTGTGAGCAACAGAGTGTAGATTCATGGTAGTAGTTCCCTGAATAAAACAGCTTAGACAGAATCTTCCACAGACACAGGTTTTAGCAGTATCCAAATCTTGGCAAAGATGAAAAGGAATGATATGAGAGCCATATGGAATCCTATTGGAAAAAAAAAAAGTTGAAAAAGTATTTAGCATGTTACTAGATTCAGAACTTCATGTATTGGGTCATGAATTACTGGATACTGAATTATAACCATGGAAAAATAAGATTACTCTATTAAGTGACTCAGTATATTGTTCTTTCTTCCAAACTGTTAAGAATGGGGAAAACACCATATGGCATATTGTAAACCTAAGAGTATCTATACTACTCCATAAAGTATCTTTTAGCACTGTCACCTAATACCATAACCCATGGAATAGTATGAAGAAATCCACATTGTATTATCAGTATAACATGATCATTTAAAGCTAGAGCTCTAGTATTCAATTCTCATAATGGCAATGGGAGAATTATTGAGTTCTATCTGTGAAGAAACATTTATTTAAATAAATCCAAATACTCTCCTAGGCATCAACTGTTTAAAAGGGAATTTTAAACTGTGAAACAGATTTAAAACATATTGTTTCAGGTATTTTTACTTTACTGGCTGAGCAAGTGCTGACCTCACCTTGCTTAAATCACTTACTTGCTATTAAAATCAAGTCAAACTCAAAAACCCGAAAAAGTCAAACTCTTTTACCCTCATCTCCGAGACACTGTTTTGCCTGCCCACTGCCCAACTCCTGACTCAACCATGCCCCAAGTCACTTTGTCTGTCTTCCAGTCTTTTCTTTGTTCTCTAGTCCCTAGCCTAGGCTGGCACATAATAGGTGTTCATATTTTTTCAACAAATAAATAAAACCTACTCTATCATTTAAAGTGGAGTTCAAAACCCTATCAGGAAAAGTCTGAAAAGATACATATCAAATAAAAAAGTTTGCATTTCATAGGGATTTGGGACTGGTCTTGCTGCCAATTCATTTTTTTTCACATGTACTAGTTTGTTCCTTCTATAAATAACAATTTTTTAAAAAACTGTCTAAGAAGTGTCTACCACATATGTATATTAACCTGTTTCAAGCTACTAGTTATACCCTAAGGAAAGAGGTAATAGTGTAATACTGTTAAAAACTGTATTTTCTATCTAACATAATTTAAATTCCCACATATTTTTCTAATAGACCATAAGTTTATGTTTGTAACCAGTACTGAAGACAAGTTACCAAAGGCTAGATAATAGGCATTATTCTCATAGCTTTGGATCTGTATCCTTTTTATAACAAGTGGGCTGAAAACACTTGATAAATACAAGTGACGGGATAGATAGAAACAGGTAAAGGGGCGCCTGGGTGGCTCAGTCGGTTAAGTGCTCAACTTTGGCTCAGGTCATGATCTCACGGTTCATGGGTTCGAGCCCCATGTCAGGCTCTGTCTGTGCTGACAACTCAGAGCCTCCAGCCTGTTTCAGATCCTGTGTCTCCCTCTCTCTGCCCCTCCTCCACTCACACTCTGTCTCAAAAATAAATAAACATTAAAAAAAAATTAATGCCAGATAATAAATCCTATAACCAAAAAGTCAAGCAATGAAAGGGGGTGGAGATAAAACTTTAGATAGGGCGGTCAGGAAAGGCCTTTCTGGGTGTCACTTGGGAAAAGAACTAACTGAAGTGAGAAAGTGAGCTATGGAACTTTCTGGAAGAAAGGCATTCCAAGTAGAGGTAAGGAGCAGCAAGAAGGCCACTGGAGCAAGACGTCAGACTATGCACAGCACTGTAAACTATGTTAAAGCCTATGACTATTACAATGAGGATGATGAGAATACCAGACTCTTATCAGAGGTACTGCGTTTTATGACTATTAAAAAGTCTTACCTATTATATAACATGGCTCGTGCAGAGGATTCCAATAAAGTTAATGGCGTTTGCAGCATTATAACTGGAAGGGCTTTTGGTTGTTCAAAAGTATTTCCAAAAAGATCCAAGTACTCAAGGGATAAATTTTGAAATTCACTAGGCAAAAATGGAAGCTTATTTCGAGCGGCTGACAAAAAACGCAGGTTTGTCAATTGTCCCATCTTGAAAGGAAATCGAATCAATTCATTATCATCAAGTTTTAAATCTGTAAGTTCTCGGAGCTGACAAAACTGCACAGGGAGCGCCTTAATTTTGTTCTTGCTGAGATCCAAACTCCGAAGTGACTTCTGGAGTGTAGACTGACACAAAGCTACACTAAATGATTCCAAGTGATTGTCACTCAGGTTAAGTTCTTGAAGATGGATGAGGTCTCCAATTGTAGCTGGAAGCTTTTTTATATGGTTGTGACTCAAGTCTAATTTCCTAAGGTTTTTTAAGCAAAGCATACGCATATCAACTCGGACAAGCCCACAGTAAGAAGTCTGAAGATGTTCCAGAGAATATGGGAAGTTCTTGCTTAGAGGATAGTCCTTTTTGGATGTGATAACCATTTTAGTTTTAAATTTTTCAAATTCCGAAGTCTTCACTGGTGTGAAGGTTGAAAGTGGTACCTCAATATTACAACCTCTGTGAGCGAGTCTCACAGCTGACAGGAAACTCTTTAAGCTGCTGGAATTGGCCTGAATAAATAAAAATAAGTTGTACAATTATAAATTCCATTTTATTTATTTATTTATTTTTAATTTTTTTTTTCAACGTTTATTTATTTTTTTTGGGGACAGAGAGACAGAGCATGAATGGGGGAGGGGCAGAGAGAGAGGGAGACACAGAATCGGAAACAGGCTCCAGGCTCTGAGCCATCAGCCCAGAGCCTGACGCGGGGCTCGAACTCACGGACCGCGAGATCGTGACCTGGCTGAAGTCGGACACTCAACCGACTGCGCCACCCAGGCGCCCCTATAAATTCCATTTTCGATAATACATGCATGCTAATTTACCCTATAACAAATTCTATGAAGTTATACATGCAAATGATGGGCTCATTTCTTGAAAATGGCTGTAAAAATAAATTTTTTACTATTTTGATAAATTTCAATAGACACAAAAAAATTTGAAAGTTTTTGAAAAAATATGTTGAGAGACATACTCTAAATTTAAACCATTTAAAAGGGAATCAAAAGAGTATAAAATAAGACAGGAATACATGAAAAGATTCCACTTAAGACTTGGGTTTATCATGAACTGAGGCAAATCTCCAGTGCCTCTGACATAGATTGAGATGGTGCTGTGCACTGCAAAATACCCAAGGCTGCCATTCACAAAGACTTGGAATTATGAAAAGCAATGGTCCTCTCAAAAGCAGGGCCAAATGGCACTGTAAGAAGTGCTGGAAAACATCAAGAGCAAAACAGATTGCTTCCAGCTGGACAGAAACATCACTATTAAAGTGGTATGGGAACTAAGTTCTCAACAGAAATATCTGATGCTTGCAGGACATTTCAGAAGTTTCCTAAAGTTTACATGTGAAGGACTGGTAACTTGCAGCAAGTTTGAGGAATAGTACGTGATCCTATTTAGTTGGAATGTGGGAGCTTTGTAGAGGTGTAAAAGACTAGAAATGCAGTGTGGAGATGGTATAGATGAACCTGGTACCATGATGAGGAGGATGGAATGATCAGGCTGTGGAAATCTTTTAAGAACTTGGAACAGGAGAATTACATGAGAAAAGCTAAATATTATTTCAGCAGCAATATACACAGTGAAGTAGTGTGAGTGAAGTCTGGAGACCTGGGTCAAGTAGGTCTGGTACAGGGTACCAGCTTAAAGATTTGGGAGTTTATATAAATAAAGACTGAGTTACGAGAATGGAAAGCAGGTATGGTAAAGAATAGGCAGAAGATTAGAATAAAGCCTTCAATTGGGGATAGAAAAAAAAAAAAAGATGCCAGAGATAGGAGACAAAGGAGTGGCTAAGAAAACCAAGAGTAAACCAGGATAGTGTCCTGTCCGATGCCAAGAAAGGAAAGTTTTATTAAGAAGGGAGTGGTCATCAGTGTCGAAATCTACAGACCTCAAAATAATGGCAATGTGATTGAAAAAAAGGAAGGAGACCAGTGATCTCTGAGACAGTTTTGATAAACCACTGAAAACAAAGGTCAAAAGACAGTATGTGGAGGCAATGGATTTAACCTTGTCTTTGGGAAATTTGTCTATTCTATTTTGATTGGTTAGACCTCAGCTTTTTTTAGGTAGAAGGAAAAGTTAGTAGGAGAAGCTGAATATCAAGAGAAAATGAAAAACTGTAACAGGAGGAAGTAGAACAAAATGTTTCCATTCAATACAAATACCTTAAATAGTCATTAAACTCTATTGTTTACAAACCACTTTGCTTTGGATTAAGGATAATGAAAGGCTGAATAAGACATTGCTTCTACTCTCTGTGAAGGGGGGGGAGGAAAAGGGGATAGGGCACAGTAAAGTTTTATTTTAATGGTTTAAGTATTTTTAAAAATTATAATAAATAAAATACCCCCAGAATGGAGGGGCCTGAATGGCTTAGTCAGTTGTGCGTCTGACTGGCTCAGGTCACAGTCTCATGGTTTTGAGTTCGAGCCCCACATCATGCTCTGCACTGACAGCAAAGAGCCTGTTTCAGTTTGTTTGTCTCTCTCAAAATAAATAAACATTAAAAAAAAAAATACCCCTCAAATGGTTCTAATTACATTTTTTTTTTTTTTACACCAAATTTGATCTGTAATGGGTGACTTTGCTGGCAAATGTAGCCGTGTGCCACTGGCTTTATAGAATTCTATTCTAGGAACACACTAAGTAAGGGTCCATCTGGAGCACGGAAGTAAGCCATTTTCCTTCCTCCTAATCCTGTCACCTTAGCAGGCTGACTCTACACTGTTAGAGCCATGCCAGCATACCAGAGAAACTGTGTCTGTGTCTGGTGAGTTTTTGAATTCCACCACAGACCTGCCACGGCTTCTTCAAACACACCTGCCAAGTGTACATCCCTATTCAGTTGTGTGGGATATTGAGGATCCTCAAATAGTCTCTTCTTTAAAGGAAATACAGCCAACCAACCTAATTGCTATGTTTTTTAAACAATCTTTTAAGTTTATTTTCATTTATTATTTATACATATTTACATTTATTTATTTAGAGAGAGATAGAGAGCAATTAGGGGAGGGACAGAGAGAGAGGGAGACAGAATCCCAAGTAGCCTCTTCACTTTCAGCACAGAGCCCCATCAGGGGCTCAAACTCACAAACCGTGAGATCAAGACTGAACCGAAATCAAGAGTCAGATGCTTAACTGAGCTGCCCAGTTGCCCCTTTAATCGTGTTTGTAATACCATACCTTACTTAAACAGATATCCACAGGAGGCTCCTTTAACCGAACAGTAGCTTTCCCCTCATCCATAAATTTGGTGAAGAATTGCTCAATGTTCTCCTTTAGCTGCTTAAAACCAATGAGAAAAAAGGACAAAATCTGGTATTGTTATTCAGTAATATTTATTACAATTAGAATATGCCAGTCACTTTCCCAGGCTTTTACTCCTTAAGTCTGCATGTTTTGTTGTTTTAAGTTTTAGTTTTTATTTCTGTGGGCTTTTTTAGCATTTGGGTAGCTACATTTCTTATCTAGCTTCTGGTAGATATTGCTGTTAGATCAGTCCAGTAACTCTTTCCTGTGACTCCCATTTGGGAGAATACTCCTCTTCTCCCATTCTAACTATGTGGCTGTAGAAGTTGTCAATATTAGTTACTTGCCTTCTTAACTTCAGTCCAGTGGTCTCGGGTGGACACACCTCCCACAAGATTATAAACGCCATGAAAGCAGGAATCTTGTCTCCTTTGTTCACTATTGTATCCATGGAGCTACAACAGTGACTGACACATAATAGGTGCTCAAAAATTTTTAATGACTGATGTTTCTGTTTTAGACTTCAACAATAATGTATTGAGAAGCCACTCTGTACCATGTACTATGATAGGAGGCTTGAAACAATAGTTTTGAATAAGACCAACATAGTAGTTATGTTTATAAAGTTGTCAGTCTAATGAGAGACAATTATTAAATAGGTAGTTACAAGCATAACAAATATTAAGATAAGGGAAGTATAGACTGCTCTAAGATCTTATGTAGCAAAGGAATATGAAAGTGACCTTAAAGATGAGAACTGAAGGATTAGGAGATGTCGGGCAAATGAAGATAGTGGGAGAAGAGAGAGAGAATAGCATACCAATAAGGAAAAATGTGTGCAAAGCCTTCAAGGCAAGAGGGCTTGGCAGCTCCAAGGAGGTGAAAGAAGTATGGCTGAAGGATCCAGGAAAAAGAGGCAGGTGAGTCAGGAAAGGCAAACAGGCATTGCATGGTGAAAGATTTTGCAGACCATGTCAAGAATTTTGGATTTTATTCTGAAAATGCTATCTACTCAGTGACTTGAAGCTGGGAACATAGTTACACCTACATTTAAAAAAAAAAAAAATCTTTATTTACTTTGAGAGAGAGGGGTGGGGGGAAATCCTAAGCTGGCTCTGTGCTATCAGCTTGGTGGGGCTTGGTCTCACAAATCATGAGATCATCCCCTGAGCCAAAATCAAGAGTTGGATGCTTAACCTACTGGGCCACCCAGGCATCCTAGATCTGGGATTTGGGAAGTTCCCTTTAACCACAGTGTAAGAATGAACTTTGGGAGAGGGGAGAATGGGATGAAGTTGGTAGAGACATAGGGATATCTTTTAAGAGACCTAGCCAGACAAGGGATTCTGGTGGTTTCTACTGCAGCTGGGATGGAAGGAGGTATGAAAATCTGAAAGAATCCTAGGAAGTAGAATTGTAAGGATTCAATAATATATTACATGTGGGGATCCATCTTTTAAGACTAGCCAGACAAGGAATTCTGGTGGTTTAGACTGCAGCTGGGATGGAAGGAGGTATGAAAATCTGAAAGGGTCCTAGGAGGTAGAATTTTAAGGATTCAAAAATATATTACATGGGGGATGCAAAAACCTTAAGGTTTCTGGATAGAGCAGAATACTTAATGAGTTGCAGAACATGATCAGAAAAGTAGGTTTCGGGGTGGCAAAGAAAATTAACTTTTAGATATTTTGAGTTTGAAATGCTACAACACATCCAAGTGAAGATTTCCAACTAAGATTCAAGTTGCAAGTTAAGGGAGAGGACTAGCTAAAGATACAGATTTGCAAATCACAGTGAGATAGGCAGCAGCTGAATCATGGGGCAGAAAAGTTGGTATAAGAAAGATCCCCAAGGTACTTCCCACACTTCCCACTAATACCTAGTCTTCAAGGCCCAGGACCAACAGCACTTTAATTCATCCAAGAAATGTTTATTGGGCACCTACTATGTCCCAAACCCTGTGGCACCACCTCTTCTACAATAATCAGAATTCATTTCATTTTTTGATTCTGCTCTACTTCTACCTTTATTATAGCACTTACATAGTCCACCTTGTAATGTAAGCACTGGTTTCTATTTCCTTTCTAGTGTTGGAAGGACAGTGACCAAATCAAGTCTTCAACTCACTGTTCACAATAAAATTCTGATTAGGGTTACCACCTGCAATTATTAATGCAGAAGTTTTAAGGGCGATCATTACAGACTTAAAATAGAACCTGAACTGACCATGAAAGAGGGTTTGGGGAAGACAATGGAAGAAAAAAAAAAGGGAGACCCAATTCTTGCTATGAACTTGCCTGTCACCTTACAGTTTTCTAACCTATAGAATGTTGGGTGATTGCTAAAGTCCTTTCAAGTTGAAAATTTTATAGGAGTTGATTCCACGAAGGGGGGAAATTACACTTTCAACTGCTTATATCAAATTTAAGTGTCTCTGAATGAGATGGTAATGCCCCCTTTCCTCAACCTTTGAGTATACACTGTGGAATACAACACTAAGGGAAATAATCCTAGAAACTGTATAAAGTCCAGTGAAGAGTCAGATACAAGGGTGGGAGATGAGTTGCCCCCTCGACTTTATTTACAGTAGACACAAGGGTATTCCAGTCATTCTGACAAAATAACATAGTACCTGGTGAAATGAGGGAAAAATGATTTTATAAAACCTGTGCTTTGGAAATTCTATTTCAACTTTCAACAGCTTCTAGAGTTTACTACTGCTAGACAGATGAGAAAAAGCCCTGGTCCTAGAAAATCAAGTCTTAGGAAATAAAACATTTGAAGGAAGGAAGGAAAAGGAAAGGAAAAGAAAGATGCAGTGAGCAATAACATTAGTATAAATATCAAGATGCAACCCAAAGCACTACTGCTTTACTACTGTACTAATCTGGTCTAGCGATCCTGGATACTATCCTTCATCACTTAAAGCCTTAAAAAAAAAAAAAAAAAAGCTAGCGAATATACCATGGGAGAAAATAATTTATTGAACAAAAGTGCAATTATTTTACTGTTCCCCCAAAGTGGATTGCTATTCCATTTAAAGATTAGTTTCATGCAGGCCGAATTTCCAGAGGCTTTAAGACAGCAGGGATGCCACCTACTGCTAAACAGAAACGCTGTCAATTTGAAACCAAAGGAACGGGAAAGAAAAATAAGGAGAAGGTGCGCTCTCAAAAGCTTTCCTCTTTCGGGTCCACAGGGAGACGCCCAGGACTGGGGGTGGTGATGGGGCGCTGGTACCCCACAGACAGGCTCCAGCCTCTGGAACGCGCGAGGCTCGAAGGGGAAGAGCTCGGGGCTGACTCCCGAGGCAGGGCCTGTTCGGTCCACGCACCTCATAGCGGGTCCCGCGCTTGTCCCTCAGGGTGCAGATGACCAGGCAGGTAGGGAGCGGGCCGCCTCGCTCGCCTCCAGCCCGAGGCCGCGGCCGACTCCCGGGCGTCTGCTGACAGAGGCTCAACACTGCCCGGATGCCCTTGCCCCGGTTCCTCATTCCCAAAGCCGGCAAGCGCCGACTGACTACCTCGACTTCGCAGTGCAGCTTCATTTTGAGCCAGCCGCGGCAAGAGCTCCACAACTCGGCTTTGAAACTGCCCCCTTCCCGCCGCGCAGCGCCGCCGCCGGGGTCCTCGAGCATGCGGGCTGTCCCCGGATATGCCTGCCTGCTCGGAGTGCCAACAGCTCGGGTTTTCTCAGTACAGTGGCTCTATGGGTCTGCGGGGAGGACGGCCTCCCCTTTCACTTGCAGGGCCGAGTCCTCACTGTGGTTGCGGGTCGGTGGAGCGCGGATACCGGCCCCTTGAGGACTTGGCTCGCATCTCCCGAGCCGGCGACTGGCGAGGCCGCAACGTCCTTTCCCGGGAACGCTTGCGGCTGGAGGCACAGGTGGTTATTGTTGGGGGCGGAGCTCTGTTTTCCGCGGTTCAACTTAACGCGTTTCCTCCACCTGTTGGGTCGCTAAACCGGTATCCCTGTGTTAAAAGGGAAAGTCCGCTTACCTATATAGCTTCGGAACTGGGGAGTTGCCCAATGCCAGCCGGGGCCAGCATGTCCCGGTGCTGATGGGCTGGTGTTTGTTTTGGTTTGGGTGGCTCCCCCCCCCCGGAGGCAACACCTGCCACGTCAGAACGGAATTTGATAGGACAATATTTGACTTGGCAATCTCTGTTGAACAGGTTCCCGCTTTGTAACCGCTTTTAGGTTGGATAGAGTGACTGGTTTAACATCTGACACTGCGAGAGACTATCCAGACCCTATAAGCACCTCCGGCTCTACTTTTCTTGGTGGAGGGAGGCGCCCGGGGCTCACATCTTATTTAAGGGGGCTCCTCAAAAATGGCGTGTGCTTCCCTGAGAGCACAGTCCTTTCTCCTTAAATTTGTGCCCTCGACGCCTCTCTCTCCTCATCCTAATCCCAGTCTTTTATCAAACATTCATTTTGTTTGAGCGGTACTTTTGCAAATGTGAAATGGCTTACAGAAATACGGATTTTTAATTCAATTATGACAATATAATGCTTTATCCTTAATTAGATGTGAGTCCCTGTTTACAAGGTGCTGAACTTGAAGTGTTATCTGTTGATTCTCATTCTGAAAAACGTAACTGGTTCCTAAAAATTAGTAATGAATAAAACATCACGTTTCTTTTTTTTCTATTTAGTATTCTTGCATGGAGAGCATGAAAACACGGCTCCTCATTTAGCAACAGTTAATCATGTGGCCAGTGAAAACCTACAATAAGCCAAACACACCTTAGAGTTTTCAAAGACAGACTTCAAGAATTACCCACTTTTGTTCTTTGAGCGGATAATAATATAGAAGAAAATAATAAAACGCCAGCCTAAAGCATTACAAGTACGATAAATATACTCTGAACTTCCAAGAACAGTTGGGAGGTGGGGAAATCTTACATGTATAAACCAATGTAATTTTGATTAGAATAGAAATGTACAAAAAACAAGACGACAACAACAAAGCCTCTACCCTCTATTTGGTGTTACCTGGGTTGTTGAAACACGGATTCAGTGAATTCAGTAAATGTTAAATAATCTAAATATATGAAAGTTACTTAACAGTTCCAAGGTGATTTCAGAGTAGGACAGTGGTTTGTATTGCCAAAAACGTATCTTCCTAATTGCCAGATTCTCAAATATGGCGTGTGCTTCCCTAAATATTTAAATAAGATTATCTTATTAAATAAGATTACATAAAATAATAGTGGCTTGAAAGTAAAATAAACATATATCAGTTTTTGGGATCTTAACTCCCACCTCCACCTCCCCCCAACATCTTCACCTTAGTTCCCTCATTTTTAATAGCTGAAATACTTGGATCTGGTGTTTATTTTGGTCTTCCTGGACTGTTTACCAAGCAAAATATTCTTTAGGGGTGCCTGGCCGGCTCGGTTCGTGGAGTGAGTGACTCTTGATCTCAGCGTTGTAAGTTTGAACTCTATGTTGGGTGTAGAGATTACTTAAAGTCTTAAAAAAAATAGAAAAGATTCTTTCATTACCCATCCACACTTCTGTCTTTACCACCATACAAACAGAATCTGCCTGTTGACCTCCTCTACCTTTAATTAGCTCAAGCTAGTTTGAATTGCAGACTGACTGAACATGGAAATACAAGGCATTTTAAAGTGGGCTACAGTTTTTGACAAAAGGAATCAGAGAAAGAACATCTAGATCAATTTTCTTCTGTGAAATTGATTCCTTTTCTGCCTGGCCTATATACTACACTCATTCTCTCCTTTTTGTTTTGTTCATACTAATTAACCCTATTAATCTTTCAAAACCCTGTTCAGTTTCCACTGGCTGTCTCTAACATCTTGTTCTCCTTTTTTGGAGTCTGAAAATTCAATTGCACTTAAACTTACCTTTCATTTCTTTTATTTCACTGAGTTTCCAGTGCATAACAAGCATTCAACAGTTAATTAATTGAATCTCGGACTTTCCCCTTCATTTGTACCCGTAGTAAACTTTACTCCCTTAGGTTTATGGCTCATTTAGGTTCAAACTGGTAAATCATAGTCGTATCATACTATTAAACAAACAGTGAGGTCACCATCTGTGGACAGTGTAGACTTGGCTGTCCTGGCACATTGGGACCAGATCTTCGAGTTGGTTTTTTAACCATAAACTTCATCTAAATTAAATAAAGCTAAATAGTTAACAAATATACACTTAAGCATTAGACCTGTATAGTGCTACCTTGTCCCTGTTGATGCTCTGTAATTACATCTTATAAGGTGTGTTTCCACTATGATTTCCTAATTACTACCCATTTTTCCCTTGTTAGTGCTACCATGTCAGTTGAAAGGTCTTCTGGCTTCAAAATGTATTCCTTTATTTAATATTTATGGTGTTCTTGCTGTATGCCAGTACCTATGTTAGATGTTTAGAAGGCAGAGATGATTTTACAGTGTTTAGGAGAGACAAGCAAACCAACAATTGTACCACAATTGGATACATGTAAGACATTAGAGGAGTATAAAGTAGCCAGATGATGAAAAGAATTTGTTTGCTAAACCAAGGCCTTTGAACTTTAGCCTGAAGGTTCTGGGAAACTTGAACATTTTCAACAGGGGATAAAATTCACACCATTTAGAAAAGGTTACTGTGGTCACTAAAGAGATTACTTAGGAGGTAGAGCAAGCCTAGAGGCAGGGATCAGTTGAAAGGCTAATGCAATAATCCACCATCTACACTACTGCCACATTAAATTATTTTAGGGGGCTTCTATCACAGAACCCTAAACTTTTACAGCTGAGACATACTTTACACATATTCTAATTCAATTCTCTTATTTTACACAAAAGGAATAGAGGCTGAAAAGAGTAAAGGGATTTGCTCACTACCTCTAGAGAGTGTTAGTGCTAGGACTTGTCGCCTATCCTGTACTTAATTCTCCCCGCAAACCTTCATGGATTTCCACTCTTTGCAATTTAATTAAATACAGTTGTGCAAAGGCTTGTTTCTTGTTCCCTTTGGAATCTAGTCCCTATTACTTAGCTGGACAAATCTCCCCAGGGCAGTTTCTGTGGTTTTCAGTTCCTGCTTAGCACCAGCTCTTTGGGATTCCTGGAAGCTCAACTCAGCATTTTGGAATACATGATATTTCATCTAGCACTTTTGGATGTTCACTTCAAGAAGAATCTTAGATTATCTTGTCCAAAATATTGCTATATGATTACTTATTTAATGCCTATCCTCACCTCTAGACTACAAGCTCCTTGGGTTCTGAGTCATTACTGTTACATGCAAGACCTAGCATAGTGTTCACATATAGTAAGTACTCAGTGCATATTTGTAGAAAGAATGAATATGTAAATGAATATATGCTATTCACTTATTCATGTAACAAATATTTATGAGAGCTGGCATTGTGCTAAAATAGAGCAAGCTCACAGACTAATGTGCATTCAATTACCATTGTTTGTGTTAGAGAAAGGAACTAGCCATTTGGAAGGGAAGGAAGCTTGCTTTCTCTTTCACTCCTAGAGAACAGTGAAATAAATTTTAGGTGGATCCACGACTTAAACACTGAAAATGTAAAAGTGCTACATGAAAACACAGAAGTTTTTTAGAATTTTGACACTACTTAAAAAAAGTAATGTAACAAGTTGACAAATTAAAACAGTTTTTTTTTTACGTTTATTTATTTTTGAGAGACAGAGACAGAGTGTGAAAGGGGGAGGGGCAGAGAGAGAGAAGGAGACACAGAATCTGAAACAGGCTTCACGCTCTGAGCTGTCAGCACAGAGCCCGATGTGGGCTTTCACAAACCACGAGATCATGACCTCAGCCGAAGTCAGACACTCAACTGACTGAGCCACCCACATAACCCCAAGTTGACAAATTTTAATACATAAAATGTAAATGTTCTGCATGGAAGGATATACCAGAAACAAAGTAATTACTAAGAATCTGGGGTTGTGGTCAATATAAAATAACTTTGCAACTAATACAAAGGTCAAAGTGCTCATTTTCTTCTGCATAAGCTTTACTAATATATAAACTACAGATCAGCAATGCTTTAAGAAAGTGGCCTGTGGGCTCAAAGGAGAAATTTCCAAATACATATGGCTGGCTTATAAACATAGGAAAACATGCTCTGCCTCATCAAAATTCAGACTGAAGCAATACTTACCATTTTTAGGCTAGCAGAAGGACAAACATAAAGAAGTTTGCTAATATACATTGTAGGAAGATTGTGGGGAAACAGATAGAGGTATTCCTTGTTAATATTGAGGGTTAAGTTCCAGAGCACTGACATAAAGCAAATACCACAATAAAGAGAGCCAAAGGAATTTTTTGGTTTCCCAGTGCATGTAAAAGTCATGTTTACACTATCCTGTAGTCTATTAAGTGTGCAATGGCATTATGTCCAAAAAATGTACATAATTAAAAAAATACTTTACAGCAAAGAAAAAATGCTACCCATCACCTGAGCTTTCAGTGAGTTGTAATCTTTTTGCTTTTGGAAGTTCCTTTTTAAAAAAAATTTCTTTTTTTACATTTATTTATTTTTGAGAGACAAAGCACAATTGGGGGAGGGGCAGAGAGAGAAGGAGACACAGACTCCAAAGCAGGCTCCAAGTTGTCAGCACAGAGCCTGATGCAGGGCTTAAACCCACAAACTGTGAGATCATAACCCAAGCCAAGGTCAGGCACTTAACAGACTGAGCCACTCAGGGACGCTTGCTTTTGGAAGTTTTTACCTCAGTGTTGGTGGTTGCTGACTGATCAGGGTGGTTGGTGGCTGCTAAAGGTTGGGGTGACTGTGGCAATTTTTTAAAATAAGACCACAGTGAAATTTACCACATCATTTGATTCTTTTTTTCATGAAAAACTTCTCTGTGGCATGTGATACCGTTTGATAGAGTCTTACCCATGGTAGAACTTCTTCCAAAACTGGAGTCAATCCTCTCAAACCCTCCTGCTGCTTTATTAACTTAGGTTATATAACATTCTAAATCCTTTGTTGTCATTTACACAATCTTCACAGTATCTTTTAAAAATTTTTTTTAATTTAAATTTTGCTTAACATATAGTGCAATATTGGTTTAAGTGACTCATCATTTACATACAACACCCAGTGCTCATCAAAAGTGCCCTCCTTAATATCCAACACATATCTAGCCCATCTCCCGCCCACCTCCCTCTATCAATCTATAGTTTGTTTTCTATCATTAAGAGTCTCTTGTGGTTTATTTCCCTCTCTTCTCTACCCCCTCCCTTTGCCATATATTCTCTTGTTTTGTTTCTTCACAGCATTTCTAATAGGAGTAGATTCCATCCTAAGGAACCACTTTCTTTGCTCATCTATAAGAAGCAATTCCTCATCTGTTCAAGTTTTCTCATGAGATTGCAGCAATTCAGTCCCATATTCAGGCTCCACTTCTAATTCTAGCTCTCTTGTTATTTCAAGCACATCTGCAGTAACATCCTCCACTCATGTCTTGGACCCTCAAAATCATTCATGAAGGTTGGAATCAACTTCTTCCAAACTCCTGTTCATGTTGATATTTTGACCTCTTCCCATAAATCACAAATGTTCTTAATGGCATCTAGAATGGCGAATCTTTCCAAGAGGTTTCAATTCACTTTCCCCAGATCCAATGGAGGAATCATTATGTATGGTAGCCATACCTTACAAAATGGATTTCTTAAATAAAACGATTTGAAATTTGGAATGATCCCTTGATCCACAGGCTGCCGGATGAATGCTGTGTTATCAGCCATGAAAACAACTATTAATCTCATTGTACATCTCCATCAGAGCTCTTGGATGAACAGGGGCATTGTCAATGAGCAGTCATGTTTTGAAAGGAATCCTTTTTTCTGAGCAGAGGTTTCAATTGTGGGCTTAAAATATTCAGTAAGCCATGTTATAAATTGTTGTGCTGTCATACAGGCTTTGTCATGCCATTTGTAGAGCGCAGGCAGGGTAGATTTAGCATAATTCTTGCGGGCTCTATGATTTTTGGAGTGGCCAGTGAGCACCGGCTTCAACATTAAGAACTAC
This sequence comes from Felis catus, assembly GCF_018350175.1. Taxonomy (NCBI): domain Eukaryota; kingdom Metazoa; phylum Chordata; class Mammalia; order Carnivora; family Felidae; genus Felis; species Felis catus. Next base: position 97,302,628 of record NC_058373.1, on the reverse strand, counting down.
TTGAATATCAAGATAGTACAGCAGACTGTTCAAGTGTAACTAATTGTTTCTTGCTTATTTATCCTTTCCTTTTTGCTTTTAAATGAGTTCACACTTCTTTAGGCCCAAAGGATTCTACACCAAAGTGTTGAATATTTATGGAATTGATCTCTGAAGCATTTTAATCATTTAAAAATTATGTTGGGGCGCATGGGTGGCACAGTCGGTTAAGCTTCCGACTTCAGCCAGGTCACGATCTCACAGTCCGTGAGCTCGAGCCCCGCGTCAGGCTCTGGGCTAATGGCTCAGAGCCTGGAGCCTGTTTCCAATTCTGTGTCTCCGTCTCTCTCTGCCCCTCCCCCGTTCATGCTCTGTCTCTCTCTGTCCCAAAAATAAATAAATGTTGAAAAAAAAATTAAAAAAAAAATTATGTAGACCAGCTAGGAAATGTCTGGGAAAGCTATAGTTGGGGCAATGTTCGATTAATTTTCGAGAAGCCCGTGATTTTGGAAACTACACATCAGTGATTGATATAAACTCTAGGAAAATCATAGAAGTTTGACATTGGGCCCTTTTCAATCAGGCTTTATGACAAAATACCTTTTCTATGTTACCTATCACTAGGTTTTCCGTGCATCCTCAACTCCAGTTACACAAGGTTGTTCACCTTCCCCAACTCCATTCTTTGGCTCAAACTCTTCTTCTCACTAGGCTTTCCCTTCCATCTAGTGCTGCCTGTATAAATCCCACTCTTCAAGGCTTACATCAAAGGCCTCTTAAATATACCTTAAGCTAGAATTAATTTCTCTCTTCTTTGCTCCTCTTGCACACCACAAGCATACCCACCATTGGATACAGAAAGTTCTGCTTACTTAGTTGTACACAGGTCACTGAGTCACACCATCTGAAAATGTAAGGAAGGGCTCTTTGAGATAATCCTGTTTTCCTCCCTACATCTGTAAGTTTTAAGGGCAGGAATCAAGTCACATCTGGTTTTTAAATTTTGGATCTGTCTCTTCCTTCATCATGTACCAAAGTACCTAATTTAATGGTTGGGAGGGTTGCCCTACCAGAATCTTGACATACCATGCCTTGGAGAAGCATTGTATTTTTCACTTTCAGTATAAAAGTTCACGTGTAAAATGTTGTCAGATTATTTCACCCTGTGGTACATTTTATAAATCAAAGCTTTCAGAGCCATATACAGTTCAGTTTTATCTAGAGACATTATAAATGTCCCTGTGGAATTTAGACATCTTCCAGCAGATTTTCAGAGGGCATTTTTTTTTTTTTTTGTAGTTGTAACCAAATCATCTGGTCAAAATAACATACATTGTGCATTTACTTCTCACTTTAAATTTAACTACATTTAAATATCAAACACACCAAGCCTTTCATCATTTTTCTGAGCTGGTGTAGATGTGTCCATTAAAAAACTAGGGTGTGTCAATTAAAAAATAAGAAATCGCTTTGAAAACGTATTCTGTTCAACAAAACAGAAACTCCTACTGTTGACTCTTAATTATTACAGCTGACTTTAAGTTATTTTATTAATTTGTCCCAGCAGGTGTCAGTGCTGAGTTGAGGCAAAAATCGTGTTTCCAAGGGTAAAATTTTAATTTTAGAGATGTAACTGGCTCGGGCGATGAAAAGATGTTTAGATTATGAAATTGTCCATATTTTTAAGAGTTTAAAATTCATTCCTTAGGGGCCTCAAAAGAGACGGGGTCTCGCTATGTTGCCCAGGCTGGAGTACAGTGGCTATTCACAGGCGCGATCCCACTACTGATCAGCACGGGAGTTTTGACCTGCTCCGTTTCCGACCTGGGCCGGTTCACCCCTCCTTAGGCAACCTGGTGGTCCCCCGCTCCCGGGAGGTCACCATATTGATGCCGAACTTAGTGCGGACACCCGATCGGCATAGCGCACTACAGCCCAGAACTCCTGGGCTCAAGCGATCCTCCTGCCTCAGCCTCCCGAGTAGCTGGGACTACAGGCGCGCGCCACCGCGCCCGGCGCTCGGAGGCAGCGCAAAATGATACTAGAGGTTGCGGTGCGGTGACGTCATCAGCTGCGCCGGGCTTGGATTGTTTCCAAGACCTTTCTGTTAACAGCGTGGCCGCATAGCTTTCGCGTCATTTGTCAGCACTGCATTCTGGGTAAACTGTCTCAAACATTTGAAGAGCGCATGCGTTTGCGAGCTCTTTCCTTTTGCCTCGTTGCGTCCGGGAGAGCAAGATGGGTCACCAGCAGCTCTACTGGAGCCATCCGAGGAAATTTGGCCAGGGTTCTCGTTCTTGGTGAGAAACAGAGTGTGATGTTAGGAAGGGTTGCGCTGGCATGTGACGCGGCCAGAACTCTAATGTAGAGGAGCCTGCAGGCGGCGCGTGAGGGCAGAGCGACTCTAGAGCTGTGCCTGCCGCCATTACGGGCCTCTGACGGGTCGGGGAAGACGGGCGGTGCGGGTGGTGGCCCCAGAGTGCAGAATCCTTTTATTTCTGTGGCCTCCAGTAGCGCCATCTCTTTTCTTACAGCCGCGTCTGCTCAAACCGGCACGGTCTGATCCGGAAATACGGCCTCAACATGTGCCGCCAGTGTTTCCGTCAATACGCGAAGGATATAGGCTTCATTAAGGTACGCGGCCGCGGATGCCATACTCGTGTTTTGTGAGCGGAGAACGTTCACGTATTTCCTTACAGTGAGCTTGCGATCAACACCGTTTTCCTCTTTGTCTTGGCTGTGAGCCGGGCTTTTTTTGGTGACGGATGACCCTGCTGAAATAGTTGTAGTGGTTAGGTCAATGGGATAGGACCACGTAGACTTTATAAATGGGCTGACTCCGATTGACCAGTGTCTGCGTCTGCCAGTTTTAGGTGCCATGCATTATAGTGGATGAAATTACTTGCTTTTTCAGAAACCACTGAAAGTGGTTTTAGTTCTCTTTAGTATTAGATCTCTTTAGTCTTACCCAGACATTTTTTTTCCAGCAAAATGCATGTGTTGCCTCCTGCCCTGAAATGTTGAATAGTATCATGTACTGGAATGAGCTTGAGGATTGGGGCCAGATAAATTTTGTTAGGATTCAGACAGAAGGCTGCTTTTTAATAGTCCTATGACATTGGTCCAGGGTCATGAAGTTCAGTGTCTGCCTGAGAAAAACGGCAAGGTTGTTGCAAAATTTGTATATGTTTATATGGAGCTGTCTTGATTCTTCGTGCTAGTGTCCCCCTCCCCTCCCATGGGGAAAACTACTTCATTGTCTCTGGGATACGTTAACAGTCATTGGCATTAATGTGTGATCTCTGGCAGACCCAAAGTATCTTAAGCTTAGACTTTTCATTTTGACCAAAGAGCAAGTATATGCTTGCTGTTACAATGTGGAAGTTTATATGTCTTACTTAGTGGGCGGTGGTGAGTGTGTCCCTGATGAGAATGGACTCAGACCTTGAAGCTAACTTTGTGTCCTCAGTTTCTCAGGTTAAGATTAAATGAGTGTATGAATGCCTCCTACAGTAGTTTCTGGCACACAGTGCCAAAACGTTAGCTGTGTAATTAGTTCCCTACTTAATAACCATGGAGAGGTTTTGGTAAAGATCATTTTATGTATTAGTATTTTCCTAGTGGGAAACTGAGGGAAGAAGTGAGAATACCAATACTGAAGTTTACAGTCTAAAATATATAATTGTTGTGGTTTGTGGAACGGCTTGTGGGCATTCAGTAAATACTGCGATCTTGGTAACTAGTTTGGGTGGGTCATATCCAGCTTAAACCTCATTTTTCTAAAATGAGCTGATGTTTGTGAGAATAAAATAGGATACTTAAACATTTTGAATTAATTTCCTTTTTTTTTTTTTCAGTTGGATTAAGTGAACTTCCTTGAATGGGTCATCCAAGATCACTACCTTAACTGAAGATATCCAAGATAACCTATCTTAATGCCAACTCATTGTACATAAAATAAAAATACTTCAATTATGAGTGTTTTAATGTGAATGGAATGGTCAATTGATTATAGAAGTCTTTCTAAAGTGTGCTATTTAAAATTTTTTTTTTTCAACGTTTATTTATTTTTGGGACAGAGAGAGACAGAGCATGAACGAGGGAGGGGCATAGAGAGAGGGAGACACAGAATCGGAAACAGGCTCCAGGCTCTGAGCCATCAGCCCAGAGCCCGACGCGGGGCTCGAACTCACGGACCGCGAGATCGTGACCTGGCTGAAGTCGGACGCTCAACCGACTGCGCCACCCAGGTGCCCCTAAAGTGTGCTATTTAAAATGCCCTATTTTAAAATGTATCTCAATGTGTTCATCTTCAAAATATGTGGCTTAATTTCCCTTAGTTATGTAAAAGTACCCATGCTGAAATCTGGGAAAAAATGCCAATGTTGTTTTTACACTTAAGAAAACTTTTTGTTACATAAAGTGGCTTCTATATGTAGGAGCATTCAACATGTAACGTGGGCAACTGTCTCAGAAGTAATTGATTTCAAATTTATTTTTTTTTCTATAACGTTTTTATTTATTTTTGGGACAGAGAGACAGAGCATGAACGGGGGAGGGGCAGAGAGAGAGGGAGACACAGAATGGGAAACAGGCTCCAGGCTCTGAGCCATCAGCCCAGAGCCTGACGCGGGGCTCGAACTCACGGACTGCGAGATCGTGACCTGGCTGAAGTCGGAAGCTTAACCGACTGTGCCACCCATGCGCCCCAGTAATTGATTTGCTATAGTGAGCTAGGACAGTAGAAGTAAAAGTGTTGAAATATGTTTTTGAGGAAACCCCCTGTTCAGGAATTTCCTGGAGGTGGAGAGGTGGCAGTCTTAGCTTTTGGAGTAACTCATGGATAAAAGTTTGTAAGTTTCTCAAATATTTGTATGTGGAAGGGACCAGTGTTTAAAAGTTCACCGAATGGGTCTTGTGAGCAAAATACTTTAGTCGGGCAAGGGTGGAAGGAGGGAAGCCTGTCTGTTGGAATAGTTTAGGCAAGGATCTTAGCTAGGGCTAGGATAAAAGGGAGTGTGGTTGAGGTAGTCTACAAACAAATGGCCTCTGAAGAGGAAGATGACAGGATTTGTTGAAGGAATGGATGTGGGGGATACAAAATAATGATTCCAAGAGCTTTGGCCTGAGCAACTGGAAGGTTATAGTTGCTACTAGGCAAGGACTGAAAAAACCAAGTTTGGGGCATGGTAAGTTGAGTGCTTCTTAGATATCCATATGGAGCTCCCAAGGAGGTAGGCATTTATTTGTACACATTCCTCTGGAATCCATGGGACCTTGGGACTGGTAATACAGCTTCTGTTGTCCCCAGAGTGTGAATAATAGCTACTATTTTGGGATCTTTTTTAGTGAAAGATCAATTCCTAAAATCTAGGGAATAAGTGAAGAGGACTGTTCTGGGTTACTCTAGGGACAGGTGGGAAGATGAGTAAAGCAGACTGAAGGAGAACCTAGATAGTGGCATACTAGAAGACAAGGAGGGAGTGATCAGCTAAGTGCTTCTGATTAACCGGTTAACAGATCATCTCACAGGAGGGGAAATGTGACTAGAAATGAGTGGAAAAAGCATCTTAATTGATTTTCAAAATATGACAACCATGCTGTTGTAGGGGGTCATGGAAGTTGGGGACAACTGAAGCTTAACTTTCATGAACTTTATAGGAAATCCATCTCTACCCCTAACCTTTGAGGCCTAGAAGTATGAGCTAAACTGCAGTTACTGCAGATCAAATGTCTAGGGGAGAGCCAGATGTTAAACATCAAGGAGGTAGAATATTGGGAGAAGAGCTTGAAGATGTAGGAAAGTTTCTGGTAATGGAATGGAGCTGGTGTTAATGACGGTGGGTGAGGACCTGTGTTAGCTGAGCAAATGTAAAAATTTGAGGTGAAGATGAGATAGGCTCCTATATCTAGTGATTTAGGCAAATGAGGTGGTGAGAAGAGTTTGATTATGAGACTCCTGGGTGAACTAAACTCCAGTCTAGTGGGATGGTGCTGTGTAAATGCTCATGTACGTAGCATTGGCTAAGGGAACATACCCTAGACGTTCCTGGCCATGTGTATGTGGTGGGAGTGAGTGGGAAGGCTTGGTGTGAACAGGTAGTCTGGCTTCTCTGCTAGAGGTTGGATAACTTACTGTTTTAAGATTTAAATGTATGTGCTAGATATGTGAAGTGCTGTGTGCGTGCTATTTTTCTCAAGTGTCTGACTACTTTTTCATGCACGTGCCCATTACACAGCTGAGGAAACTGAGGCTTAGGAAAGTAATTTTCCCTAAGTGTCCCCAAGTAAGAAAGGGATGAATTCTGGACTAGAACTTGAGGCTCTTTGATGTCAAAGCCAATTCTCTCAATGCCCACTACATACTCTTCCCCAGAGACCATTACATAAAGGCAGGGACTATTTCCATATTTACCACAGCACGTAATAGGTGCCTTATATATTAATAGTACGTCTTTAACTGAAGAAATAACCTAGTAAAAGCTCAATAATGTCAATGGCAAAATATAGATCCTATGAGAGAGGTCCAAACAACCAATGGAGCGTACAGAATGTATTTTTAGGTTTGAGTCCCTTGACTTACTAAATTAGATCTAAATGGGACCTGTCAAAGAACCTATCAAGGATTTTACTTAGCTCATTACTGAAACCAGTAAACTGTTTCAGTACATTCAAAGAATTCAAAACATCACTAGTGGGTGTTGAAATAAACTTACAAAAAAATGTAAAACTGGCTTTTTTAATGAGAGGAAGTCAACTATCCATCAAACAATATTAGAACTTGTCTATGGGCAAGTATAATTTATATACAACTTTCAAAGTTGTGGAATAGCTTGAACACAAAGGCTCAGAATCCCTCACTCCAAGACTGTGCTAGACAAAAGCTTTAATTTCCTTGAAAGACACCCAACAAACTTTTGGTCCATGTCAAAATCTTTCACAGTTTTTCTCTACAGATTTTTACCTATAATTGGTAAAATTTTCAAGTTCATGTTTTGTGCCAGGCTCTGTTCTTAGTGCTTTATTGGAATTAGCTGCTTTAATACAATGTGAGGTATAATCCCTATTTTGCAAATAAGGCAACTGAGGCAAAAAGAATAAGTAAATTTACCAAGATAGAATAGTCAGTAAGTGAGGTTCAAACCAAGTAGAGTATCTCCAGAACTGTTCTTATCATTAAATTGTAAATGTCCCAACAATTATGAAAAGCTTTGGTAAATTTTAGTTTACAAAATAGCCTAGAGAAATAATTTTCAATACTAAGTGGGAAATTCTATGTGGTACGATTTCAATATGTTAAAAAATGCACAGGAAAAAAGGAAGGAAACATACCAGCATATTAGCAGTGATTGCCTTTGGGTGATTTGATTTGAAGCATTCAGATTTAAGATTTATTTAAGGGGGGAGAATCCAGTCACTACTGCAGTATATAGTGCCCCAGGTACCAATATTGCCAGTGAGGCTCCTGCCCCTTCCCAAACAGTTCATTCTATTTTTAGATTGCTGTGGTGGCAAGTTCTTTCTTAGCTTTGCTATGATTGGTTCCATTGATTTCCAGCCATTGATATTAATTCTATGTGGTGCTGTGCAAAACAAGTCTAATCTCTTTTCTGCAAGAAAAAAAAAAGTTCAGCATGGGAGCTCTTATGTTCTCCCAGAATCTTTTTATTTTAGGTTAATTTGTGATTATTTCAACTGTCCCTCATAGGACATGATTTAAGCCATCTCTGGTTTTCTCTGAATTAATTCCACTCCCTCTAGATCCTGACAGTGCCTGACATGGCACATTTCACAGGGCAGGCATGCAGTAAAAATTTGTTGAATGATTCAGTGAATGAGCGGGTTTGGTAACGGTTGTAATTTGGTTGGGTATCAGTGTGTCTTTACTTTTTATGGGCGCTTTTTTTTTTTTTTACCATTACAGAGAGACCAGAGACCATATTCTTGGACAACTACGTGCATGCCTAATGCCCCTGACAGTTTTAAAATGGTCTGCTTTGCATAACTTCTGCCTAGAACATAGTTCTTTTTGAAAACTATCCTTAAGCCTTAGCGCCTTAGAGATTTGGACTTTTAGGTGGGCAAAACAAAGCTCTTCTAGTGGTATAATTAAATTTTTTTTAACATTTATTTTTTTTTTCAACGTCTTTTTTTTAATTTTTATTTATTTTTGGGACAGAGAGAGACAGCATGAACGGGGGAGGGGCAGAGAGAGAGGGAGACACAGAATCAGAAACAGGCTCCAGGCTCCCAGCCATCAGCCCAGAGCCCGACGCGGGGCTCGAACTCACGGACCGCGAGATTGTGACCTGGCTGAAGTTGGACGCTTAACCGACTGCGCCACCCAGGCGCCCCAACATTTATTTATTTTTGAGACTGAGACAGAGCATGAACGGGGGAGGGGCAGAGAGAGAGGGAGACACAGAATCGGAAGTAGGCTCCAGGCTCTGAGCCATCAGCCCAGAGCCCAACGCGGGGCTCGAACTCATAGACCACAAGATCGTGACCTGAGCTGAAGTCATACCCTCAACCAACTGAGCCACCCAGGTGCCCTTCTAGTGGTATAATTAAGAAGGGCTTAACAAGGTGTTTGAATTTCTTTAATATCCACAGAAGTTGAAAACAGGAAAAAGGAAGAGAAGGCTGAGCTACTAGGTGTTTCTCAAGGGTTAATTTAGAAAATTAAAGGCTCAGTTTGTTGATATCACTGAATATATGTGTATACGGGAATCAAAGCTATATAGGAGCCAAAGATTGGACTAGATTATTACCTGTGCTAGTGCTAGGTGTCCTTTGTCTTTCAAAGCTTTAGAAGAATTCAGATTGGAAGTGACAAGCTTAATCTAGATGGGCTAACTATCATTTGGTATCTCAATTTAGAGTCATTTGGTTAATTAGAAAACAATTTAAAGAAACCAGGACTGACTTTTGTGTTTACTGAAAATCCTTTGTTAAATTTAGCCCATTATGTATGTCAATGGTGACCAATCCCTTGAGCTGCTTCCAGACTGGACCTTCTGATTCCTATAAACAAATGCTGGATTCCCTGACAGACGTATTGAAGGCCTGTAGGACCACAGTGCCCTCCTTTTCTGTTCATCACTGCCCCCCACCCTCACAGCCCCCATTGTTCTCATTAGTCCCCTTAGCCTCTGGACACCTTTTTTTTTTTTTTTTTTCCAATATATGAAATTAATTGTCAAATTGGTTTCCATACAACACCCAGTGCTCATCCCAAAAGGTGCCCTCCTCAATACCCATCACCCACCCTCCCCTCCCTCCCACCCTCCATCAACCCTCAGTTTGTTCTCAGTTTTTAAGAGTCTCTTATGCTTTGGCTCTCTCCTACTCTAACCTCTTTTTTTTTTTTTTTCCTTCCCCTCCCCCTTGGGTTTCTGTTAAGTTTCTCAGGATCCACATAAGAGTGAAAACATATGGTATCTGTCTTTCTCTGTATGGCTTATTTCACTTAGCATCACACTCTCCAGTTCCATCCACGTTGCTACAAAGGGCCATATTTCATTCTTTCTCATTGCCATGTAGTACTCCATTGTGTATATAAACCACAATTTCTTTATCCATTCATCAGTTGATGGACATTTAGGCTCTTTCCATAATTTGGCTATTGTTGAGAGTGCTGCTATAAACATTGGGGTACAAGTGCCCCTATGCATCAGTACTCCTGTATCCCTTGGGTAGATTCCTAGCAGTGCTATTGCTGGGTCATAGGGTAGGTCTATTTTTAATTTTCTGAAGAGCCTCCACACTGTTTTCCATAGTGGCTGCACCAATTTACATTCCCACCAACAGTGCAAGAGGGTTCCCGTTTCTCCACATCCTCTCCAGCATCTATAGTCTCCTGATTTGTTCATTTTGGCCACTCTGACTGGCGTGAGGTGATATCTGAGTGTGGTTTTAATTTGTATTTCCCTGATAAGGAGCGACGTTGAGCATCTTTTCATGTGCCTGTTGGCCATCCAGATGTCTTCTTTAGAGAAGTGTCTATTCATGTTTTCTGCCTATTTCTTCACCGGGTTATTTGTTTTTCGGTGTGGAGTTTGGTGAGCTCTTTATAGATTTTGGATACTAGCCCTTTGCTCTGGACACCTTTCTATCTACTTAGAAAGAGATCCCTGCCTGCCTGTATGTTTGAGAACCACTGATCTTGGAGCAAGGACTAAAACATCGCTGGCCTTGGAAGTGGCTTATGTGGACATCAAGTGGACTCCAGCCCTAGAGTTCAAAGGACACATTTAAGGAAGCTGTGCTCTGGGCCAAAATGACCAACATTGCCTTCACTTTTGGATGTATATCATTGGTGACTTCCCTGGACTCCTTTCCTCGGACCCTCACCGTCCCATCTCTCTCTGGGTGACTCCTCCTGACCAGTGCTTTTGATATCCTTGATCAGCTCTCTTGGACAGGCAGCAGGTTGCCACTGAGCTGTTTTATTGTAAAATCTTTGTTATTTCAGACAATCTTAGAAAAATCATGCCTACTTTCTGCTTGTATATTACCATGGTTCTGGGCCCAGTAATACAGGGCCTCATTGGTTTCTCTGAACATAGTTTAGGACAGGTCCAAATTCAGGAGCTAACTTTGTAACCTCTTACTCTGTATCATCTGGGTTTCAGAAAAGGATCCCTGTAGGTGTGTTTATGGTTTCAGATGTTGTAGCAATGAAAGGAAAGAACCATTTTGTTTAATAAAGTTGTAAGAATGTAAGTACCAGTAGCCTCATGCACATTATACAACCCGATAATAATTACGCTGATCGTGTAAACAGCTCCCCTGTGTAGATTAGCCGAGCCTCCATCACCAAACATCAAACATTAACAGCAGGCGCTACAAAAATCAATAAGCCTTCACCCAGGGAACCAAAGATATGTAGGTTACTAAAACTCCTAACAGTTACCTATAAATAATAAGATTTCATTACATTAATGCTGAAGGAGGTTTTGTTTTATTCCTAAATAATAAAGAAATTACACACCAAAGCACTAGTTGACAAAGTGATAAACATTCATGGTGGTATAGACAAATCAATCAAAGCACAAAATAAGAAATGGAACCTGTTTCTTGGCAATCTCATTAGCTGAATTTCATAGACTGGGTCTGGTTTACCTTGTGTTCTCTTTTTACATACCCACAATTCCATTTTATGATGACAATTGTGCATCTGTTCTTCCTTGGATGCTAATTAACTTCTATGACTATTCATGAAGATTAAGTGTGGACATCTAGCACTGATGACGTATTCAGCCAATCACCACAGGAAAGGGTTTGTGAAAATGAATTCATACACAGAACTTTTTTTGTAGATAATCTCCTTAAACACAACTTCCTTGAAAGTTTTTTACATAGTCGGGAGTGTTTGTTATCTGATTTCAGAGTATTCTAGCTTCTTTATTACCAAGGGAGCAAATCATGACAATGAGTGCTTCTCATTTGGGTCCTTCATTATGGGTTTTCTAAATAATCTTATCCCTTGTTAATGACTTTAATTTGTTCCTAAAAACCCTCCCACTAAGTTAAAAGCTGTTAGATTTTTTACAATTCCATTAATTTTATTGGAAAAAAATTATGATGTGTTCCACTGCACCACAAGATACTCAAGTAATTTTCACAAATAGAAAAGTATACCAATTAAGCAATAAAAGGAAGCTTATAAAAGTAATAACAATTTGAAAGTATGCTGACACCAACTGGTATACTGAAATTCAATTCTGGCACAGATTCCCCAAGTTGAAGAGCATGGTCCTGAATGAGACTGCCCTCATTTCAGATACTAGCCACACCTTGGGAGTCCTCAGGTCACCTGCAGGGTAATGTTTACTTCCTACCTCTCTCAATGCAATGCTGAAGTGGGAAAACGAGACAATGTAAAATTTCTTGAGAGAAATGGGCTTTTAAGTTCATAGCCTCTGTCTTGCTATAATTGCACAGATCCGTGGGTTTTGAGGCTTCATTTAAGCCTGATTGTACCGTGTGGATACCTGGGCCAAGAGAAAAGTTAGTAGGTAATGTAATTCCTCTCCTTTTGGGCAAGACTGAAGCTAAACCCTCCCTGGAAATGAGGGAGAGAGAGATGGAGATGGAGGAGTTGGGAGGTATAATTTGTGAAGCTTGTTTCTTGAGAGCCTAAAAAGTAGGATAGCTCAGCATCTAATCTAGCAGTGGCAACCGCCAGGCAAGGATATTCCTCAATGGGAATGCAAGCTGGTGCAGCCACTCTGGAAAACTGTATGGAGGTTCCTCAAAAAACTAAAAATAGAACTACCCTATGACCCAGCAATTGCACTACTAGGCATTTATCCAAGGGATACAGGTGTGCTGTTTCAAAGGGACACCTGCACCCCCATGTTTATAGCAGCACTATCAACAATAGCCAAAGTATGGAAAGAGCCCAAATGTCCATCAATGGATGAATGGGTAAAGAAGATGGGGTATATATACACAATGGAGTACTACTCGGCAATCAAAAAGAATGAAATCTTCCCATTTGCAACTACGTGGATGGAACTGGAGGGTATTATGCCCCAGAGAAAGACAAAAATCATATGACTTCACTCATCTGAGGACTTTAAGAGACAACATAAGGGAAGGGAAACAAAAATAATATAAAAACAGGGAGGGGGACAAAACAGAAGAGATTCTTGAATATGAAGAACAAACTGAGGGTTGCTGGAGGGGTTTTGGGAGGGGGGATGGGCTAAATGGGTAAGGGGCATTAAGGAATCTACTCCTGAAATCATTGTTGCACTAGATGCTAACTAATTTGGATGTAAATTTTAAAAAATTAAAATAAAAAATAGAAAAAAAGAAAAAGAAAAAGAAAAAAAATAAAAAGAAAACTAAAAAAAAAAAGAATATCCCTCAAAATTTCTCCTTTTTTGGTATTCAAGGTTAAACTTCTCTTTCTTTAATTTATATGTACACGGAAAATAATTGATTTACACTGTTTTCTAAATCCTTACTCTTCTAGTGAAAAATCCCCACTCTTAGATTTAAACACAATAATTGGATATTTGTCTTCCTAATCAAATGTTATTGAAATGTGGGTCATTCTAGAAGGGAATAACTTCATCTGTAAAATAAGTGTATTGATTTTATGTACCCACTGAAGGGTTGCAAGTCCCCAATAAGTTAATGGGTAAAAGTGCACAGATAGTTGACTATGGATGGTTTTGGGTGGTGCAAGGCCTTAAAGGGTGGGGACCTGATGCTAGAATCATCCTTCAGGCATCTGAGGATCCAAGAGGAGGCTGGACACACTAGGAGCACACACTCATTTTTGTTGGTCCATCTAACCATCAAATAGTAACCCAGACTTGGAATGATGATGGCCCCAAGGGCCTGAAGAGTGTATTGGCCCTTCTGGGTACTGCTGTTCTAGGAAGTGCAATCTCAAAGCATTATGGAATGAATGCCTTGAGCATCCCAAGGGGTCTCACTTTTTCTGGAGACCAGTGTCTTATTTTCATTGCTGCTTTCCTTGCTCCAGTGTCCTTGCAACATTCAGGCTCTTGATCTAAACAACGGTGCTGGGTCTGTAGGTAAAGGTTTGTGGCATTGCTTAGACAAAAACACTGAGATGGCTGAACTTTGAATCTCAGGACATCACACCGAGGAAGGAAAAAAGTGAGTAAAACCAAATTATCCAGGGGTCAGCATTGAGAAACTGTCAACAAGAATATCTTTTGTGTATGTGTTTGTCACATATTACCTTTTATTGACATCCTTTTAATTCATTCTAAACGTTTTCAAAATGGTATGTCTCTCTTTAAGATAAAAAAAAATTTTGAGTATAGTTGACACACAATGTTACATTATTTTCAGGTGTACAATATAGTGATTCAACTTCTCTAAACATTGTGCTATGTTTACCACAGGGTAGCTACCATCGGTTACCATACAGCACTCTTACAATATCATTGGCCATATTCTCTATGCTGTGTCTTTATTATTGTGACTTACTTATTTTATAACTGGAAGCCCGTATCTTCTACTTCCCTTCACCTGTTTTTCTCCATCCCTCCCCCCCCGCCCACTTCACATTTATCTGACAACTGTAAGTTTATTCTTTGTATTTACAGGCCTTATTCTGCTTTTTGTTTGTTCATTCATTTCTTTTGTTAGATTCCATATACCAGTGATATCATATGGTATTTATCTCAGTCTGACTTATTTCACTTAGTATAATACCCCCTAGGTCCATCCATGTTGTCGCAAATGGCAAGATCTCATCCTTTTTTATGGACAAGTAATATTCCATTGTGTGTGTGTGTGTGTGTGTGTGTGTGTGTGTGTGTGTGCGTGCGCGCACATGCATGCATCTTCCTTATCCATTTGTCTATCAATGGACACTTAGATTGCTTCCATATCTCGGCTATTGTAAATAAAGCTGCAGTAAACATAGGAGGTGAATATATCTTTTCAACTTAGTGTTTTCCTTTCTTTGGGTAAATACCTAGAAGTTGAATTATTGTATCATACATAGTTCTATTTTTAATACTTTGAGGAACCTCCATACTGTTTTCCACAGTGGCTGCACCAATTTACATTCTCACCAACAGAGCATGAGGGTTCCTTTTTCTCCACACCAACACTTGCTATTTCTTGTCTTTCTGATACTAGCCATTCTGATAGGTGTAAGTTAATATCTCACTGTGGTTTTGATTTTCATTTCCCTGATGGTGAATAATGTTGAACATATTTTCATGTGTTTGTTGGCCATCTGTATGTATTCTTTGGGTAAATGTCTATTCAGGTCCTCTGTCCATTTTTATTTATTTATTTATTTTAATTTTTTTTAACGTTTATTTATTTTTGAGACAGAGAGAGACAGAGCATGAACAGGGGAGGGGTAGAGAGAGAGGGAGACACAGAATCGGAAGCAGGAAGCAGGCTCCAGGCTCCGAGCCATCAGCCCAGAGCCAGACGCGGGGCTCAAACTCACGGACCGCAAGATCATGACCTGAGTTGAAGTCGGACGCTTAACCGACTGAGCCACCCAGGCTCCCCCTCTGTCCATTTGTAAAGCAGATTGGTGTGTGTGTGTGTGTGTGTGTGTGTGTGTGTGTGTGTGTGTGTGTGTTGAGTTGTTTAAATTCTTTCTATATTTTGGATATTAACCCCTTAGCAGATATATTATTTGCAGATTTTTTCTCCCATTCACTAGGTTGCCTCTCTGGTTTTTTTTTTTTTTTTTTAATGGTTTCCTTTGCTGTATGAAAGCCTTTTATTTTGATGTAGTCACAATAGTTTATTTTTGCTTTTGTTTCTTTGCCTCAGGAGATATATCTAGAAGAATGCTGCTATGGCCAATGTCAGAGAAATTACTGCCTGTGTTTTCTTCTAGAATTTTTATGGCTTCAGGTATTGCTTTAGGTGTTTAATCTATTTGAAGTTTATTTTTGCGTATAGTGTAAGAAAGTGGTTCACTTTCATTCCTGTACATGTAGCTGTCCAGTTTTCCCAGCACCATTTACTGAAAAGACTATATTTTCTCCATTGAGTATTCTTGCCTCCCTTGTCATAGATTAATTGACCATGTAAGTGTGGGCTTATTTCTGGGCTTTCTATTTTGTTTAATTGATCTGTGTGTTAAAAAATTTTTTTAATTGATATACAATTGACATATAATACTGTGTAAGCTTAAGGTGTACCACATGTTAATTGATACATTTATATATTACAATATGATTACCATAGCATTAGCTAACAGCTCCAGCATTTCCCATAATTATCATTTCACTCTGTGGTGAGAACATTTATGATCTAGTTTCTTAACAACTTTGAAATATGTAATATAGTACTGTTGTAATCAGAATGCTGTGCATGAGGTCCTCAGAACTTATTCATCTTCTGACTGCAAGTTTGTACCCTTTGGCCAACTTCTCCTCAATCCTCCTATCCCTAGTTCCTGGTAACCACCGTTCTATTCTCTATCAGTTTGGCTTTTCAATTTTCACCTAGGTTGTTTCTATATTCTGACTATTGTGAATAATGCTGCAAGACATTGGGAGGCAGATCTATTCTGATATCTTTTCTCTTCCATTGGATATATATCTAGAAGTGGGATGTCTGAATCATAGGGTACTTCTATTTTTAATTTTTTGAGTAGCCTTCATACTGCTTGCTATAGCAGCTGCACTAGTTTTCATTCTCACCAACAGTGCACAACGGTTCCCTTTTTTCCACATCTTTGCCAACACTTGTCACCTCTTGTCTTTGATGATAGCCATTTTAACAGGTGTGAGGTGATATCTCACTGTGGTTTTGATTTTCACTTATGATTAGTAATGTTGAGCACCTTTTCATGTATTTGCTGGCCATTTTATGTCTTTTTTTGAGCAATGTCTATTTAGTTCGTCCTCTCATTTTTAATTGGGTTTTGTTTTGTTTTGTTATTGACTTGTAGGAGTTCTTTATATATTTTAGATATTGCTCCTTATCAAATATATGAATTGCAAATATTTTCTCCCATTCTTTAGGTTGCCTTTTTATTTGGTTGATCATTTCTTTTGCTGTGGTGAAGTTTTTGATATACTCCTACTAGCAGATTTTTGCTTTTATTTATTTTGTGTTTTTTCTTAAAGTTTATTTTGAGAGAGAGAGAGAGAGAGAGAGAGAGAGAGAGAGAGAGAGAGAATATGCACACATGAGCAGAGGAGGGGGCAGAGACAGACATGGAGAGAGAGAATTTCAAGCAGGCTCTGTGCTGTCAGCTCAGAGCTTTACATGGGGCTGGATCTCATGAACCATGAGATCATGACCTGAGCTGAAATCAAGAGTCAGATGCTTAACCAGAATCACATAGGCGACCCTTTGATTGTGTTTTTTTTTGGTGTCATATCTGAAAAATCATTACCAAGACCAATACCAATATCAAGGAACTCTTCCTCTGTGTTTTCTTCCAGGAATTCGATGGTTTCAAATCTTATATTTGTCTTTAATCCACTTGAGTTAATTTTTGTGAGTGGTGTAAGACAGAGGTCCAATTTTATTTTTCTGCAGGTAGTTATCCAGTTTTCCCAGCACCATTTATTTTAGAAACTACCCTTTCCCCATTCAATATTCTTGGCTCCCTTGTTAAATCTACAGTAAACATATACAGTTTACTGTACATGCAGGAGCTTATTTTTGTGCCCTTGATTCTGGTACATTGGTCTATGTTGTCTCTTTTTATGTCAGTACCATACTGTTTTGATTACTCTCACTTTTTAGCTTGAAATCAGGAAATGTAATGTTTCCAGCTTTATTCTTTTGCAGGATTGCTTTCACTATTTGGGGTCTTTTGTGGTTTCATACAAATTTTAGGATTGTTTGTTCTATTTCTATGAAAAACGTCATTGGAATTTTGATAGGGATTGTGGTGATCTATAGAACACTTTGGGTAGTATAGGCATTTTAACAATATTAATTCTTCTAGTCCATGAATACGGGATATCATTCCATTTATTTGTGTCTAATTTCTTCCACTAATATTTTATAGTTTTCAGTGTATAATCTATTTCCTCCTTGGTTAAATCTATACATAAGTGTTTTATCTTATCGATGCTATTGCAAATGGGCTTGTTTACTTAATATTCAATTTGTTGTTAGTGTATAGAAACACAAGTGACTTTTTATGTTGATTTTGTATCCTGCAACTTTACTGAATTCATTTATTAGTTCTAGTTCTAACAGGTTTGTGTGTGTTTGCGTGTGTGGTCTTTAGGGCTTTCCATATATAATATCCTATTATTTACAAACAGACAACTTCTTCCTTTCTGATTCCTTCCTTTTATTTCTTTTTCTTGCCTAATTGCTCTGGCTAGGACTTCCAGCAATATGTTGAACAGAAGTGAGAGAGTGTATACATTTGTCTTGCTCTTGGTCTTAGAGAAAAGTTTTCAGCTTTTTACCATTGCATATGAGACCTGTGGGTTTGTCATACATGGCCTTTATTATGTTGAGGTATGTTCCTTCTATATCTAATTTGTTGGGAGTTCTAATCATGAAAGAATGTTTAATTTTATCAAGTGCTTTTTCTGCATCTATTGAGATGATCTTATGATTTTTTTATCCTTCATTCTGTCAATGTGGTGTAGCATATTGATTGATTTGCATATGTTGAACCATTCTTGAAACCCAGGAATAAACTCCATGGATCATGATGTATGATCTTCTTAATGCACTGTTTCATTTGGTTTGCTAGTATGTTGTTGAAGATTTTTGCATTTCTGTTTACCATGGAAATTGCCTATAATTTTCTTTTCTTGTAGCGTCCTTATTTGAGTTTGGTGTGAGGGTATTGCTGGCTTTACACAGTGTGTTTGGGAGTGTTCCCTCCTCAATTTTTTGAAGGAGTTTGAAAAGGATTGGCATTAATTTTCTTTAAATGTTGTAGAATTTACCTGGGAAGACATCTGGTCCTGGAGTTTTCTTCATTGGGGGTTTTTGATTACTGCTTAAATCTTTTTTATTGGTTTGTTCAGATTTTCTATTTCTTTATGACTCAGTCTTGGTACGTATATGTTTCTAGGAATTTGTCCATTTTTTCATGGTTATCCAATTTGTTGGTATATAATTGTTCATAAAAGTCTTTCATGATCCTTTGTATTTAAATTCTGTGGCACCATTGGGTGGAACTGGAGGGTATTATGTTAAGTGAAATTAGTCAGTCAGAGAAAGACAAAAATCATATGACTTCACTCATCTGAGGACTTGAAGAAACAAAACAGATGAACATAGGGAAGGGAAACAAAAATAATATAAAAACAGGGAGGGGACAAAACAGAAGAGACTCATGAATATGGAGAACAAACTGAGGGTTGCTGGAGGGGTTTTGGGAGGGGGGATGGGCTAAATGGGTAAGGGGCACTAAGGAATCTACTCCTGAAATCATTGTTGCACTGTATGCTAACTAATTTGGGTGTAAATTTTAAAAAATAAAAAATAAAGTTAAAAAAGAATACATTCTGTGGTACCAGTTGTAATTTCTCCTCTTTCATTTCTGATTTTATGTATTTGAGTATTCTCTCTTTTTTTCTTAGTTCAGCTAAGGATTGGTCAATTTTTAGAAAATCTTTCCAAAAGATCAGCTCTTAGTTTTCTTGATCTATTGTTTTTCTGGTATGATCTTTATTATTTTGTTTCTCCTAACTTTGGGCTTAGTTTATTCTTCTTCTTTTTTTTTTTCTAATTCCAGATAAAGGTAGGTTTATCTGTTTATTTAAGATCCTTCTTGTTTCTTGATGTAAGTGTTTATCACTAGTAACTTCTCTCTTAGAACTATTTTTACAGCATCCCATAGGTTTTGGTATATTATGTTTCCATTTTTGTTTGTTTCAGGATATTCTTTAATTTCTTATCTGCTGCATTGGTTTTTCTTTTTTTTTAAATTTTTTTTAACGTTTATTTATTTTTGAGACAGAGAGAGACAGAGCATGAACAGGGGAGGGGCAGAGACAGAGGGAGACACAGAATCTGAAGCAGGCTCCAGGCTCCAAGCTGTCAGCACAGAGCCCGATGCGGGGCTCGAACTCACGGACCGTGAGATCATGACCTGAGCCGAAGTCGGACGCTTAACCGACCAAGCCACCCAGGCGCTCCTGCATTGGTTTTTCAAGAGTGTGTTAATTTCCACATATTTGTGAAATTTATAACTTTCCTCCTATTGATTTCTAATTTCATATCACTATAGTTAAAAAGATACTTGATATGGTTTCAATGTTCTTAAATTTATTAAGACTTGTTTTGTGCCCTAACATAAAATAATCTTAATTTCATGGAGGCAGGTATGGAATGTCCCAAGGCTATGGGGAGAGACAAATAAGTATAGCACTCAAAGGGGACTAGAATATGCTACCCCAGAATATATGTCTTTGGCAAAGGATTGCTTAGAGCTGATTATCTTGAGAAACAACAGATACTTGAGAAGCTGTGAAAGGAGAGCATGAGTTTCCTTTTCATAAGGGAAGTTTACATTTATAAAGGAAATTTCTATTTGTAAAAAAGTTTCCATTTCTCTTGCCACATAAGAGGAAGACTCTTAATAACTCCTACAAATGGAGAAGGCACTGACTTAAGTCTGCATAACAAACCTTACTAAAAAGCCTTGTTTAATGCTAAATATATTTCCTTGTCACTTTCCTACAACATTTCTTCATCCCAACTTCTCCTCAAGTCAAAAGACACCTTTCCTTTGTTTGGATGAAGATGGTTTATTTCTTTTAAAAAAAAAAATGTTTGTTTTTTTTTGCAACGTTTATTTTTATTTTTGGGACAGAGAGAGACAGAGCATGAACAGGGGAGGGGCAGAGAGAGAGGGAGACACAGAATCGGAAACAGGCTCCAGGCTCTGAGCCATCAGCCCAGAGCCTGACGCGGGGCTCGAACTCACGGACCGCGAGATCATGACCTGGCTGAAGTCAGACGCTTAACGGACTGCGCCACCCAGGCACCCCATAAGATGGTTTATTTCTTGAGCCACACTTTTCTTTGTGAGCTCCTGTGTGTATGTATGTCATGAACCCTGTTTTTTCCTCTTGTTTATACATCCTTTATCAGTTTGATTTGCAGTCTCCAGCCACTGAACCTTGGAGAGTAAGGAAGAGTTGTTTTGCCCTCTCCTACAAAACTCCAACATCTCCTCTCTTTATTCTTCCTTCAGCTGAATGAGACTAATTCCTGCCTCAGGATACGCTGTTCCTGCCCATCCCCCCATCCTCAGTTCAAACCCTCCCCAAGGGTTTCTCAAAATATTATCTGTGTTTTGAGGTTTTCCTTTTGTAGTTCCTCCGGAGTTGCTTTGGGAGCCAGTAGTCCTCTTGAGTTCAGTATCGGTGGGAAATGGAGCTGGAACACTGGTATTCTTAATTTGTTCTTTCTGTGGAGACAATAAGGTTGCAGTGCTCTTGAGAATATCAACAATAAGAAGTGATGCTTAGACTTTGGAGGAGAATTTAGGAATGGGGGAGAGGTGGGTCTCAAATGTAACAAAAGCATTTTCCTTTTGTTTTTGATCACAAAGTCTTTCGGCTCAATTCCTACCCTATTTATTATTGTGACATAGTCTAGTTATATGTTTTATATAAAAGAAAAGTTCAGAATAATAATAGTAATATCATCATCGTCATTTGTTGAGGATTTTGTAGCCATCTGTCTCTGGCAGAGACTTTTAAGTCTTCACAAATGCTCTGAGAGGGAAGAACTTAAATTCTCATTTTACACACAAGCAAATTTGAGGCTCAGAGAAGTCAGGTCAATTGCTCAAAAGTAGAGCTGGGATTTGAATTCAGGCTGTCTGACTTCAAAGTGTAAGGTCTTAATTACGCTGCCCTGCTGACTAAGCACATGGGGATGTTAAATAAATTGTGGTGTTCCCCACTCCCACTCCCAATGATGTCTTAGTTTTAGGGAAACTCTGGGTATGGTTTGATTGTATGAGTTTCTACATCCATGGTATGGAAGAGTATGTTTTTGGAATATCTTTATTTAAGGAAAAGAGAAGTTATCACTGTGCTAAGCAATTTGTCTATAAGGTAGTGAAAGGGAAAAACCTGTTATAAGATGGCCAACAGGACTGATAGGGAAATTCCAGTCCCGGACCGAAGACCGAAGACTCTCCTTCCGGGTTCTTCTTCCTCCCTGCTTGCCGCGCAGACCAAATTACTATTAACGCGGAATGCGGAAGTAACACTATAAATCGTTCCCTCTGCTCATGCTCTTGGGGCTCAGACCTCTGGAGGGTGATCTCCTCTGACCCTGCCAGTGTGAAATAAACCTCCTGCCTTCCAAGATCTTCAAGCGCCCTTTGGTTCTTCCGCTGGCTGATCCAGACCAGGTTCCGTAACGTTTGGTTCCCTGACCCAGAACCCAACCACGCTGGCCCGTTGTTGCCACCCGTTTGGGAAAATGGCGAGGCGGTGATGAAGGAGGAATCACGAAGGAAAAGGTGTGACCTACCTGAATGTCGGCAGTCTCCTGCCCGGTCGCCTCAGGCCCGCCCTGCTCCGCCGTTCCCGCCGGACTCGAGGAGTCCCGTTCCCGCCGGACTCGGATACCAGTAAGGTACGGGACCCCAATTCAGTCCGGCCCACCCATGGGGTGGAAGGGGGACCTGATCACTCCCCAGAGACCTCAGAAGTCTCACAGGTAGGAATTCTGTGGGAGGGAATGTAATTACCTCTGGTGTGTATGTGAGTGTGAATGTGTGACTCAGTCTAGCTTGCCTGCTGAGTTCGATTCTGTGGCTCCATGGGCGGGCACCCTTAAGGTCCCCCAAAGCTCATGGAGTCTGAGTGGGCCTGACTGCGATTACATGCTGAACTGCATATAGTCTATGGCGGCATCGGGATAGTTTCTGATCATAAGTCACAAAGCTGAGACTGCTACAGCTAAGTGTCACCTAAGTTCCTTTGGGACATGGCCAGACGGGCATCTGTCTGCTCTCCTCATTAGAGGTGGCACCCCTACCTCTCTGTCTTTGTGACCCCATCTCACGGGAACATTATGGGATCAGGACAGAGCATAAAAGGGGTTTTTGGGAGACTATGGAATTAAGATGACCACCCCCCCCCCCCCCCCGCAAGTTAAGGACACTATGTGAGCTAGAATGGCCCACTTTTGGTGTAGGATGGCCCTCGGAGGGAACCTTAGATGTCCCAATGGTCTGCCGCATCTGGCATGTTGTTACGGGGGACCCAGGTCACCCTGATCAGTTCTCATATATCGACTCCTGGTTAGAGATTGCCCAAACCTTTCCCCCTTGGGTATGATTTACCTGCAACAAACAGGGACAGGCTAGGGTCTTAGTCGCCTCAACACAGCGTCCCAAAGAAGGGCAACAGAAGTTCTGACGTCCACAAATTCTCCCGGTGATCTGGAGGAAGAACCAGTCTGACCCGGCCATGTGAACCCCCAGGTTCCTGATACTCTGCCACCTTCGGTCTCCCCACCACCTCCGGACTCGGCAGATCCTCTCTCTACCAGACCAGTGGCCAGATTGTGCCCTTGGCCAGGCACAGGCGCTCTCCAGATGCTGGTCCACATCCGCCAGTACCAAGAGGCTCTCCTCTGGGGGATCCGAGCAGGGCCTAAGAAGCCCAGGAATATGCCCGGCAGCCAGGGGAATCCCCCGGGGATTATTATGAGAGGCTATGCAAGGCTTACCGCATTTACACCCTGTTTGATCCTGAGGCACAAGAGAGCCACGACAAAAGGATAGGGAAGTTCCAGCTCCCAAAAAGGGGGAGACCCAGAACCACCTTAGCAAGGGATCAATGCACCTACTGCAAGGAAGAAGGACATTGGAAGAATAAGTGTCCCGGGGAAAGTTCCAGAAACCCAGCCGATATGCAGAAGAACCCTGCAGAAAAGACCTCATAGGCCTAGCAGGAATAGATTCAGATTGAGGGGGACTGGGCTCACTTCTTTTTGGCCCCCATGAACCCATGGTCAAAATAAAAGTAGGGGGCGAAACCATGATTTTTATGGTTGGCACTGGGGCTGAACATTCTGTCGTCACCTTCCCCATGGCCCCCTTTAGCGAAAAGACTGCAACCATCCTCAGGGCCACAGGGAAACGGGCAATGCAACTGCCCTTCTGCCAGGCCTGTCAATGTGAACTCGGGGGCTACACGGTATGGCATGAATTCCTCTACCTACCTAAGTGCCCTATCCCTCTCCTTGACTGGGATATACTCTCAAAGCTGGGGGCCCAAATAACCTTTGATCCAACGTGATGCACCAGCCTCTGATTGGATAAAGAATGGAGGCTATTCTGTGTCCAGGCCCAACTGAGCGGACTGCCTGATTTCAGGACTGCCTTCCCCACTGTATGGGATGAGGACAACCCCACTCTGGACTTGCTCACAACTGGGTCCCTGTCATTGTAGAGTTAATCCTAGGGGCTCAACTGCAGAGACAGTGGCAATACCCACTCACAAGAGGCAAGGGCAGGCATCTAAGAACACCTGACCAGACTCAAAGAAGCAGGCATTCTGGTTGAATACCAATCACCCTGGAACACCCTGCTCTTGCCAGTCAAGAAGCTGGGAGGAGGGTACCAACCAGTTCAAGACCTATGAGCTATCAACAAAGTGACTGCCTCCTTGCAGGCAGTCTCCTCCTTGCAAAGTGACTGCCTCCTTGCAGGACTGCCTCCGGCGGTCCTGGACCAGTACGCCCTCCTCAGCCAGATCCCAGGCTCTGCCAGCTGGTTTACCTGCTTAGACTTCTGCCTCCACTTGGCTCCCCAGAGCCAACCTTTGTTTGCCTTCGAATGGACCAAACTGGACACAGGGCGTCGGAAGCAACTGACTTGCACACACCTCCCACAGGGGTTTAAAAACTCCCCTGCCCTCTTTGGGGAGGCACTGGCTGAGACCTCGCCAGCTTTCCCAGGGAGGCCACATGCTACACCCTTCTCCAGTATGTGGATGACCTCCTCCTTGCCAGCAATACCCGAGAGAATAGTACAGAGGGTGCAAGGGCCCTCCTCCAACTCCTGTTGGGCTCAGGGTAGAAAGACACAGATCTGCCAAGAGTAAGTCCTATACTTAGGCTTCCTCCTCACCCAAGGAAAAAGAGCACTAGGGCTGGAGAGAAGAAAGGTCATCACCTCCCTATCCCAGCCCCAAACTAATAGGGGGTTATGAAAATTCCTTGGGCTGCAGTATTCTGCCGAATCTGGATTCCTGGATTCTTGGCAACAGCAAGGCCCCTCTATAATCTCTTGGTAGGGCTGGATCGAGAACCCTCTGTCGGACAGAGGAGGCCAAAGCCACCTTCCTAGAGATAAAGGCTACTTTGGGGCAGGCACCAGCTCTTGACCTGCCAAATATAGAAAAGCCTTTTAATGTTTTTGTGCATGAGAAGGAAAAGGTCACCCTCAGGGTTCTCACACAGACCGTTGGCCCTTGGCAATGGCCAGTAGCATACCTGTGGACGAAGCTGGACCCAGTTGCGACAGGATGGCCGCCATGTCTTAGGTCATCAGAGACAACAATTCTACTCATTAAAGAGGCAGATAAGCTCACCCTGGGACAAAACCTGCATGTTAAAGTCCCCTACGCCATTGTATCTCTCATGAACACTCAGCAACAACACTTCCTCTCCAACTCTCACTTAGCTCAATACCAGGGGCTCCTCTGCAAGAATCCATGGGTCATGCTGAACCCCACAACTTTCCTACCTTCTGAGGAAGGAAAACCAGATCCTGACTGTTCTGAGGTGACCGATAAAGTACTTGCAAGCTGCCCAGATCTGCGTGATCAGGCCCTACAGAATCCAGACCTCACCTTGTTCAGTGATAGTAGCAGTTTCATCACAGAGGGTGTTCAAAAGGCAGGGTATGCAGTTACAACCACAGATGAAGTTCTAGAGGCCAATGTCCTACCTGTGGGATAGATGGTCAGCACACTGGGCTAAATTACATGTTCTAGTGCAGGCCCTCACCACCAGTGAGGGCAAACGATCTCAATCTACAAGGAGAGGGGTCTCCTCACTGAGGCGGGGAAGACCATCCAAAACAAGGAGGAAATACTAAAGCTCCTCGAGAACGTCTGGCTTCCAAAAGAGGTTGCAGTTCTACCCTGCAAAGGACACCAGAAGGGAGATGACCCTATAGCACGAGGGAATCATCTCACAGACAAAGTGGCCAAGATAGCAGCCAATAAGGAGATAGACCTAGCTCCCTCCCTTATCTGCGCTACGACCCCCACCATGAGTTCAAAGAAATTGTCCCCCGGTTCGGCTTACCGGCCACAATCCACAGAGATAACGGGACTGCGTTTGTAGTGGCCTGCTCACCGGCCTCAAAGCTCGGGGAAAGAGCGGATGAATTGCACCTCCAAGGGAACCTTAGCCAAGTTCTGTCAGGAAACAGACCACCTGTAGCTGGACCTGTTGCCCCTGGCCCTCCTACATGTCTGTTGCACACCAGGAACTCAAGGTTTCTCCCCTTTTAAACTAATATATGGGAGGTTGTTTTGTTGTTATTGGTTGCCTCTAATCTGGGTGCCATTTGTAAACCTTCAGCCCTAAGGCCCAGGCTAAATGAGTGGTGTTGCTACCCATTCCTCCCCCGGGCAAGAATAGCCACGGGGACAGGGACTGGCATAGGAGGCATAGGTTCTTCTGTGGGACTAATGAGTGGCCGACTCCCTAGTGTCCCTGCAGAGCCAAATAAGTTCCCTGGCAGGAGCTGCTCTCCAGAACAGATGGGCAGTAAACCTCCTCACTGCCGAGAAAGGGGGCACCTGCATCTTCCTCGGAAAAGAATGCTGTTACCTTGTAAACCAGTCAGGATTAGTCACAACCAAAGTCAGGGAACTAAGGAAAAGAACCAACCCATAATAAATGAAGATGATGCCCTCTAATACAGCTTAGATCTGTTTAAAGGGGCATCAAAGGGGGGAATGATAGGGAAAAATCTGTTATAAGATGCCGACAGGACTGATAGGGAAATTCCAGTCCCTGACCGAAGACCAAAGACTCCCCTTCCGAGTTCTTCTTCCTGCCCCGCTTGCCACGGGTGCCAAATTACTACTATTGCAGAATGCAGAAGTAACAGATGATAAGTTGTCCCCCATGCTTGTGCTCGGGGCTCAGATCTCTGGAGAAGTATCTCCTCTGAGCCTGCCGGTGTAAAATAAACCTTCAATCCACTAAGATCTCCAAGCACTGCTTGGTTCTTCCACCGGGTGATCCAGACCAGGTTCCGTAACAATGGTATCTATGGTTCCTGACCATACTGGGGGAAAAAGTATGATTCATTCAAGCTGGCTTAATCAGGGAACTGGAAGATCACAGGGCTCTCTGGGCCTACAGGTGACCCCTTCAATGACACTCAGGCTATGGGGCTCAGGCCTGAGGTTGAAACTCTGGCTGGATAGCTGTGTTGCTCTTTGTCTTATAGACTGAGGACTTTAGAGAAATTCAAAGGGACATATATATCTCTTTTTCTCCCTGCTACCTGACTTCCACTCTTCTCCCAAACTGCCTGGAAAGAAAATAAGTTCTCTTAGAGGGTTAAAAAAAGATAATTGATAAGTAGTTGTACAGATATAACTAATTAATTAATGAGAGAAAAGTAAGATGTTGAAACCAGTTCAAAGGGGGAGTTCAAAGAACAGAGGCAAAAATAAGCCATGAAATAAACTTACAAATGGATGCATACCTGTTTTTTCTGAGGGTGGAAGGAAATCAAGTGCACCTCCTGTAGGCAAAATCCATTTGCATGTCCGTAGACAAGAATTCCTTACATTGCTATTAGTTATTCACAGATTTATAAATAGATCAAAGACAATAAACCCAATAGAGTCAGATAACCCAGAACAGGAGTGCTGTAAACAGCACATATTTTCCACTGGAAGCACCCAGAAATCCTTTTGTTCTACTTCAGAGTTTTTCCACAATTTTTCTTGCTAGGCCACATTGCGTATCTGATCACTTTATACTTACCTATCTCTTCTAATTATAGTTGATTGTCAAAAGTCAACTATGGAATGAGAAGCGTACTTTTTATTTTTCCTGTATTCATTCTCAACTGAAAGCATTTTAGAACTAAATGCCTTAGTAGAGAGAAATTTGTTTAAATGCGTGTGTGTGTGTGTGTGTGTGTGTGTGTGTGTGGTAGGGCCACTCTGGCAAAACACAGATCGTTAGGACCTTCATTGTAACCAAGCACAAATCCATGCATAACAAAGGAGCAAATTCATTGGAATATATTCAGGTCCCATTCTGGGCGAGAATAGTCTTGTCTTCACTCATGTGTTCACAGTCTGCTGGCCACAGGGTCCTCTAGCCTGAAGGAAATGAGGACATTTATTTCCTGAGGTTGGTGACTTTACTAAAGCACACTGTTTTAATATGATCTCAAACCCGGGTTCAGTCCCAGATTTCTCCTCATTTCCTGAGGTGTAGCCCAGCATTTTTTAGGAACAATAATATTTCTACAATAAATACTATTCTTGGTGAGTGAGGGGCAGCAGGGTTAAAGAAACTGCTGTTACAAAACATGCACAGACTATTAGAAAAAGCTTTCTCTTCAACTAAATTTATAACATTTAATCAAACAACAGATGGATGCTCAGTGTTTTTGGTCTTTCATGTTAACCTTACTCACTTTAAGTCTAAAATCTGCATTCCAGATTCTTGAAAAAAATGAACGCTACTCCATTGATTTTTTTTTTTTTTAACAAGCAGAAATCTCAACTGGCTCAGGGGTCTCTCACAAAATCGTAGGTTGACCTGTCATACAAGGACTTCTTCCTCTTGAGGAGGAGACATCATGCCTCACGGTATTCCTGTAGGGGATGTGTGTGAGCAAACATGTGTGTGCATGTGCATGTGTGTGTAGCATCATTGAACATTTGTTAAGTGACTGAAAACAATGCATTTTAAGCCAAAGCAGTGCATAGCCCTAATATACCCCAGAAGAGTCTCATGAACAGTTATATAGGCTTAAGAAGCTAGATGGCAGAGTGAACACACAGTTAAAAGGCTTTATATGGAGTTGCAGAGAGAAGCTAAATTCTGTCTTCAATTAAAAAAAATGAATTCCTGCTTACCTATGTGAATGGTGGTAGAAAACAGGTAATCTAATGTAATGGTTTCAGAAGAACAAGTTCTTTTCCAGCTTTATTGAGATATAATTAATATATGACACATGTGTGTTTAAGGTTTGCAATGGGTTGATGTGATACATTCATATATTGCAAAAGGATTATCAGCATAGCATTAGCTAACACCTCCATTCCGTCACATAATTACCATTTCTTTTTTGTGGTGAGACAATTTAAGATCTATTCTCTTAGCAACATTCAATATATGATACAGTATTATTAACTATAATCACCATGCCCTACATTAGGTCCCCAAAATTTGTTAATCTTATAACAAAGATTATATATTATGTACCCTTTGACCAGTATCTCTCCATTTCCCACTTCCCCTGCCCCACACCCTGGTATCTGCCACTCTGCTCTCTGTTTCCAAGAGGAACAGTTAAAAAAATTTTTTTTTAATGTTTATTTCTTTTTGAGAGAGAAAGAGAGTGCATGAGGAGGGAAGGGGCAGAGAGAGAGAGAGAGAGAGGGAATCGCAGATTCTGAAGCAGGCTCCAGGCTTTGGGCTGTCAGCACAGAGCCTGATGCAGGGCTTGAACTCACGAACCATGAGATCATGACCTGAGACAAAGTTGGTCGCTTAACTGACTGAGTCACCCAGGCGCTCCAAGAGGAACAGTTTTTAAGGTTAAAAAAAGTCAGGAGGGGCACCTGGGTGGCTCAGTTGGTTGAACATCTGACTCTTGATTTGGCTTGGGTCATGACCTCACGGTTCGTGGGTTTAAGCCCCACATCAGGCTCTGTGCTGACAGTGCAGAGCCTGCTTGGGATTCTCTCTCTGCCTCTCTCTCTCTCTCTGCCCCTCCTCCATCCCCTGTTCTCTCTTTCAAAAAATAAATACAGAAACTTAAAAAAGATTAAAAAAAATCAGGAAAATCTCCCCTATGCCAGAGGTTTGATCATTGAAACCAACATCATGCACTGGGGTTCTTTAAAGAGTGGTAGGGGGTATATTGGAGGCAAGGAGCTGGCAGAAACCTGGATGAAGAGAGTCTTCCAAGCCCTTTTAATGATTAGCCTGTTAGTTAAGCTTTTATCCTCTGTATTTCTTTTTCCTCCTTCTGACTCTCTTCTGTAAAGTGTGCATTCTACTTCTTTAAGTTATGATGCTAAGTAACAAGTTCAAATGACTTGAACGTACATAAGACAGTTGGTCAAAAGGTTATGCTACCATGGGAGAAGATAGTAGAGTAAGAGATTCCCAGAACTCTGTGCAGTTACCAACCTTCAAATCCTCACTCCTATGATCTTGGCCAACTTGCACAGCTTCTTGAAGTCTCATTTTTCTTGTTGGTAAGAATGGAGATTATAACAGTACCCACGTCCCAGACTTGCGATGATGGTCGTTGTGAGGATTGAGCACAGTCTCTGGTGCGCAGCAAACAGTTCATACATGGTGGTTATTATTACTACCGCCTTTTCTTTATATAGCTTTGCCCTTAAATGCACACACTTCCTTAAATCCTTATGACATTCTGTGAGGTAGACATTACTGTCTCCATTTCTTTACTTACAGTGGTGACTGGGCCAGACAGGGTCAGCAGTTTGAAGTGGGGAGCCTGGAACTGACCCAGACCTGATTCCGTGTTCAGGGCTCTTCTCAGTCACCATTTTGTTTTCTAAAAATTAAAGCAACTACAAAGGAGGAGTCTTGGGATCCCTTTGAAATGTAGGCAAATCTAAACACTCCCGGAGGGTAAAACATCTTCAGGGTGGGAGAGACAGAAGAGCTACTCAGGCCCAATGCATCCAGAGAGCTGGGGGCCGATAGGACTAGGGCACACCCAGAATTCAGGTGTCTAGTGAATATCCTCCTGGTGGGGGCGGGGGGCAGAAGTTGACTAGAAAAGAGCGGCTAGTTCCAGTGCCCTCAGTCCTGGGGGTTGGTGAGGTTGCTTTGAGATCCTTGAAGGCAAACATCTTCTTCATTTTTGTACCCCCTTTCCTAGTGTGTGGTGCAGTAGGTACATAATAAGTGTTTGTTGACCTTGTATGTACCAAACCCTAGGAAGAAATCTTCTTTCTACTATAATTTCTATGTTGGAATGGGATAAAAGTTATCAATGTGAGGGTATTCATGGACTTCTGTTTAGCCTGGAGCCCATCTAAAGAATTAGCCTGAGTTCTCTATCCCCCTCTCTACTGGGAGATGTTCTCTCTCTCTGTCTCTCTCTCTTTCTCACTTTCTGTCTCTAAATTATACTCCTACATCAGTCTGCTTGGGTGCAGTCTCTCTTCCAGGCTTGCAGACACCTGCCTTTTTACTGTGTCCTCACATGGCCTCTTCTCTGTGCGTGCATACCAGCTCTCCCTCTTCCTATGAGGATATGAGTCCTTTTGGATTGGAGTCCCACCTTTAAGACCTTATTCAACCTTAATTGTGTCTTTAAAGGCCCTGTCTCCAAATTCAGTCACACTGAGCATTAGGGCTTCAACATATTTCTTTTGGGGTCAGGGGATACACTTCAGTTCATAACAGCCTTCTTTAATATTAATTGAGGAATGCAGAAGAAATCCCTTTAAAAACAGTTTTACTACTATACGTTGTACTTCTTTGCCTGTGGCGTAGTTCCAGGACTGGTCCACAGGGGTCCACAACTTTAGTAGAGTCACAAAGTATCCTAACTACCTGTAGACAGTCTAACATAGCTGGAGGAAGCTATCCTGGATCACAAATTCTCTATGGCTTTGTTTGAAGTTCAAAGTTAGTTGACTCACTTCTGGGGTCTTATTGCTCACTTATCTTTTTTTTAAGTTATTATTTTAATTCTAGTTCATTAACATACATACATTAACATATACATATGTTAGTTAACATAATAATTCTAGTTAGTTAACATAACATATGTTAACATATACATATGTTAACATATATGTATATGTTATACGTATACATATACATTCCAGGTGTACAATATAGTGATCCAACAATTCATATAACGCCAGATGCTCCTCGCAAGTGCATTCCTTAATCCCCATCACCTATTTTACCCATACCCTGATGTACCTCCCGTCTGGTAACCATTTGTTGTTTATAGTTAAGAGTCTGTTTCTTGGTTTGTCTTTCTCTGTCTTTTTTCTTTCCGTTGATCATTTGTTTTGTTAAAGTCCACATGAGTGAAATCATATAGTATTTGCCTTTCTCTGACTGACTTATTTCACTTAGCATTATACTTTCTAGCTCCATCCATGTTGTTACAAATGGCAAGATTTCATTGCTTTTTCTTTCTTTTTTTTTTTTTTTTGGTGGCTGAATAATGTTCCATTGTATATACATACCACCTCTTCTTTATCCATTTATCATCCGATGGCCCTTTGGGCTACTTCCATATCTTGGCTATTGTAAATAATACTGCTATAAACATAAAGATGCATGTATCCCTTTGAATTAGTGGTTTTGTATTCTTTGGGTAAATACTCAGTAGTGTGATTGCTGTATCATAGAGTAGCTCTATTTTTAACTTTTTGAGGAACTTCCATACTGTTTCCAGAGTGGCTGCACAAGTTTGCATTCCTACCAACAGGGTAAGAGAGTTCTTTCCCCACCTCCTCACCAACACCTGTTGTTTCTTCTGTTGTTGATTCAGCCATTCTGACAGGCGTGCAGTGATACCTTATTATAGTTGTGATTTTCATTTCCCTGATGATCGGTGATGTTGAGCATCTTTTCATGTGTCTGTTGGCCATCTGTGTGTCTTCATGAAGAAATGTCTGTTCATGTCTTCTGCTCATTTTAAAAGTAGATTATTTGTTTTTCGGGTGTTGAATTTTATACGTTCTTTATATGTTTTGGTTAGTAACCCTTTATCAGATATGTCATTTGCAAATATAATCTCCCGTTCTGTAGGTTGCCTTTTAGTTTTGTTGATTATTTCCTTTGCTGTGTGGAAGGTTTTTATCTTGATGGAATCCCAATAGTTAATTTTTGCTTTGGTCTCCCTTGCCTCAGAAACCTATCTAGAAAAAAGTTGCCATGGCCTATGTCACAGAGGTTACTGCCTGTGTTCTCTTCTAGGATTTTTATAATTTCAGGTCTCACATTTTGATTTTTAATACTCAGTCATCTTTCTTATTCCTTCCTACCCAATAAAACCCAGAAAGGATGGCTTAGGCCTGTTTGCATTTCTGGATCGTTTACTCAATGTATGGAACTGTGTTCATATCTTAAGCCTCAATTTCTAGTTACAGAAAAAAGACTTGTCAGGAATCATCAGGCTAGTGGGAAGAGAATTCTTCATATAGGAGACCTGAAGTCACCCTACACCTCCTTTTAATATTGGCCTTGAGAATACCCCTTTTCAGTCTCTTCAGACAGAGCCAGGAAGAGAGGCCAAGGGATGTGTGTCCCCTCTGGGGGTGCTCCAGTTTGTGAGAGCTGATAGAAATCTGTTCCGGGATCCTGGGGAACCCTGCCCTGGCACTGATTAAGTGGGAGGGCCTATCACTCTCTCTTGGCTATGCCTCCTTGCTGTCTATAACCAGCTCTCTTTTACACTTTTGCTAAACCTTACCCCAACCTTTCTCTCTGCTTTTAAAGATCAGGACTCCCCGGTGCACATTTTGCAATTTCCAGCCAGTTGTTCCAGAAGAGTTCATAATTAGAAGCAAATGACTGTTATCTAATGACTGTTTCACTGTAAAATCCTCTCCTCTTGCCACCTGTCCAGAACACAAGGCTGTATCTCTTATGTTATTTCCATTTCTGATAATTATACTGATAAAACTGTGTTGGAACTTTATCCTCTTCAGTAATAGGGACACTTCTAGAATGTATAAGAGAAGTTGCAAGGAAAATCAGGCTCACCCTAGCTGGACCCTAAATGTGGCCAGCATTTTCCTATTCAATATTTTTTATTGGCATCTGTTTGCATTATTTTAAAATTCAGCATCCCCACTACTGGGCCTGGATGTAGGTCTGTTGGTAAAATACTTATTATAGCAAATCACAGTGTCAGCAAATAAAGCCTGCTTGGGCTAAATGATACCACACACAGAGAGATAATAACACAGGAAGCAGAGGACAGCCTCTCAGTGAGTGGCAGAGACTGGGCTGGGAGAGCTCTCATGGGGAAGACAGCATTGTAGACCAATGTAGCCAGGAGGGTCTGCTGGGACTTACAGGGATCAGTAGGAAGGAAGGGAATAGGGGTGAAAAGAGGAAGGTGGTATAGGGACAGAAGGCCACGGTAGCTTGGCAGATGGATTAAAACTTTGTGAGGAGTAATGATAGCTTAGTAGTTTACATTTATGGAGCCTTTCTCTGTGTCTGGTACATTTTAAAGCCCTCCGTGTATATTGTCTCATTTAGTGACTATCAGTGACCTTGGGAGGCAGTTAACCTTATCCTTGTGAGACATAAGTTCAGAGAGGTTAAGCCACTTGCTCAGGGTGACTCGACTGTTTTGGAAGCCTGTATTCTTAACCACCAATTGTGTCCCTGTGGAAAAAGGGTGTGGGCCAGGTTGGCAGGAGAAAAGGCATCCTGAAATTGAGAACACTGGGGAATTTGATGGCGTAGGAAAATGAGGTGTTGTTCAGGATTGAAGCATCCCTGATTCATAGGGAGTCCTGGACTGCACTAGCCCTGATACTTCAGAGCCAACATTTTGGGCTGTGGTACAGTGAGGAGTGAGCCCTCAATCACAGGTAGCTTTTTTTCTGGAAAATGAAAACAGAATGATTCCACTGTGGTTTCCTCAAGGGCGGGGCTGAGCGTATATGTGGGCGTAGGGCAGAGTGGGAGTGGGATATCAGGTAAAGGGAGGCAGAGAGGGAGTAAAAGGAAAATCTGAAAGCAGCCCCCGAGAAGGCAGAAATAATAATGCAAACTACAGGAGAGGAAAGGAGGGAGGTGGGCAGAGCGTTCAAAGCCCAGGGATACTGTTGCTGTAAGTGAAGACAGAGCAAATGTTGGAGAGAAGCATTTCCCACTAATAAAAGATCTGAAATGACTGAAGAGTTGACAGTAGTCAACTTGAAAGCAGTACTTGAAGACAGGAGTCTTCCTTGAAAAGCATGGCTGAAAAGGAATTCCCCTTTTCTATTGGGGCGGTACTTTACAGTTTGCAACTGCTTTTTCATGTATAATCTAGTTGCCATCAGTGCTGTGAAATATGTCATTATCAACATGGTGTGACAAGTACGGAAGTATGTTTCAAAAGGGAAAGGTCTTATTAGAGGTCCTCTGTCTGGTTAGACAAGCCGAGATCAGGACTCAACAGTTAGCACTGCTGGCTTTTGGCCTCATCAAAACGCCGGGAGGGCATGCAGGGTCACGACAAAGTAATGAAAACTTTGGGAAACAGGCTGCAGAGCTGCCTTGGAAAAGATGAACTCCCTGGGGAATTTCTGGGGAGTCTATTAGTGTATAATGACTTTGGAAAGTTTCTTGAAATCCTTCCAGTTAAGACTGAATTCACAGGAACATCTTATTGATTTATATTCAGGTGACCAGAAGAAGCAACTCTGAATACAAAGAGTTTGAATTATCTAATACCCCTTGTTGTAGCAGCAGAAGAGTAAAGCATTCATTCTTGATTTAAAAATAAGGAGTCGGATGATTTGCCTTTGCTCTTTTTCCCCAGGGAAAAGACTTTTCTGTTTTTTCTCTCTCTTTAATAATAGCATTTTGCATTTGTTCAAAGTGACTGAGTTCCTCCTGGAAGGGCTCCCGGCAGTAACAGAGCCACCTCAGTCAGTTTAAGGGTCCAGTTTCACTATTGATCTTCTTGTAGTTAATTATTTATTTCTGGGGGCACCTGGGTGGCTCAGTCCGTTGCGCATCTGACTTCGGCTCAGGTCACGATCTCACAGTTCATGAGTTTGAGTGCTGCTTCGGGTGAGCCCTGCTTCTCTCTCTTTCTCCCTCCCTCCCTCTCTCTCTCTGTCTCTCTCTCTGCCCTCACTTGTGCCCTCTCTCTCTTAAAAAAATAATTAAAAAATATATTTATTTCTGCTTTTTTCCATATTGGCCATATGGTCTCCAATTTCTTTCTCTTGACTCTCCATATACACATAGGGACTCCATTGCCTTTCATTTCATCTTTCTCATTCACGGTCTTTGTGTTTCTCCCTTGTTCTTCAACCAAACCACTGACGTCTGGAATTTTATTGTTTCCCCATTGTTAGTTATTTGCTGCTGTGTAACAAATTACCCCAGATTTGGCAGCTTAAAACAACAAATGTCTATTATCTTACAGCTTTTGTGGATCAGGAATCCAGACATTGGCTCAGTCTCTCATGAGCTTGCGGTTAAGTGGTTGCTCAGAGCTGCAGCCATCTGAAGGGCTCCTCCATTTTCAAGCTCTTTCTCATGGGGCTGTTGGCAGGAGGCTTCAGTTCTTTGTCATGTGAGCCTTTTCATAGGGCTTCCCCCATAGTAAGTGATCCAGGAGAGAGAAGGTGGTGTTTTCCCCAGAGAGAAACCCTAGTCTTTTTAGAACCTACTCTTGGAAGTGACATCCTATAATTTTGGTTCTATTCTATTCAATAGATGTGATTCAGTAAGTCCAATCCCACACTGATCCAGAGGGAAATTAAGTTCTACTTCTCAAAGGAGGAAATACTAAAGAATCTGTGGACATATCTTTCAAGCCATCACACTAGATAATTGTTGATGGTGTTACAACTATGTGCCAGACACCATGCTTGGATTTGGAGTTTTAATAAGGTCCCTGGCTGCATAATTTTAGCCTAGAGTCCAAGCTCTTTCCTTCTATGCCCTTTCCACTCCCTTTTGTCCAAGAGTGCACCACTGAGACTCAATCTCAGAAACTCACCTCTTTTCTAATTCTCTGCTAATGGCAGATGGCAGCCTGACACAGTGCCTGACAATTTTCATTCAATCTGGAGCACCAGGGCTGGAGGAAAATGGAAATCCTTATTTGAAATAAAAAAATCTGTCTACATCCTTGGAAACCAGGGATTTTGTAGTTGTCCCTTAGTTCTTGGATATTCTGTTCTGTTCTTTTTTTTTTTTTTTCAAGTTTTTTTTTTCTCTCTTTACTTTTCAGTTTTAGAAATTTCTATTGACACACTCTCAAATGCAGAGAGTATTTCCTCTGCTGTGTCCAATCTCCTAATGACCCCATCAAAGGCATTTTTCATTTCTGTTAGTGTTTTTGATCTCTAGTATTTCTTTTTGGCTCTTTCTTAGATTTTTCCATCCCTCTGTTAACATTGCCCATTTGTTTTTTCACACTGTCTACTTTCTTCCATTAAAGCTTTTACTCTATCAACCATAGTTTGATAAATGCAACATTTTTGCCATATCTTAAGTTTCATTCTGTTGCTTGCTCTGTCTCTTCAAACTGTGTTTTTGCCTTTTAGTAGGCCTTGTAATTTTTTTTGTTGCAACGAGGGTATGATGTACTGGGTGAAAGGAACTCCAGTAAATAGTCCTTAGGTGATGTGGTGGTAAGATGTGAGGGAGGGGGAGTGTTCTATAGTCTTATGATGAGGTATCAGTCTTTTTTTTTTTTTTTAAGTTTATGTATTTATTTTGAGAAAGACAGAGACAGTGCAAGTCGGGGAGGGGCAGAGAGAAAGAAGACAGAGAATCCCAAGCAGGCTCCATACTGCCAGTGCAGACACAGGGCTTGAACTCATGAAACTATGAGATCGTGACCTGAGCTGAAACTTAGAGTCAGATGCTTAACAGACCGAGCCACACAGGTGCCCTGAGATATCAGTCTTCCAGTGAGTCTGTGCATGGGACAGTGAACTTCACCAGTACTTCTCAGAGCCTCCTGACCTTAGGTAGGACAAGATGGGTAGAGGGGGCTGGAGTTGGTTATTTCTCTTCCTCTAGGTCACTTAGGCTCTGAAAATGTCCCAATAGGCTAGGCTCCAGTGAAGTAATTTTTTGTGAGGGCAGGAAGAACAGAATGCTCTGGCATTTTTTCAAAAT
Source organism: Felis catus (assembly GCF_018350175.1). Taxonomy (NCBI): domain Eukaryota; kingdom Metazoa; phylum Chordata; class Mammalia; order Carnivora; family Felidae; genus Felis; species Felis catus. The sequence continues at coordinate 97,265,122 of NC_058373.1, read as the reverse complement.
GGTTTCTTTTCTTCCTCTCCCTGCCAAAAGCAACAGGGCATTTTTCTCTTATGTTTATTGTGAAAACCTGGTAGAGCTCCTGGGTGTAAAACTCACAAAATTTCTCTCCCCATCCTAACCCCAACACATGTTAGTGACTGGGTTACCCTGGAGTTTTTTTCTTTCAGACTTATCCACACCAAGCCTATAGCAATTCATCAATTGCAGTTTCTTACCCCAGCACTGCTTCCCACAGAGGCTTCTGCTTGTGGGTCTCTGCTGTGATAAGTGATAATTCTCTGAATCTGCTTTGGGGGCAGTGCTTTTCCTGTGACCTTGCTTCTCACAAATATAAGAAGAGTTGTTGGTTTTTCAGTTTGTTTAGCTTTTTACCTTTTTACTTGTTGTTAGGATGTGACAACTTCCAATCTCCTTATGTGCTGACTGTGAGCCAGTGGTTTTATAACATTATCATATCACCATTTTTTCTGGCCCATTTTCTGCTCAGACTTACTGAGCAATTACTATATACCATGCTCTGATCTCATTTGATCTTCCAAATGCTCTTGAGGGTTTTTATTAAGAAAGGATGTGGAGAAACGGGAACCCTCTTGCGCTGTTGGTGGGAATGCAAACTGGTGCACTCTGGAAAACAGTGTGGAGGTTCCTCAGAAAATTAAAAATAGATCTACCCTATGACCCAGCAATAGCACTGCTAGGAATTTACCCAAGGGATACAGGAGTGCTGATGCATAGGAGCACTTGTACCCCAATGTTTATAGCAGCACTTTCAACAATAGTCAAATTATGGAAAGAGCCTAAATGTCCATCAACTGATGAATGCATAAAGAAATTGTGGTTTATATATACAATGGAATACTACTTGGCAATGAGAAAAAATGAAATATGGCCTTTTGTAGCAACCTGGATGGAACTGGAGAGTGTTATGCAAAGTGAAATAAGTCATACAGAGAAAGACAGATACCATATGTTTTCACTCATAGGTGGATCCTGAGAAACTTAACAGAAGACCAGGGGGGAGATGAAGGGGGGCAAAAAAAAAAGTTACAGAGAGGGAAGGAGGCAAACCATAAGAGACCCTTAAAAACTGAGAATAAACTGAGGGTTGATGGGGGGAGAGGGGAAATGGGTGATGGGCATTGAGGAGGGCACCTGTTGGGATGAGCACTGGGTGTTGTATGAAAACCAATTTGCCAATAAATTTCATATAAAAAAAGAAAAAAATGATCTTCCAAGTGCTCTATGAGGTATTCTGATTTTTTCAGATGAGGAAATTTTAGGTCAGATCTAGTTTGTCATTCTTTCTTTCTCTTTCTTTCATCCAGGTCTTGGTCTTGTTCTTTCTCCCTGTAAAGCTTTTCTGTCTTAAATCAACCAGAGTTTGTTTTTCTGACCATATGATTAAAACAGTAGTTTTAATCACCTGATTTAGGAGAAAATAACCTGGAGAGTACAGAGTATCTTTACCTTAAGCTTTGATTGGAGTGGAAAACCTTATCTAGTCAGTAGGGGAGTAGCCCTCATTTTTACTTAGATGTTATTTGAAATCACAGCCTGGCTATTTGTCAACGGAATGGTTTTACTGCTTTGTAATTGCAAAGTAACAACAAGAGTAGCATCCTGCTACTGAACTCCTGATTGCATAAGAATTAAAAATTGTGTAAAAAGAAATTACACATGGAAGGAACTTAGGATATTATTGGGGAGAATCTTGCAATTATTTATTATCTTCATCAGTATTCTGGGAGAAAAGGAATTATAAGTTAGCAAGGAGATTATAAATTTCAGCAGAAAAGGAGAAAGGAATAACTTGGGAAAAAGCTATTTCATTTGAAGAAAAATAGCATGGAATGGAACTTTTTAACAGTCAGCTTTTTGGAATTAGCTTCCTCAAAATCTCAGGACCATAAGAATGCCAACAGGACAAAGTTTGCACTGAAACACCAAAACAACATGAATGACAGCACATTTACTGTTTCCGTTTTTTCCTTGTTAATGTTTATTTATTTACTTTGAGAGAGAGAGACAGAGAGAGAACATGCAAGTGGGGGAGGGGCAGAGAGTGAGAAGGAGAGAATCCCAAGCAGGCTCCATGCTCAGCACCGAGCTTGTTGATGACGGTCTCCATCTCACGAACCATGAGATCCTGACCTGAGCTGAGATCAAGAGGCGGGTGCTTAACAGACTGAGCCACCCAGGCTCCCCTTTATTGTTTCTGTTTCTTATGCCTCAATTCCTTTTAAATCCTCTAAAATCTGATTTCCAACCAGTTATTTGTGGTTGCTCCCAGATTCTTTCTCTACTCTTTCCCTGTTCTGTCTGTACCAAACTCACATTTTTGAGTAGGTTTGGTCAATGGGAGGAACTAGCAGAAGACTCCAAATGGTTTCTCCTGTAGTGGTTCAGTTTCCTCTGTCATTTCTAGCTTCTGTAGACTGTGCCCTTTTCCTGTGGTGCCAGCTCATGGGCAGTCCCCACCCTAGTTCTGGTTCTGACCAGCAGTCCTGATTTCTGGGCTCTGGTATCACCATTTCCTTCTTGTGTTCCATTAGCCTTAGGAGTATCAAAAACTTCCTGGTATTGTTAATCCCTGTGTGGCCCCATTGTCCATTTTGCATCTCAGCACTTTCATCACTTGGGTAACCAATTTCCTGTATTAAATTTCCTCCACTTGAGTTGCCTCTCCTTAATTTTTACTTGTGCCTCCTATAGCTCTGTTCTTGCCCTTTGCATTTTTCTCTCCACACTCCCTTAACTAAGTGAACTCATCTACTCCCACATCTTCAACCATTACCTCTGCCTCATGCATCCTTTTCTCTAGTACCATTTTTCAACCTGACCAGAGGATGTCCACATCTGGCAATGCTGTACAACCTTTGAGATCTACACGCTCCAAGTTACTTAAAGGACAAAGTTGATGGTTGGGAGCTGCTTCATTCAGATATATTTGGAGATTTTAAATCAGTGGTAGGGAATGGCAAAAAGCATAAAGAATATTGTGGCTAGGTGACTTGAAATTTGGATGCTTTTCCTACTTTCCACCTGCGGTGTTCTAGTCCAGGATCTTGAACTGCAATGCCTACAGAGTTCCATGCAGGTAACATAATTGATTAAAGTGGGTTAGGTAAAAGACAAATGGTCTCTTGATTTATGGTCTTTTGATACAGAAATGCTTTGTGTGCATATTAAAACATGTTAAGAATACTTTTCCCTTCCTTCCATAAGGAAAATGTCCTCTTCCATTTTTCAGGAAAAATTCTGCCTTCTTGGTCTATCTTCTGTGTTCCCACTTTGGTAGAGACATAAATATAGAAAAATGCTTTTCTACTATGAGAAAGTACCCCTGCAAGCCTGATGCTGATTGACAACTTCAAGGTGAAAACTGACCCTTGACCTCAATATTAGGCATGTGAGAGAAGGTGGTCAGGCCTGAGGAAAGTTGGAGAAGGCATATCCTCTCTAAAGGGGCTGTAGTTAGGTCAAGATGGTTGTTGCCCTATAGGAAATGGATCTGGTGTTTCTAGATGATCCAATTATTAAAGAAAAGTAAGAAATCTTTTCATGTGATATCTCCTGATTTGAAAACACTTGAAAATATGTGCAATCTTTTATTTGAAAAAATATATACACATATGTTCTATGGATCAAACAAAACCTACATGCTACATGTCTACATGCTGAATTTCCTGTGGATTTGTTTTGTGGCTCCTCATTTAGTCCTAGTCTGCATGCTAAGCCTCATGTATTTCTTTTTTTTTTTTTAACGTTTTATTTATTTTTGAGACAGGGAGAGACAGAGCATGAACAGGGGAAGGTCAGAGAGAGGGAGACACAGATTCTGAAACAGGCTCTAGGCTCTGAGCTGTCAACACAGAGCCTGATGCGGGGCTCGAACTCACGGACCGCGAGATCATGACCTGAGCCAAAGTCGGCCGCTTAACCGACTGAGCCACCCAGGCACCCCCTCATGTATTTCTTTAAACCAGTGTCTTTGAGCTAAAGATACATCTTAGGGTATTGCCACAGTTTTTCTCAATCCTTGCTAACTCTGCTGGATATTTGTTGTTTCTTCCTCCTCATCCACTATTCACCCTTCTTTTTCCTAATCTTTGTCCTGGGGGGCTGACTGGTATGTCCTGCATCAATGGCCTTTCTATCTGGCTTCCCACTGGGTTCAGCCAGTGAGAGGCAAAGGTAGGAGATGGGAAGAAGGGAAGAGTGTGGGGTCACAAAGTAGATGACACTCATGGCTGGGCAGTGAAGATCACTTCTCTTGGAACATGACTTTGGCTATCACTAGGAGATTATGAATTCAACCTGCTATCCCAAAATGCTAGATTTACACTTCTGCAGCCACGGTCCTTGATCAGTCTTGGTATAGAATATTTTAGTTGCAACTATTGTCAGAAACAGGTGTTTGCTTTTCATTGATCTGTCTTCTCTTGATTGTGACATCAGGAGCAGGACCTTATTTCCCATTGGTTTCACCGCCTCCAGCTTTTTATATAGCAATCCTCATAATTGGCACATTTTCTACAGTTAGACATTTTAGATGACTAGAAGACTGCTTTTTCTTTTAAAAGTAATATTTGCGGGGCGCCTGGGTGGCTCAGTCGGTTAAGCGTCCGACTTCAGCTCAGGTCACGATCTCACGGACCGTGAGTTGGAGCCCCGCGTCAGGCTCTGGGCTGATGGCTCAGAGCATGGAGCCTGCTTCTGGTTCTGTGTCTCCCTCTTTCTCTGCCCTTCCCCCTTCATGCTCTGTCTCTTTCTGTCTCAAAAATAAATAAACATTAAAAAAAATAAAAGTAATATTTGCAATTAATAAACACACTTAGCTCCTCATGTCCCAATGTAGGATAATCACAATGAGATAGCTTTGGTAATATCCCATTATTATTAAACATAAGATCCACCCTTTAATATTTCCTTTAATATGGATTTGAAATCTCCACCTACTTTCCATCTTTGTGCTAATCTCCAGTCTCCCCTATTCTTCTCTCTCACTCTTTTTTAAAGTAGGCTTCACTCCTAACATGGAGTCTAGTGTGAAGCCCAGTGCTTGAACTCATGACCCCGAGATCAAGACCTGGGCTGAAGATAAGAGTCAGACGCTCAACTAACTAAGCCACCCAGGCTCTTTTCCCTTATTCTTCTCTTGAGTCTATCAGGTCCCTTCTTTTCATTTCTTTATTGTTCCAGATGACATTTTATGGTGTACTCATCCTTCAGTCTCTCTCTTGTTGGCATCTTTAATTTGTTTGTCCCCATGTCCATCTTCTACACCTGTCCTGGAAGCCCCCAAATCATATCTTCTTCACATGAGAGGTGCTCGTTCTCTGCCATGTACTGGTGTAGATGTAGGTTTATGGTGCCCCATGTCAACAGAGTAAACAACTCTGTGTGGTGATCCTTTAACGTTTCCTCCAACCCTCTCCCATTCTTCCCAGGCTCTCATCTCCGCACCAGCTTCCTCACTTTCTGTGGAAAATCTTATTTAATATTTCCAAGGAAGAAGACAAGCAGTAATTGCTCCCCTATACACATTCGTCTATGTCAGCACCAGCCTATATGTCTAGTTGTCGTTGGCTTTCTCTTTCTTTCCATTGGCTCCTTCCCCACAGAACAAAAACACTTTTAAAATTTTCCCACTCAAAAAAAACAGATAACTCTTCAAGATAGTCAGTCCCCTCCACATCCCCAGCTCTCTCCTTCCCATCACAGTCAAGGCTTATGAAGAGCTGTCTACACCGCCTCTCCTTCATTTACTCTTCAACCCTCAGTAATCTGCTTTCTGTTCCCATCTTGAAAAGGTTACCAATGATTTCACAGTTGTTAAATCCAATAGACACGTTTCGGTTGACATTTTATTTGAACTTTATGGGACATTTGGCCTTTTGGACCACTCCATTCTTGAAATTCTTCCCTTAATTTCTTTGGCACTACTCTCCTGGTTAATCTAGCTGTCTTGTTCCTTCCCTTCTCAATACCCTCTGTTTTGTACTTAAAAATTGGTTTTCCCCAGGGTCCTCTTCTCAGCCTCCTTGTGTTTCTTATTCTATACCTTCTTCTTGGGCAGCCTCTCATCTATGCTTATGACTTAGGCCACCACTTCTGTGCAGTTATTTCCACATTCTTCGTGCCCACACTAGACTACTCTCCAGAGCTCTAGGTTTGCATATTCAACATATTTTTGTTGTGTATTCCAAAGCTACACAAGAAACGCTACTTCCAAAGCAGAACCGAACTCATGCTGTCCTTCCAGCAACACACATCCCCACCTCACCTGTGTGGAATTCCCACCACTCCTTATTTCAGTGGAGCAGCCTATCAGAGCCCATGTTCCCTGGGGGAAGAAACCTGGGCATTATTCTAACTTCTTCCTTTTATCTTGCTTCTACACTTCCAATTCATCAGTCTTGTTTATTTGATTTTCTAGAGACTTTGGTACTTATTGCCTCCTCTCCACACCCATTGCTTCTCTTCTGTAAGTTTAGACACTTTTGCTTTCTTTTTAAGAAGGAAATTCCTGAGCTCTGTGATCTGCTTCACCAGCAATTGCCAGGCCTGCTCCCAGTTCTGGGATTCCCTGCTGGGCAATCACACACCTGCCCAAGCACAGCATTCAAGTCTCCCAAGAATTTAGCCCTGAAAGGCTTCCTACTTAAGAAAAAATTCCTTGGTTAACTTATTCAGAGATCACAGAGGCCAACACAACTGCGGACGAAAGTCTGGCTTTTTTTTTTTTTTTTTTGCTGCTAAAACCCAATTCAAAGACCCAGGCTCCTTGAGCTTCCTGCAGGGTGATTTTCCTATTTCCTCAGAGGTAAATCCAACCTAGATCCTATCTGGGTGTGCTAGTCCAGATTTCCACATTTTGTTATTTTCCTCTATCTTATCAGTAGGAGAAACAGATTGGAATTTAGGCTCATGAATGCAGCTTCCTGTTTCTCTCTACTAGTATCTCAAATCTTTTCCTGTTTCCCACCCTCCCTTCAGCTGTCAGTGTGATCTTTCTTATATTTAATCGGACTCCTTTCCTCCCATCTCCCATAGGCAACACTCAGACAAGAACAAAAGAGGAGATGTGGGCTGTTGGGTCCATGGAAGTGTAATACGGAGTTCTCCCTTTTGAAGCTTTAAGGCTCTGTGACACCAGCCTTCTATCCCACTAGGTAAAACTCAAAGCTTTCCTCAAATTTCAACTCAAGCACTTGATTCCAGGGCCAGAGTGTGCCCTCCAGCAACCAGTGTATTGTGTTTGTTCTTTGCCTGTTTCCCCAATGCAGTGTGAGCTTTGTGAGAGCAGGGTTCTGACTTTTCTGGTTGATGTTTCTGGGGTCAAGCACATCCTAGACATTTCATTCAAGCTTGTTGAATGAACAAATCAGGCTTCACATCCCTTTTCACCAGCCATGGAAAAAAAACAAGTCAACAAAAAAACTGACATCTCTTATTTGGATGTATCACCTACGTGAGGTGCTGATTGCTTAAGATTCTACTCCAGAGATTTTAAACCTAGAGTTCAGGGATGCCCCCAGACACTTCTATGGGTCTGTCAACCCTCAGAAACATAATGCAAATTGTTTGGTATGATGTGTATTTTTTTTTTTTTTTTGTGGGCCAAAGTCTCATCTTTCCACTGACTTTCAAAGCGTCTGCACTTTCCTAGCTAAGTGATCTTCTCACCTCCAAGCTCTTCTCATCCCAACATAAGTGTACCCCGACCAGGGTCTCCTCCTGAAGTTCCAGTCTCATCCTGCCAGTTCCAGTTTAGACTTTTCAGACTTCTTCCAAAGCCTTCCTTAATCAGGCCCCATCCTACGCTTCCAGCATAATTTTACATTGCCCTCTTATTCTGAACCCTTGTTCTGGGCAGCCCACTCTCTTCTATCATAGTCCTAGCTCTCCTCCTGCACTTTGCAGGGATTCTGGGGGCCTGGGCTTGGGATTTGGACCACTGGGGAGGTATGAGGGAAACTCCCTAGGACACTCATGGAGCACTGCAGAGGTGGTAGAGGTTGGAGGAACCTGATCACATGATGATAAATGTACAGTGAATCCCTGTTGTCTGCCTCCGGAGTGGTAGAGTTTTTGAGCAACAGAATCATGGAGGATGTATTCTGGGGAGAAGCCCTCAGGGATTTGATTATTTGGTTTAGTTAGCAAAAAAAGATAGAACAAGGTAGTGGTTTGGTTGATATTTTGGGCCTATCTTCACATGGAGGATGATGGGAGGGCTCAGAGGTGGGCAGTGAGCAAGCAGTCACTGAGTATGGGTGGAGAGTGCAGGCAGAGGGGGCACTGTTCCAGGTCAGCATCAGGGAGACCGGCAGAAGGGAGCTTGTCAGTCAGTCAACTAATATTAATTGAATAGCTACTTCATACCTGGCAGAACTCCATTCATGTGTCTGGATTTCAGGAGCTGGATTTTAGTCACAAGAAGGAGACTAATTGTGTGGAGTTGGTAGAAGAGAGATTGGACATTGGGCAGATTACCAAGGCTCTAATTGGGTATGGGATGCAGTTCTAGGGGCCCAAGGTAGGAATCCTGCTCCTCACAGAATAAAGCAGGAGTATGACTGAACTTCTTAACTTGGAAATGTGGATAGAATAGGACTAGCAACAAGGCTAGATTCCCTAACTTAATCCCAAGAAATAAGTCTGTAGTGGTAGAATGTAAGGCACTATGAAGATAGTAGATAATAGCTCACTTTTATCGAGTACTTCCTATGTGAAAGATAGTAATGCTTTTCAACTTACTGTTGAACGCATTTCATGCGTACTGTTTCACTTAATCCTCACAACAACCCTATCATCCTCACTTTTTGGAGGAGGAAACTGAGAAGTGGATGGTTAAGGAATACCTTGTCCAAGGTCACACTCACACACACATTGGTTGGTGATGGAGCTAGGATTTGAACCCAGGCTAGCCATTTCTGAGCAAGCTCTCAAACCCACCTCATAGGCAGTTGTCCATTCTGCAAATCTGACTTGAAGGTGTCTTGCAACATTCAGTGAGTGCTCAGTATATATTGCTGCCTTACTAAGTGTTATTTGTCTCTAGTGTCTACTCCTTCCGTTGCTTCTGAGGTCCCCGTACTTCCTACTCTGTGGATGGTTCTGACATTAAGTATTGGAAAGGCAGAGACAGAGTGGGGATATTTCAGAGAAAAGCAACAAAAATGATTCAAGAAAGAAAAGGATTGACATATGAGGAAAGATAAAAAGAGACATATTTATCTGACTGGGCTGGGCTATAGCTAAGAAAGGATGTGAACACCCAAGAGGGCAGAGAATGGGCTAGATCTGTCTTCTTTTAGGTACTTTACAGCTCCATCATCAATACTGCTCTCTCTGTGGTCTCATGCTGAAATCCAACAAGGATTTATTGAGTGTAGGAAGCTTTGCTTTTAGATTCACTGTGTTTCTAGAGGCTGCATCTTAAGCGGATTACCTGTAAGGTAAAAACTGGAGGGCACCTGTGTTAGTGCCTTCATCTTAGCTGAGGTATTTTGGCATTGTTGTTTCAAGTCATCACATGAGTGGAATAAGATGGCGAGATACGATTTTTATACCTGAAAGAGACCTTAAAGATCATCGAATCCTCATTTTGTAGGTGTGAAGATGGAAGCTCTAAGTAGTTAAGTGATCTTCCCAGTCATATGGTGAAATTGGTGACCAGGGAGGCAGGGAGGCAGAGAGGCATCCCGTTAGAAAGCATAGCTTGAACAAAAGCTGTGACAAAGAGCCAGGCCGACCACATGTAGATATACTGAGGGACCACTTTGTATCAGGGCCAGTTCCAATCTCTGAGATCTAGCCAGAAAACGGATAGGCCAGGTCCCTGCCCTCACAGTACTTACATTTTCATAGAAATTATTGTGGTTGGCAAATCCATGTCAAACCCAGCTGCCCTCCCTCCTGGATCTGTACCCATGCCGCCAACAGTCAATGGACAAAAATATACAACCCTACCTACTGTTCTTTAAATTCACGACCACTTATATCAAATGGACACTCAACACAGCCCTGAGATTTTATTCTTTAACATTTTTTCTTTTCTGCTTGTAGTGGTTTGCTAATTTTTTGACGTTTCTTTCATTAAGAGATAGAGTCCATGTCCCTGCCCTTGGATCTGGGCAAGACATTGTGACTGCTTCCATGACTGGAACACAGCAGAAGGGACATCCTATGACCATGATGATTCTGCCAATTTCTTTTGGGACACTAGGAGCCTTTGGCTGCTGTGTGAAAGGTCCAGCTCTGAGGCCTCCATGTGGAGAGACCACATGGATGGACTGTATGTATGTATATATAAACAGTTGACCCTTGAACAATGTGGGGGTTAAGGGTGCCAGCCCCTGAGCCATTGAAAATCTGCATGTGATTTTTAACTACCCCTAAAACTTAACTACTAATAGCCTACTGTTTCCCAGAAGCCTTACCAATAGCATAAACAGTCAATTAACATATTTTGTATATTATATATATTATATACTGTATTATTACAGTAAAGCTAGAGGAAAGAAATGTTACAATCCCAGGGGAGAGAAAATACACTTATAGTACTGTATTTATCAAAAACACAATCCAGGGGCGCCTGGGTGGCTCAGTCGGTTGAGCGTCCCACTTCGGCTCAGGTCATGATCTTGCGGTCTGTGAGTTCGAGCCCCGCGTCGGGCTCTGTGCTGATGGAGCCCGTTTCAGATTCTGTGTCTCCCTCTCTCTCTGCCCCTCCCCTGTTCATGCTCTGTCTCTCTCTGTCTCAAAAATAAATAAACGTTAAAAAAATGTTAAAAAAAAAAAACCACAATCCATGTATAAGTGAACCCATGCAGTTCAAACCCATGTTATTCAAGAGTCAAGTGTATGATAAATATATGTAGGTGTATATACATATATGTATATATGCATTGGGGTGTATTTGAGGTATATGTGTGCATCTGGGAGAGAGAGAGAGAGAGAGAGACAGAGACAGACAGACAGACACACACACACACACACACACACACACACACACACACACAGAGATCCAAGGAGATGGAGATTTCTCAGCTCAGGAGCCAGACTTGTGTGTGAACAAACCTTCAAGATGACCCAGGCCCCAGGCCCCACCCACAATCTGACTGCAATTTCATAAGGGACCTTGGACAAGAACTGCCTAGCTGGGCACACTCAATCTCTAGACTAATGAACAAAATATAGGATTGTTATTTTTATAGTCACTGTTTTGGGGTGACTTAAACATGTAACTACTATATAACTAATGTATAGATATGGTTAGAAGAATCCAAACAGTGCCAGTAGGTATACACTGAAAAGGCTGTCTTCTCTTCTAGTCCCTAAGGGAAGCCACATTAATATCATTGCATACAGATGTATCATATGTACTTTTAAAGCACACTATTTGTATGAGTCACTCACTCATTCATTCTTTTTTGGGCCCAGACTCTGTTTTAGGGATACAGTGGTGAGCAAAAACAGATGTGATTCCTGTCTTCATGGAATTTTACATTTGTGGCACATGTGGTGGCCTTCATGAGGACCTTCAAAAAGATCCTTTTCCTTGCCCAAATTCTGATCAAGTTGAAATATAAAAGAAAAGGCTGACATCAAAAGTCCTTGACCAATGATTATTTACCTCTATTTTTGCTAAGGGCTAAGTTAAAAGATATAAGACAGTGTGCAAACCACATGGTCTTCCTGATGCTGATGTCAGAGCTGGTCAGCTGTACCCACCCAGTCACAGTCAGGGCTGATCTGGAATGAGCTTCCCCAGGTGAGGGACTGCTCGGTAAGGTGCTGGGGAGGAGTAGAAAAGAGTTCCTGTCCCCTGTGGTAAGAGGGAGCTGCTGAGCAGGGCATGGCCAGTTAATTCTTCCAATTTTACCAAGTATCTGAGTTACTCTACCTCCTGTGGGTTGAATGCATAAAGGGGCAAAGAGGGCTCATAGTGCATACTACTGGAAGCTCTCTCCATATGGAAGGGGACAAGTGTTCTTTCTTCACAGGGGAGAGAGGATATCAAACATACAGAGGTAAAATTTACATTGTTGACACATCCCTTAAGTCGAGGTTCATGGCAATTTACTAATTTATTGATGGACATTTCAATTGTTCCCTTATTTTGTTCTTACAATAATGAAGCAGGGAACATCCTGAGACATAGATCTAGTAATATATTTTCTGACTAACTAGTGATAAGTACATTCAGGAACAGAGTTGCTGGATCAAAGGAAAGGTGCATTTTGATGGCTAGTGGCGAATTGCTATCCAAGAATGTTGCACCAGTCTGCATTCCCATCAACGGTGTATGAAAGTAGTTACAGGCTACAACAATAGAAGCATAAGGTCTGTTTCAAATGATTCAGATAGAATATTCCATTTATACAAAATCATACAAGGTGATCGCAGATAAGTTTATAGAGCGTTTGCTAGGCACTTTACTTACATAATCTTACTTAATCCTCCGTCCTATGAAGAGGGTATTATGAGTTCCATTTCAAAAAATGATGATATTGAGGCTACACAAGATTAAACTGCCCAAGGTCACAAAGTTGTAAATGGCAGAGAGGGTTTGGATCCAGGCAGTCTGGTTCCTGCGGTTGTGTGCCTAGCCCTGGACACCGCAAAGCCACACAGCACACCAGCTGTGACATACAGCATCTCTACAAAGAAGAAAAGATTGTAATAAGATGTGGTGCTGTAAAAAGATGAATTCTTTCAGGAAAAGGTGCTGCTTTCATGCAAATGTTCCTGATAATAAAGAGTATGAAAGAATCATCGACAATGTGTGGTGTATATAAGAACTGCTAAATAAAATGTTTTCCAAAGATTTGCATGAAACATCAGCTGGGTTTGGATGCTTGTTGGTTGTTTAAAATGTTTATTCATGTTGAACAATGTTTATTTATTGAAAGTGCCATCTATTTAAATCAAATTATCTCCATAACTGAATATTTATATGGATGCTTTATTGAATATTCCCAAACATTTGCCCGAACCACAAATGATTTATTCACAGTTATAAATGTTTACTTCTTTAGAGTAAAAAATTGCTTAAAAGGAACTTAAAAGCAAATTGACATTTCTGTAGTTTGTGAACATCTGCAATGCTTTTCTGCACATTAGCTGCTAGATATTTCTGCCTTAGAAAATGGCTAGATACTCTAATTATTTATGTTCAATAAAATATTTAAAATTTACACAGCATCTCTTTTATTGTGTTGTATAACAGCCCCAGCTCTTGGCTCTGGGACAGGCTGGTAATAGATAGATTTTGAGATTTTTCAAACACCTCAGCTTTGCGCCAGCATTTAATTAGCTGAAACCCCATTTATTTTACTGTACACTCCAACGCCATGAACATTAGGCCTTAAATAATCCTGGGCTGAACAGATGCCAGTACGGGCTGTGAAAAAAAGCAATAAACAAAGTGATGTAGTGCCTCACAGTTTTGTTCACTGTATTGACGGTTCCAAGGGACTAGATTTGGAAACTTTACTCATATCTGTAAAGGATCACGGACTCCCTGATTGATGGAGCTATTGTGCGCTTATGTGGCTTAGGGGAAGATGAGCACTCCGGAAGTCTGGAGGCCTGGGTGGGAAGCCTTGATGTCCTCACACGTAAAGTGGGGGTCTGATCCTCTCTTTCTGGGGTGCCAGTGCCTTGTTATTGCTGTCTTAATGAGCGTTATTTCATTGTTTTTGAATTAGGTGGGGGCCTCAGTTTTCCCGGGTTAACTTCAACACCTTCTCTCCCCAAACACATGTACCCATCTAGTGTCAACCTTAAAAGAATCCTGTCTTGGTCCCACTAGTGAAGCAGCAAACACATTGGAGAGACTGAAGGTGGGCCAGTCTGGGGCAAAAAGGCACACATTTGCCAGGAAGGTGGCTTGGACGGCTGATTCTAGATGTCCACACTAGCCAGCTTGTTCTCCACTACTACATCCCATAAGCCTTAAATTCTCGGGTGTAAGGAGATACTCACCCCCAGGGCAAGGTCTGTGGCAATGGGAAAATAAACCAGAAAATAGGAATAGGCTAACTCCAACCCTGTAAATCTCTACTCTTCTCTCCACCATCCTTTCCTCAAAGTCCTCTTTCTCTTCCTCAATACTTCTTCAAGGTGCAAGAACAATATGGGAGAAAATGAGGGGAAAATCAGAAGAATGTGGAACAAAGAGCAAGAAGAAATAGATTAGGTGACTTGGATTACACCCAGCCAAGAAGGCAAATGGGATAGGCAGCTGCGAATAGATACAGAGGGGACGGACTGCCCCTTGCTCCCCAGCACTCACCTATTAGTTGATGGCTAGCGATGAACAAAATGGGGAAAGAGTGCCTCTCTCCAGGGGCAGGGGGGTCTACTGTGATACTGGTCGAAGGGCAAACCAATTATTGTATATCCTTTGGTTCTTTGGTGATGGGGGAGGTGGCAGGAGTGATCGTGCATGCGTGTGAATGGAAGGCAGGCTATGCTATCACTCTCCTTTGCTTCAGCTTGGCTTTTCTCTGCTTCTGTCCACAGTCCATGATTGTTGTAAACTAAAACGCCTGCACCCTTAACTCTCCTCTGTCCTGCCTGACCATGTCAGGTTAAGGTGGTGATGACACAGGTCTAGCTGACTTTGCTGGAGCTCACTCTGCCTGGGTGTGCTGATCTGCTAACCCTTGCCTTTCATTTCTGGGACTGACCAGGTGAAGTCTGGAGGACAGGTTGACTAGCTCTCTTAAGAGGAAACTTTAACAAAATATTGCCTTAGATGTTTGTTTTTTTTATGGCTACAAGGGAGCTGTGTACTGTATGTGCAGAGAGGACATTTTTAAAAATGTTTATTTATTTATTTTGGGGGAGTGGGGGGCAGAGAGAGAATCCCAATGTGGGGCTTGAGCTCATCAATCATGAGATTGTGACCTGAGCCGAAATCAAGAGTCAGACGCTTTCATCGATTGAGCCACCTGGGGACCCCAGGGAGAGGAAATTTTTTTACTGAAGTACGGTTGACACACAATGTTACATTAGTTTCACGTGTACGATATAGTGATTCGACATCTCTGTATGTTGTGCTGTGCCACAGGTGTAGTTACCCTCTGTCACCACAGATGCTATCACAGTTCCACTGACTGTATTCTCTGTTCTGTGTCTTTCTTCCCTGTGATTTGTTCTACAGTTAGAAGCCTGGACCTCCCACACCCTTTCACCCATTTTGCCCATCCTCTCCCCCTGGCAACCACCAGTTTGTTCTCTGTATTTATGGGTTTGTTTCTCCTTTTTGTTTGTTACTTTTGTTTTTTAGATTCCACACATGAGTGAAATCATATGGTATTTATCTTTCTCGGTCTGACTTATTTCACTTAGTGTAATACCTTCTAGGTCCAATCATGTTCTTGCTAACGGCAAAGTTTCGTTCCTTTTTATGGCTAATATTCCATTGTGTGAGTGTATTATATATATATGTTAACATGTTGATCTTATAATACATTATATAAAAAATATAAATATATAAAACATGTAATATGTGATGTATAATGCAATATATATCAGATTATATAATATAATAATTTATATATATTTAACATCTTTATCCATTCATCTATTGATAGATATTTAGGTTGCTTCCATATCTTGGCTATTGTAAATGATGCTGCAATAAACATAGGGGTGCATATATCCTTTTAAATTAGTGTTTTTGTTTTCTTTGGGCAGATACTCAGTAGTGGAATTACTAGATTGTATGGTATTTCTATTTTTAATATTTTTGAAGAATCTCCATACTGTTTTTCACAGTGGCTGCACTAGTTTGCCTTCCCAGCAACAGTGCATGAGGGTTCCCTTTTCTCCACATCCTCGCCAACACTTGTTATTTCTTGTCTTTTTGATACTAGCCATTCTGATAGGTGTAAGGTAATAGCTCATTGTGGTTTTGATTTTCATTTCCCTGATTATTAGTGATGTTGAGCATCTTTTCTCCAAGCTCAGTGTGGAGCCTGATGTGGGGCTCGATTCCATGACCCTAGAATCATGACCTGAGCTGAAGTCAAGAATCTGATGCTCACCTGACTGAGCCACCCAGGTGCCGCTCTAGCAGAGTATTCTTACTTGCTGATGATTTTATACTTATTGATCTTTAATGTAATTATTTATTTGTTTATTACTTTAAAAATGTTTATTTTTGAGAGAGAGAGAGAGAGAGAGAGAGAGAGAGAGAGAGAGAGAGAGAAAGAGACACAGCATGAGTGGGGGAGGGACAGAGAGAGAGAGGGAGACACAGAATCCAAAGCAGCCTCCAGGCTCTGAGCTGTCAACACAGAGCCTCACACAGGGCTCAAGCTCACAAGCTGTGAGATCATGACCTGAGCCGAAGTCAGATGCTTAACCAACTGAGCCACCCAGGTGTCCCTGTTATTTATTTTTTAAATGTTTATCTATTTTTGAGAAAGAGAGATAGAGACAGCTCAAGCAGGGGAGGGGCAGAGAGAGGGGGATAGAGGATCTGAAGCAGGCTCCACACTGACAGCACAGAGCCCGATGTGAGGCTCGAACTCACCAACTGGGAGATCACGACCTGAGCCAAAGTTAGATGCTTAACCAACTGAGCCACCCAGATGCCCCTAATGTAATTATTTTTTGAACCATTTTGCAAAAATTTAAAAAGACCTTGAGGATCAGGAAAAAAATGTGTTTGCTTAGTAAAATTTTTTTGTTCTTTGTCTTTGGCATTGGCTGTGTGTTTTATGAGAAACTGAATTTAAAACTTCTAATATGTGGGATACCTTTTTCTGAGGCGCCCAGGAGACAGTGTCACATCAAGCACTGTTGTCAGCTTGTTGTCTTCAGAGCATCCAGCGTCGATTATTTCCTCCTGGAGCCAGGTTTGAAGGGAGGCCTGTCAAACAGCAATAAGGTAATGTTGTTTAAAATAAATATTTCATCAAAGTAAAAGCATGTGGGAGAAACATCTTTTTCACTTCATTGACAGGTTGAGTTTGCTTTCATTAAAAAAAAAGTTTGAAAGTTCTCGATAGCATGTGTTGAAGGTTACCACTACCTTCCTGAGTCATTGAGGGAGGGATGTGACTACATTCCCACCCCACTACATCAGGGTGGGGTGGGAATCACTGGATGATGGCGTGGCAGCTAAAATGAATATTTTGAAGAAGTTTGTCATGCATTACACATCTGGAAAAGAAAGGTGTATTAGTTTCCTACGGCTGTTATGACAACAGACGGGGCAGCTTAAAACACCAGACATTTATTGTCTCACAGTTCTGGAGTCTAGAAGTCCGAAATCAAGGAATAGGCGGGGCCATGCCTCTGAGACCCCTAGGGGAGAATCTTCCTCACCACTTCCTGATTCCTGCTGGTTTGCCAAACAATCCTTGGCATTCCTCAGCTTGCAGACGTACGATTCCACTCTGCTGTCTTCACACAGCATTCTCTCTGTGTGTGTGCACGTTGTCAGTCTCTGTGTCCAAATTCCCACTTTTGTAAGGACACTGGGCATATTGGATTAGAGCCCACCTGTGATATCATTTTGACTTGATTACCTCTGTAAAGACTCTACTTCCGGAGCGCCTGGGTGGCTCAGTTGGTTGAGTGCCCGACTTCGGCTCAGGTCAAGATCTCATGGTTTGTGAGTTTGAGCCCCACATCGGGCTTTGTGCTGACAGCTAGGAGCCTGGATCCTGCTTTACATTCTGTGTCTCCCTCACTCTCTGCCCCACTTGTGCTCTGTCTCACTCTCAAAAAATGAATAAACATTAAAAAAAAAAAGACTCTACTTCCAAAAAAGGTCACATGTCAGTACTTGGGGGTGAGGATGTCAATGTATCTCTTTTGGGATGATAAATTTAACCCATAACAAAAGGCTTCCCATATCGAACCTGAAATAATCAAGAAGGAGTTTCTCATACATATCCTCCGTTACTAGAATTTTGGAGCAGGGAAGCAAAATGATGACTTTGATGCCATTTATTGTAAGAACTTTACCTTTTTTTTGAGGGTTCTTTTTTTTTGACAGCTCCTAGCTGTCATGTTCCTTTTTGACACCCAATAGGATCATTGCCTGGTACTAATCAAGGTCCATTTGGGCCTCTCCTAGTGATGCCCCATGTTCTTGGTCTTTCCTGACTCCTTCCCTCCTATCAAAAGTGCGAGGTTTGAACAAGTCATTTTTCATGGCCATCTCCCCTCACTGGGGTTGGAGTAGGTACCATGGGGTTAAGTCCATCAGGGTCATCATTGAAATGTTCACTGTTCATTCTCATAATGCTGTCTTGCCATCTCTGGGGACTTACTCCTAAGCAGGATGGTTGGTCTCCATCTGCAACTTCTGTTTTTTTTTTTTTTTTTCTTAAGTTTATTTATTTATTTTTTTTGAGAGAGAGAGAGAGAAGAGAAAGAGAGTGAGGGAGAGCAGAGGAAGGGCAGAGACAGAGAGGGAGAGGGAGAATCTGAAGCAGGCTATGCACTGACAGCGTGGAGTTTGACATGGGGCTCCATCTCATGAACTTGGAGATCATGAGCTGAGCTAAAATCCAGAGTCAGATGCTTAACTGACTGAGCCACCCAGGGGCCCCTCCATCTGCACCCTCTGATTTCTTCTCCTCTTCCTAGGAGAATGACCCTTTTCCTTATTCACTGCCTTCTCTTCCAGTCTAGCAAAATGTTTGCCATCCCACCCCTTGGGCCCCTCCAGTTTCTTTCAGAGTGGGGCTACTGGCTTATCAGGAGGCTCGGGAGTCTTCTTCTAGCTAGGCAGAGACTCTAGGACCACAAAAGAGAATGTCTACTTTTCCTGGCAGAAAGTCTTAGCTTTTACAAATGCTGTAGGCCATAGAATAAGGGAAGAGGGGCTTGCAGTCCATTCTTGGAAAGCTTGCTTTATCCCCCAGAGTGGGCAGAATGACTTTGTGTGAATGTAGCAAAGAGGAAGACAAAGTGAGGTTTCATGTTAAAAACAAGTTGCATCCTATTATAGGCAGATTCCCTGGGCCGGTCTTGTCCGACTAGATGCATGTGTAAACTCCCTGGGGGACACACAGGAGTGAGTGGGGGTACAGGGTGTTTGTCAGGGATGTGGTCTCAGTCTTTCCCTTTTGTAGATACATAGCAGTTGCTCATTAAGTGTACTTTTCTTTTTAAAAATATTTTTGAAGTTTATATATTTATTTTGAGATGGAGAGAGAGAGGGAAAGAGTACAGGCATGAGCAAGGGAGGGGCAGAGAGGGGGAGAGAGAGAATCCCAAGCAGGCTCCGCTCTGTCAGTGCAGAGCCTGACACGGGGCTGGATCTCAAAAGCCGCAAGATCATGACCTGAGCCAAAATCTGGAGTCGGACGCTTAACTGACTCAGCCACCCAGGCGCCCAAGAAGGGTACTTTTCAAGCCTGAAATAATCTTTAGGGAATTTAATTTAATTTCAGAAAGTTTAATTTGAGAAAGCTCCTGTTGGATAATTTGGGTACTTGTTATATGCTGCCCCTATAACAAATTACCGTAAAATTGGTGGCTTAAAACATCAGAACTTAGTTCTTTGTCAGTTCTGGAGGCCTGAAGTCTGAAATCAGCCTCGCTTGGCTGAAATCTGGGTGTTGGTGGGCTGCAACCCCCCTCACAGGCTCTCTCTTCCAGCTTCTGGTGGCAGCTGGCATTGGTTGGCTTGTGGCTGCGTCCCTCTGATTTCCACTTCTGTGGTCACGGTATCTTCTCCTCTTCTGTCTGTGTCAGATCTTCCTCTGCCTTTCTTTTACAAGGGTACTTGTGATTATGTTTAGGGCCCACTTGGATAATCCAGGATAATGTTCCCATCTCAGGATCCTGGACTGGATTGCATGTGCAAAGTCTTTGCCAGGTAAGGTGACATTTACAGGTTCCAGGGATAAGAGGCTGGTTTCTTTGGGTACCATAGTTCAGCCCACCACAGGTATTACGTGTGACAGACGGATCTGCTCTGGACTCAGGAGAGCAGAGCACTGACTATTTCTTTACAAAGAGGCTCACAGAAACCTCATCCTAACTGAAGTTCCTCTTACCTCTCAACAATGGAGAGAAGCATTCCTTTCTCAGGGTCCTTGTACCCCTGGAACCCAGCTACCTAGAAGCCACAGGAGGTAGGAGGGAGCCTCAGGTGGGGCTCAGGATTCTTGCTTGAGTTTAGTAGAGTAACTTAGTTTGGTGCTGGTCTGTGTAGGGCATTAGGAAAGTTTGGCTTGACTTTGAAGTCTTCCTTGAGGCTTGTTATAGCTTGTTGAAAGCCCCAGGGGATGTGTTCTCCCCTAAACTCATCCCTGGGATTTGGCAACGCTGTTTGCTATTGATAAGGTTTTGGGAAAATGGTGTAATTTAACAAAGGTTATTGGTTTTACTCTCCTGGTGCTTCTTTAATTAGGCTGCCGACACCAAGCAAGGCAGAGTTTTGACATTCAGAACAAGGGTTAGAGCTGTAGCTAGATCCAAACTTGGAACCACTAAGGACCTAGGAGGTAACTTTCCTGTACCCAATTAGCATTTAAACGTGAGTTCATTAATTTGGCTCTTTGTATGCAGAATTTTCCCTTCATTTACCTTTTTAAAACAGGAACTGCTGGCATGGAAGGTTATCAGTATATTAACAAAAAATGTAGTTAGTAATAAAATACATTCCCCTTCTTGCCTTGTGTTAGTTCTTGTTCTTAATCCCCACTTACATTTTTCTGAGCCAAGGGATTCTCCATCTCATCTCCATCTCAGGAAAGTCACTTAATCCCTTGCTCTAGGCTATATTTCTGGGCTACCTCTGGATACCTCTGGATTCATTATTCAGAGGACAGATGTAATTGTCTTCTGGGGAAATGGCTACATCTACCCAGGTGTATTCTTTTTGGGTTAATTATGGTCATTGCTTCGCTGCATCTTGGATGATGTTTTCATCTGGGAAATGTAACCAGTGAAGACGCTAGGAATGGCATATTGAGAGTCACCTGTTCTCAGGCTGTGCTGCTTGGAGCACTGGTGGTTTACCTCTGGGAAAAGACAAGGGTGAAATACATAAGTGAAAGGAAGAGATTATTGGCATCTACTGTTGCAGGCACACTTGAGCACATAGCAAATGACTGACCAAGGAGCAGGTGAATGTTAGTGGGGAGACTCTGAAACTGCTCATCTGGCTTTGGTTGAGTTATTTTTCCTGTGGACCCGGGCACTGACAGTCATAGTGTTGCTAACTCGCATACACCTGCTATAATATAACATAATCATTTTTTCCCTGTTAATACAAATGTTTCTAAGCTGTGTGATAGAATAAATGCATTTCACGGTGTCAAAAGAAAAGCATTTTGGTGACTCAAATAGAGCTGAAAGCTTTACTCAGCTGGGGTGCATCAGGGTGCACCTGCAGGCTGGGTGATTCCTCCATTAAGCATGGTCAGGGCTTTGGGTAGGGAAAGCTATTTCATCTGCATGGTTTTGGTTTAGGCAGTGGTTTTGGATGTTAATTGAAACTTGCAGTTGGATGTTGTTCTTCTGAGGTCCAGATAGCCATAACAACCGTCTTTTCTGGGGACACCTGGACAGTTTTCCTAAGCCTTGTAGCTGATTGGCCAGTTGGTGTCAGGGGGGCAGGGAAGTATTTTACCAAAAAAATAGAAAAGGCGACAAAGGTAGAAGACATGGCAGAAACTGAGGACCCTTTATCATGTTTGCCTCAGTCCTTTGTATGTTTTACCAAGAGCACCAGGACTTCCAGTTCTTCTCTCCTTTAGCATTTTGAGAATTTCTAGGATAAATGATTGGCTTCAAGTGAATTACATTTGTAGAAATCTATAAATAATCTATACATATAAATTATATATGTATATATATTTTTAAAAACATAATTATATAACACAAATATGTATTATGATATATTAGAAAAATTACATAAATATCACACATATTTAAAATATAAATATATAAAATATAAATATATACTATAAAACATATTTATTATATAAATTAAAAATTATATATAATATAAAGATATATAAAATATATATTATACATTTGTAATAGCTAAGATGTGGAAGCAACCCAAGTGTCCATGAATAGATTAATGAATAAAGAAGATGTAGTGCGCGCGCGCGCGCGCGCGCGCACACACACACACACACACACACACACACACACACACAATGGAAAATTACTCAGCCATAAAAAAGAATGAGATCTTGCCGTTTAAACAACATGGATGGGCCTAGAAGATATAAGGCTAAGTGAAATAAGTCAATCAGAGAAAGACAAATAACTTATGATTTCACTCTTATTTGGAATTTAAGAAACAGAAGAAATGAACAAATAAATAAAAAAAGGGACAGACAGAAAAGCAGACTTAAGTACAGAGAACAAACTGGTGGTTGCCAGAGGGAAGGTTAGTGGGGGATGGGTGAAATAGATAAAGGGGATTAGGAGTACACTTATCGTGATATGAGCACTGAGTAACAGAATTGTTGAATCATGTACACCCAAAACTACTATAACACTGTATATTAATTATACATCAATAAAAATAAAAATTATATTATAAAAACACACATATAATGAAATATACTTATTTAAATATATTATAAATGTGTATTATATTATAAATATGTATCATAAATAAGTTATATAAATAAGTATATATTAATTAAAGTAAATATGCTATACAAATTGTAATGTAAAAATAAATTACATATAAATATGTAAAATTTGTGAAACTCCACAAATTTAGTTAGGATTTAGTAATTTGGTTATCTTAGACATAGTCTCTCTCTACTTAAGAACAGAGATAATAATTCATCCCAGCCCTGCATGGGTGATAGGAAGCTTAATAACAACAGCTACCATTTTTTGAACACTTTCCTTATTCCAGCTACTTTACATATATCTTAAAAATGACTTACATATGCAAGGCAAAACTTGCATTTTTGTTTTTTTTAAATTTTTTTTTTCAACGTTTATTTATTTTTGGGACAGAGAGAGACAGAGCATGAACGGGGGAGGGGCAGAGAGAGAGGGAGACACAGAATCGGAAACAGGCTCCAGGCTCTGAGCCATCAGCTCAGAGCCTGACGCGGGGCTCGAACTCATGGACTGCGAGATCGTGACCTGGCTGAAGTCGGATGCTTAACCGACTGCGCCACCCAGGCGCCCCTGAAACTTGCATTTTTGAAAAAAAATACTCAGAAGTAGATGGAGAAATGATTTTGGAGTGGTTGTGAATGGGAGTTTAGTCCTCAGCATGGCGCTCATGGTACTCTCATAGACCTTGCTTTAATTTTCTGTGTTGAATAAAAATTTATAGTGCTTAAACTATTTCACAATCTATGCAGTTATTTCCATGTAGCTCTGAAGATTCTACTATATGTCTTATGGTTCCAAAAGTTTTGCCTCCTCCTGGGCTTGCAGGGTGTTACTTTGTGGGTGGGCTGGGGATGCAAGCTGAGAGCCCTGGTTTCTTCATTTTATGTCCTGTACCCCTGATGTTATGCATTCTCTAGAAATTATGTATCCAAGCAATTGTTGTCTTCTTAAGAGATCCCCATGGAATTGGTAGTACACATGTATTCCATTGCAGTTGTTGTCTAAAACATAACAGGAATTGTTAGTCTGCCTTCAAACTGGTATTATAAGCCATGTACATTTCAAAATTCAGTCTCGTTGCTTTATAGTCATTTTGGATAAAAAAGTAGTTTTAACAAGCTATATTCTCCACATTATTTACCAACTTTAACTGTAAGTTCCATTTAGCTGTTCTCAGTCATCAAATTCTTTCTTTAAAGGGGAAAAAAATCCCACTGGTTAAGGTAGACCAGAGACTATATGAATGAAGAGGCATGATTACTTAACAGATAAATCACATCCAAAATGTGAAGGGCAGGAAGCAAGTACAAAGGGGGGAATGACTGTCCTTTGGTTTTAGTTTTGAGACGGGGGACACACACAGAGAGAAGATGGAGCAGAAAAACACAGCTACCTTTTTAATGAGGAATATCTAGGTATGGCTGTGCTGGTTTGCCACCATATATGTGCAGTGTTCCTATTTGGATTTGGTAAAATTGGTTGAATGACTTGAATGAAACTTAAGTCCAGGACGATGGCTATAAAAAAGATGGCCAAATTGGTTGACCCAGTGACCTGCCTGATGACTTTTATAAGAGACAGCTAGGATTTGTTAGATTTGTGAGGTATTTTATAAGAAATAGATAATGCCATGAAGTTTCACCTCCTATATGTTCCAAATCAAGGGAGGGGTTTCTCCAAGAGGACCCCTTAGAAAGGCCCAGGTTGGAGACCAGCATCTCATGCATGACTGGGTGCTTACCGAGCAACTGAGCCACAGACTCAGGGCCTGAGGGACTGGAGCAGAGTGTGGGAGAAGGTTCTTGGGAGAGTCTGGTTGTGTGTCCCTGAAGTTTGGGAGGCCTGGAAGCTATGCCTGAGTCTTTCTTGAAGAGGTGTAAAGGTTGGAGGCTGGCTGGGGCAGCAGTGGGAATAGGCCTCAGAAGAAATCAATCCTGCCAACACCTGGATCTCAGACTTGTAGCCTCCAGAACTGTGAGAAGTTAAATTTCTGCTGGTTCATCTACCTGATCTGTGGTACTTTGTTAGCATAGCCCTGGCAGACTACTACAGGAATTGTTTATAGAGAGGCAATCCAGTGTGGTACGCAGCCTCTGGGTCCACTATACCTGGGCTGAATCCTAGTATAATCTCTTCAGCATAATTGGGGTGTTCATTTAACATTACTTACATATCATTCACTATATGCCGGGTGATGCTTTAAGCACTTTGTACATATTAAGTGAGGGTTAAGTGGGAATAATGTAGGTGATGTGTTTAGCACAATGTCAAGCCCATAGTAACTGTACAGCAAATATCTGTCATTATTATTATTCATTATTATCATATGTACTGTATAAGAAATACTTTTTTTCCCCCAGAACAATCCACAAATATTTCACTAGGGAATAGAGACTGTTATTTAGCAACTACCACTGTCTCTGATAGTTAAAGCACAGTGTGTTTATGACTGAAAATTAATGTCCGTATTTTGATGGAAACTAATTCTCTACTAAATGTGTACTTTTAAAAGTTTTGTTGTATTTTAAGATCTGATCTTAACGATGCCTCGGAGGGACCATTTCAATATGAACACATAATTGAAATACTCGTAAATCAATAAGAACATAATTTGATTTGCAAAAAATTTGCCTACTCTATGCTTTAGCACTGCCTCTCTTCTGTACCGCAACAAAAATTATGTGGGTTCTTGGTATTAAAGAAAAATTTGGTACCATTCCACAAATAGACACTAGGCGGCGCTCTTGTAAGGCAAACTCAAGTTTCCCTACTAAAAAACACTTGGGTTTTGCTGGTAAAGTGTAGCCACTCCTAAGTTGATTCTCTTATTTAGTCGTAAGATATTCAACTTGCTAAGCATGAGAGATGGAGAAGAAATGATTTATTCAGATACTCTAAGAAAGACACTACAGGGAGCAATCTTAAAAACCCTAGGAACGTAGGACTTAATGGGGCACCATATTTTGTGGAAGGGCCCAGAACAAGAAATCAAGTACTTTGGTGAAAGTGGGTAGTGCTCAATCCTATTTTGAACATTGTAAGTTCATTGTAAGCTTATAGAAAGATACGTCTTTAAATTGATTTTTCCTGTTTTCAGTTTGTACTTCCACATTTGACAAATGCTGTTTGGATAGAACAGGTAAAGAAATGGTGGCAGAGAGACTACATAGGAATGTAGTTTGGGAATCTTCATTTTCACCTACGTGCAATTTAGCAACAATTTCTCTTTCCAGAATAATTTAGTGCTGTATTTTGAAGAGTATGTGTTCAGGAGACCTGGGTCTGTGCTCCTGTTTTCCCACTGAGTTGTGGGGTATCTAAAGAATCTTGAGTCTGCATAGATGAGACAGGTGTCTCACCTTCACCTTCCTTTTTTCTCCCACTGATTCTTCACCCATGATACTCTTTTCTCTCACTCTCTTCTGCCTCTCAGATGTGCTTCAGACTCAGTAGAAAGGAATGGACTTTTTGTTTTGTTGATTTTTATTAATGGCCATGGAAAAATTGTTATATATTCTATTTCTTAAAAACGTTTATTTATTTTTGAGAAAGAGAGAGAGAGAGAGCGAGAGCGAGCTTGAGCATAAGTGGAGGAGGGGCACAAAGAGATGGAAAGAGAATCCCAAGCAGGCTTGGCACTGTTAGTCCAGAGCCTGACACGGGGCTTGATCATACAAACCATGAGATCATGACCTGAACCGAAATCATGAGTTGGATGCTTAACCAACTGAGCCACTCAGGTGCCTCAGATTGCTACATATTCTACATATTCTACAGATGCTACATATTCTAAAGGTGTGAAAGGGGGAGAGGGAAATCATAGTTATCAAACTAGGTCTCGGTCTTTTAACAATGTTGCTTTGACAGGATCTCATTTAGTATGGGAAAGATTTAGAAAGATCCTTTAGTTATAGGTAATTTTGATATTAAAAAAGAATTAATCTTTATGGTACGAAGATATATTCTGTCCTGTCTCCTTTCCCTGTCTCTACATCCTGTGTAGTCTGCTGGGGCTGCTGGGTCTATTTTTACCCTCGTTTGTTTTCCATCTATCCATCTATACATCCATCCATCCACTTCCTCACTCTGGCTTCGTTTCCTCAGTGGTAAACATACCTCAGTGTACCTTATACAGCCACTGCTCCAGCTGAGATCTTTTTGAATCAAAGATGGGTATTCTGACTTTCTTGTTTTAGAACTACGTTTTTAGTTTCTGATTAAGTGTTATAGGGAAATGTTTCTTCCTTAACAAGTTAACCACCAAGAGACAGAGAATGCTGATCTTTCCACAATGAAAAAAAAAAAATAGGAAAAAATATAGGTGCGTATGCATCATAAAGAATAATTTCAGAAAAAAAGAATCTCAGAGTTTAAAATTAGCATTGGAATGCATTGGCCAAATTTCTGCTCTTTTGTAGCTGGGGCGGGTTGAAGTGGTTATGAGTACCTTACTCTGTCTCTCTGGCCTATAGTCCGGTGCTGGATTTGAGTCTGTGGGGGAGTTTCCATGCTTTCCAAGTAAGTGCGACTTGGAAGGTAGGACTTGCATTAAGCAATTGGGGTAGTTTCATTGCTTCTGAATTGCACCTCCTCTCACTCACTCCTAGCTTGTAAAGCTTTATTTGCAAGATTCCATGAAGTTTGCTGGTATTTAGCTACTAAGAGGAGATGATGGGGCTCAGTCACGTCCAGGTGACACTAACCCATGGGCTTTGGTTACAGGAGGTGACTGTGCCAATTCTCTCTCCTCTTACTCTTCTGAACATTTGAACCACAGTTTTTGGTGCAGGCATTGATTCTGGAAGACTTGTTAATATGCAAATATCTAACATGAAGAAGTTATCCTTGTTACCACCTGCTAACTGAGGTTAGCAGATCAGAAGAACTTGCTGGCTGAGAACAAGGTCCTGGGAAAAATACAGTTCCAGAGAATGTGTTCTGACAGAGAAGGAAGAATCTTCTGGGCTGGGAGTCTTGCTTAGGAAGAAGTCTATCTCCCTGTCAGCCTTTACTTTGTCCTCTCCACGCCCCTTGCCCTCAGTGTCTTTGTGCCGTTTCCTTCTGAGCCTGTCTTCTTCCCTGTTCAAAGACAAATCTTGTCTGCCCCCTGCCCTGTCTGGTTCAGTCCCAGGGAGTCTCGGCCAGGTTCTGGGCCAAGGCGTGGCTTGGCAAGTGCTGAGCCTGCACCACAGGCCTCTGGATTTCCTTCCTGGTCCACGTTCCCGGGAAAGCTCATATTCTTTTGGTCCCTCCCATTAATTCCCGCAGTAACACTGTGTGTTAGTACTTTCGGATGCTTTCGTACACCGCCTCAGGATTTGGACACTGTCACAAAGCTGACGCTGTGAGAGGCAGGCCCTGGATCTCTGGAAGTGCCCTTGGGCACACGTGTTTCTCTCACAGGCTACCCACTACAACCTCATCTCAGGCCTATCCAGCAGGAGGCATTTCACAGCATGATTTTCTCCAAGGAGCCAAAGCTGCCATTCATGCTGTTACTTTGCTTTGCAATTCTATGTCTCACAGCTGTGTGACTCACTTGGTCCTGGGGCTCTTGGCTGGGCGGTGCTTCTCCCTGGGTGGGGGCCCGTGGTGGTAAAGAGAGTTTAATTAGAGAAAGATCCTCTTGCTTATGGTGGCGATTATCATACTTAATCAAGGGGCACAGTCTTGACCCCAGTCTGCTCCCCATTTTTAGTGCTTGACCAGAGAAGCCAGTAATCTAATTCTCATTGCTGATAGAGGCTTCTCTCCCATACTGCTCTCCCATGGTTTGGAATGGAAATCCGTTCTCTTTCCACCTCCATCCCTTTAGCTAAGCTAAATGGCTCTGTGAAAGGCTTTGCAAAAGGCTTTAAAACCACTCCACAATGCTTCAGGTAAGGCCAGAGAGAGAGTTTTTAGTGAGGATTTTATTAGCCCAAACCTTGAGGCTTTCATTGCATTTATCAGGAAATAGGGCCCTGGGTGCCTCTAAGGTCACTGCTGTTGAAGTGCATGCAGCCAGGGGCTTAGAATTCCTTCTTTGGATTAAATGTGGTCAGCTAAAGGCTAAACACTGTTAGGAAATGCAGCTTGTATGTTTAAAGGGTAGGGTTGGGCTGACCAGGATCAAGCATAAGGGGCTGTGGGCCTGGGAGCTGAAAGTCACAGGTCCTCCCTCAATTTTGCTTTGGTGACTTAGAAGTCATGTGCTTTGGCATTGATCTTTTAAAATTTTTTTCAGATTATGGACACTATCATTGCAAAGGAAACTGCCTGGCTGTTTGTGGGCCCAAGCTGAACTCCAGAAAGGCAGTTTAACTGCCACAGATGATTTCGTTCTGTCTGCACCAGAGGTAGGAGAGGGGCCTATGGGGCTCCTAGGGGAGAAAGCTGCAGAGACATCTCTCTTTTTCCCTCTGAGCTTCCCAAGCTGCACGATGCCACCTCTGTAACACTTTTCCATGGTTCTAGTGTGTTCCCTTAACATCTAGTCCTTTACGAAACAGCGAGAAGCGGTTGGGAACATGTGTTTTCCTGATGTTCTGGATATTTGGATATCTGGACAAGAACTTCAATTAAAAAAATTCAAAGCTTTTGTTATCCTGTGCTGTAATTAGGGGCTGCTTTTTCAAGGAAAGAACTGGCAAGTTGTCACTGTAGCATGTTTTCAGAAGGAGAGGACTCCCTGACTGAAAATGATTGCTTATCCTTCTCCCCATTATGGAATCTTTCATTTGGGTGAAGGAATTACTCATTCAAGATCCTCTTTTTAAAAATTCTTAAACCTCTGGGGCACCTGGGTGGCTCAGTTGGTTGAGCGTCCGACTTTGGCTCAGGTCGTGATCTCATGGTTTGTAGGTTCGAGCCCCGTATCAGGCTCTGTGCTGACAGCTCAGAGCCTGCAGCCTGCTTCAGACTCTGTGTCTCCCCCTCTCTCTGCTCCTCCCATGCTCATGCTCTGTCTCTCTCTGTCTCTCAATAATAAATACACGTTAAAAAAAATTAAAAAAAAAATTCTTAAACCTCTGAGAGGTAAAAGACCTGCAGCTCTTGTTATTCATTAATACTTTAATCTGAATTAGTTTGGCTAATAACTTTCTAATGGTAGTTGGGTGAGGGCTTATATGGAGAGGGAGAAGTTGTAGGTTAGTTGGCATATATGTGTATGTGTGTGTGTTGGGAGAGTGGGAGTAGATGAGGAGGCTCTTGAGCCCTGGGTTCCAGGGGTGGAATGCTTCAAAGGCAATTTCTTCCTCTGTTGTGGTTTTCCTCAGGGCATTATTTCTGTAGCATTCCCACCTGCCAGGGGGGGTCACAAGCCACTGTGGTCTCCCTATCCTTAATGCTAACCCAATTCTTTTTTAATTAAAAAAAATTTTTTAATGTTTATTTTTGAAAAAGGGAAAGAGAGAGAGCAGGGGAGGGGCAAAGAGAGAGCGAGGCAGAGAATCTGAAAGCTGGCATCACGCTGTCAGTGCAAAGCTCGATGTGGGGCTCAGGCCCACGAACCATGAGATTATGACCTGAGCCAAAGTCAGAGGCTCAACCAACTGAGCCACCCAGGTGCCCAGTGCTAACCCAATTCTTGAGCAGTGTAGACAAGCAATTAGAGCCAATTGGAAGCATTTCACTGCACCTACTCTTTTTTCCTACTTTAAAATGACCCTGAAACTGACTAATTATGTTGCCTTCTAATGTCTTTTAATCTTTTCTTGCTTATAAAAGAATCAGTTATTTTCATTTGGAGCTTTTTTTTTTTTTTGGTGGGTGGTGGTTAGAAAAAATAATCTCCCAGATGTGAAAGACTTTAATTTTTTTTCTGAGTCTTTTCCTTGGAGGGGTATCTTAATGCAAGAATCCAGACTCTGTACAGGCTGTTATTAACTGCTTTCTACCCACATGGCCCTACCAATCGTTAAAATATTGGTGAACTTGTCATACTGGTTGGAGTTAGCTGCTACCCTGGAGCTCCTGACAGTTCCTCCAGCTTCTCATCTGGAAAGCCCCCCTTTTTCTATAACCCAATAATAAAAGGGGGTTAATACCTGGTCCCATAGGAGGCCTCCCAACCCACACCAGCTCCGCTGTTAGCAGGAGCTTCTGGGGGAACACTGTTTTGTGACAGCTCCCCTCCTTCCCTGCCCTGCACCCTTTCCTTGCTAAACACTATTTTAAAAATACCAGTCACATCGTAATCCAGGGGTCTGCAACTCTGACCTGTGGGACAAGTCTGGTCACCTCTCTCGTTTTTTTGCAAAGGAGTTTTATTTGACGAAGCCACGCCCATTCATGTATAGTGTCATGGCTGCCTTCATACGACAAGCAGAGAGTTGAGTGGTTGCAGCAGAGACCTCGTTCATTGCCCACAAAGCCTAAAATATTTATTATTTTTGCAGAAAAGAATTTGCTGAACTCTGTTTATCCATTCCTTAGACCAGCAGCAGGTCTGTGCTTGCGACTCGGCACTGTTACCTGGCCAAGAGACCTCTTGTTTTCCTGACTTTGGCTTTACCTCGCACCCCCCCTCCCCCCCTTGCCATGCATCTTGCATCACTCTACTGCCATTAATAAATGAAAAAGGCAATGAATAAAGGGGGGGGGGTGCTGATAATTTTCTTAAACAAATGTCAAAAAACCCTATGAGTAATCCCGACATTTAAAAAAAATGTTGGTGGTTCTTTATTTGCATGAAGTTTTATGTGGTTCAGAAAGCCCATCTGTAATCCATTTGAGTTAAAGTCCCATTTGTCACAGCTGTCAGGATGGTAAAATATATTTGAAACCTTTTTGCTTTAAGGAAAATAGAAGGCTTCGCTGCACTTGACATTGAGCTGAAGACTTTGCCACTCTCAGGGAAATGTCAATTCTGAGAAAGACTTGTACAAAATGAAAGTTGGACAAAATAATTATCCTTGGAAGAGGGTTTTGCTTTTTGCTTAAACAGGATCCATTTTCCCAAAAGCCCATAGGTTCCTAAAACAACAAGGAGTCTTGAGAGGGTTAGGGTTGGGGTCACCATTGCAAGTGGCCTTAACTTCACTTATCCACTTATTGGAGGAATCAGCAGCATGAACAATCCCAAATGGCAGGGAACCCGGGAGGCAGTTCCATTTAGCTCTGGGATGTGTTTTGTAGTCACTTTACAAGAAGGTTTTTATTTATTTAGGCAAAAATGCTAAGTCACCATAAAAAAATTCATCAATATGGAAAAGAACAATGAGGAAACTTAAAAAAAACATCTAAATCTCTATTTTCACTTTTGAGAAAGTGTGTCTGATGTTCTTGTGCTCCCTTATATTAGAGCGCCTTTGAAGATCTATGTTAGGAGGAGCAGGGAATCTGCCACGGGACCCAAAGTCTCCCAAAGGCACCAGACACGCCTCAGCTGCCTTCCATTCTGAGGAATGACCGTCACAGAGGCAACCTCAACAGAAATGTGCATCCCTTTACCTTCTTGCAGCAAAGGAATGGTTGCTTTGGTCTCAAAGGTCATTTTTCAGCTTCTCTGCTCTATCAATTAAGGAAAGAGCCTGTTAGGTCCATCTGTGGGTTTAGGGGCTCAAATTCAGAAGATGGCTAGGAAGTGGCTAGGTGACTTATGAGACCCAATTCTGGGGACAGATAACTCTCTCAGAAGGATGGGACCATTGTGTGGCTGCATCTCCCACAGGGTCTGCAGTGGTGACCAGCTTGGACTGTCCAGGCTCAAGTGCCAAGTTGATAGGGCCTCAGGTAAACCTGCATTCACTTTACAGATATCTGACTCTGCTAGAAGACTCTGAAGTCTCTTTTCAGGCGATTTTCATATTATTATATTATTGCTTGTTTCATAGTCTATGTCATCTTCTTTTTCTACTTGTTCTCACCCACCCCCTCTTTTTCACCCAGATTTTCTGCACATGTGGCAGAAAGAATCTGGAAGAAAGGATCAAGGAGAGAAGGGTGGAGGGAATGGGGGATTGGAAGGTTAAGAGAATGGCAGTGACCATTCAGAACTTTGAGTCAGAAAGAAAGAAAGAAAAAGAAAAGAAAAGAAAAGGAAAAAGATATACCCACCATCATGTTACAAGACAGAAGGAATATTAGAAACCTGTTTAATAGGCTCATGTCCTATCCTGAGATAGCTCTGCGAGAGCTACTTCAGAGGGGATTATTGAAGGGTCTGTAGAACCTCTAGGGAAATCTTAAGAAACAGGCGAGTTTTTATAGGTCATTTGCTTCCTGAATAATGAGTTTTTTAATATGGAAAAGAGTTGGCTTTTTTTTTTTTTTTAAAGAGTGAGAGTACTAAAAGAGAATATGGGAATTTTGTGTGTGTGTGTGTGTGTGTGTGTGTGTGTGTATGTGTTCTATTTCCTTCCTGTTTCTACTTAGGGTCATTCCCCTCCCTCCCTCCCTTCTTGCTTGCTTGCTTTTCTTCCTTTCAACATGTGGCAGGGAGCAGACTGGCTCAGATCTCATACCTGTAGGCCAAGTACAACGTCTTATTGGATAAATAAAGAAAATGTTCCTTATTTAGAAGAGATGCCTACAGAGGAATAGGCATTCTCCTTTTGATGAGAAACCAGGAATAAGCCCTGAGCACACAATCAGCAGCTGTGGATGAAAAACCTCAGATCACCCAAGTGTGAGAAGAAAGCAAAGTTTCAGTCAACAGGTTTGAGTTGAGTTTAGTTACACATTTAGTACTCAGAGTCTAGTTATGTTCAGGGTCAATTCTCGTCCCCCTGGGGCTCCACTCTCTGGCAATGTGAGTTAGGGAAGAGGCAGGGCCAGGTCTCAGTCCAGTCTAGTTCTGGTGAGTGGGAGGGGATGGGAAGGGTGAGCCCCAGGCATTGCAGGGCCACTATAGACCATTCCCATTTGCTGGCCCCATAGGGACTTCTCAGGTCTTTAAACCCTTAGGAAGAAATGACTTTGGAAGGAAGAGGTAGGTTAGTTGGTTGGTTGATTTATTTATTTATGTATGTATTTATTTAAATGTTTTATTGTCAAGTTAGCTAACATATAGTGTAGTCTTGACTTAAGGAATAGATTCCTGTGATTCATTACTTACATACAACACGCACTGCTTGTACCAACAAGTGCCCTCCTGAATGCCCATCACCCATTTTCCCAGCCCCCCCCCACCTCCCGTACCCCTATCAACCCTCAGTTTGTTTGTTCCCTGTATATAAGAGTTTCTTATGGTTTGCCTCCCTCTCTGTTTGTAACTTACTTTTCCTTCCCTTTCCTTACGGTCTTCTGCTAAGCTTTTCAAATTCCACATATGAGTGAAAACAAGAAGGAAGAAGTCTGTTTAGTTATGATTCATCACCTCTGGTGTTTGGGGTTGTGGGGGGCGGATGGAGGAATGAATGCTTGAGGCAGCTTATTACTTGTTTTCCTCACACATGGAGACAATATGAATTGTTTTTAGAAACTGTTATAAAGTATTAAGATTGCTCCATGATCCCTCTGCAAAGTGTGCTCTTTTGCAGTGCAGCCTTAGGTTGAGTGGAACTTGCTCTTCTGATGGAAAACCTGGTACCTCACAAAATGAGGAACACAGAAGAGGCAAGGAATTGTATCAGCTAACAATGTGCTGTTCGATGGCAAGAATAAAACCTGACTTACGGTGGTTTGAACAAACGGGAGTTAATTTTTCTCACAGAAGAGGTTTAGAGGCTGAGGGCTGCTGCTCTTGATTCATGGGCTCAGTGATGTCAGGCCAGCATGTCTTTGTCTCTTAGCCTTTCTTTCATTCTTATTGCCTCTTGGGAGCAAGATTAGCTGCTCCACCTCCAGAAGTCATGCTGGCAATCAAGGCACAAAGTCAAGGAAAGAGAGCGTGCCAGCTAGAGCTGTCTTTTTACCAGGAGTGCAGATTTTCCAGAATTCTGGGAATTTTCCAGAAATTCCAGTCAGGCTTCTACTTGTATTCGATTGACTGGAGCTCTGTTATATGGCTCTCTCTAACTACAAAAGAGGCTTGGACATAAAGTAAGGGGTGGTGTCAAAGTATAGTTTTTGAAGAAATTAAACGATAACTCTCATACAAAATAAGAATGAGTGTGTGTCAAATATTTGTTTAATCTATTAATGAGGTTCTCAGCAGGGATAGGTAAATGTGGTTCAAAAGGGAATTTTGAAGAATTTGCCGAAATCGGTTTGCTATGTTAGAGACAAAACTGGCTAATAATAAATAAACCATAACCTTTGGTGTTGTCTTCGTGAATAGACAAAATCATTGGTATCTCTTCTATACCTTTACAAAAACATATAATGTGTAACATCATAGCACGTGGGCCCTACTTAATAGTATGGCGAGTTGAAAATCTATTCTCCTAGAGAATCTGTGTGTGAGCCTGTTAGGCAATGCATCAATAGGACATTGAAAGAACATGCAGTCACCTTTTTGTTTTATTGCCAAGTTTTGGAGAAGTCTTCCTAGGACAAGAAAGGGGATGGGCATCTGCTACGGGAATATGTGTGCAGGTAACATGGTGAAGATTAAAGTCTGCTATTGAGTTTGTACAGTTACTTTTGGGTTGTCTAAAGTTTTTGATAAGACAGGATAGATATGCCAAGTACTTTCAAAATCCATGTGTAAGTGTGCCCCACTTTTAGAAAATTCAGCACCAAAATCCAAATTTAAAACCGTTAAGTTGAGAGGTATATATTTTCTTTAGAAACGGATCCTGCACTTCACAGAAGGATTTGCCACCAGGATTATTTCTATTAATAACCACTTTCCTGAATTTATTTAAAAGACTTGATTTATAAAAAACTCGATTTACTCCACTTTTCCATAAATAACATCTCTTGCATGAAGCAAAGTATGTTTGCGATCTAAATTTTATGCTTCTCTGAAGATATCTTTCTGTTTAATTATAGAATGCTTTCTTTAAATCGCATTTGTATGGCGTGCTTTGAAACCTCTCCAAATCTTTCAACCAGAAAGATCTTACCAAAAGGGTTTCCCAGCGAAAGGAAAAAAAAAAGTATATTCATCTGATGTCTACTGGACTTTTTACATTGTTAAAATTCAGTCAGAATTGGAAAGGTCTCCTCATATCTAGAGGGAATAAAATAAATTGATTTATGATTTTTAACAAGCATGACTGAGTAAGGAATCATGCCTATATAATTTCAAAGTCATGAAAAGATATTAATCATAATTAAATTTCCTCTAAGAAGACGTTTGAAACAGAGATCAGATGCCAGGCTAATTGATTACACAACTATAGGATAGTCATCCTGACAGCAGCAAGGGTAAAGACAGTTTAGACTCAGTGTCTAAATATTTAATACCCAGTGGGAAGCAGGGAATTGGAACAAAGGCTGTAATGAGGAATAATAGAAATCAGCTAGAAGGGCAATGGACATGTCCCTATTGATTATGTAGTATATAAAGAGAAAAAGTGATTAATAGAAAAGAGAAGAAGAAGCAGGAATGACATTTTTTTTCAAGCGGCAGACGGAAACCACACGCTTGTAAAGGTCATGTCCAGCCGTTTAGAAATAAAATCTCCATCTTAGAAGTGATGTTGATTTAAGATGGAAATGCTTGGAAACGGAAGGACTTCTGTTCTGCCAGATTCTTGTGTTCGCTGCGGTTGTAAAATAGTATAGTTTTCAGCCAGCCGAACTTCTCAGTAGCAAACCGGTGGACCAAATCGTTTTTAGTAGATCTGGCTTGGAATTGCTGAAAAAGAATAGTACTTTTGGTTTTCTGGGTTCTTACATTTTAAGGCTTTTTCTTCTTGTGTGGGAATTCAATACCCACAGTCTGGAGAAAGAGAGGTGAAAAAAGAAAAGTGCTTTCCAGTTGGTGACGTGTTCCCTGGAATGGTCTGTAATGGGTGTTGGGATGACTGAGAATTAACACTGATTACCTCAGCTGCCTACAGGGTCTTTTCACCGAGTGTTCATGTGCTGCCCGCGAGGTTGTCATTTCCTTCTCTGATCTTTGTCCCGTGACATTGCACATGGCGTTATAAATGTGGGCGGCAAGGGCAGGGGAGACACTGCCCTGGCAGACCCATCTGTTCTTGTTACACAAACCATCCATTTCTGCAGCTCACCGAATACCGCATTCATCTTTGGCAGTGACCTCTCTCGCACTCCATTACTGGCTGGTGTGTTCAAAAGCTCTGGTACTTTGGACGGACGTTTCTGGAGAGATACACTTCTTAAACTAGCTCCCAGGGAGGGGCTTTTGTTCCTGCCCAGTGCCCTTTTTCACTTTCTCATTTACTTTTCCTCTTTCCTCTTTCTCTCTGGAGAGCTCAGAGCACATTTTTCTCCTAAGGGCTTAATTATACTGTCTTTACTCCGTGAGTGCTCCATAGGTGGCTGTTGATTGTAGGACACCCCATTTGTCTTGAGAGCCTCTCTTTTCAGTAGGCAAGGAGGCTGCCATTATTTGCTCCATTACAGCTCAGGACACTGAAATGTAGGGAAAGGACACTTGCTTGAGGTTATGTGTAAAGTTGAAGCCTGAGACCCACCAAGAACTCCAGTCTTTTGACTTGGTTGACCGCTCTTGTGTTTCTATTGCTTCTACAACTAACTAACTAACTAAGTAACTAAGTAAGTAAGTAAGTAAGTAACTAACTAACTAACTAACTAACTAACTAACTAACTAACACACCTGTTGGTAATGCTCTCTTCTTCTTCTTTTTTTTTTTTAATATGAAATTTATTGACAAATTGGTTTCCATACAACACCCAGTGCTCATCCCAAAAGGTGCCCTCCTCAATACCCATCACCCACCCTCTCCTCCCTCCCACCCCCCATCAACCCTCAGTTTGTTCTCAGTTTTTAAGAGTCTCTTATGCTTTGGCTCTCTCCCACTCTAACCTGTTTTTTTTTTTTTCCTTCCCCTCCCCCATGGGTTCCTGTTACTTTCTCAGGGTCCGCATAAGAGTGAAACCATATGGTATCTGTCTTTCTCTGTATGACTTATTTCACTTAGCATCACACTCTCCAGTTCCATCCACGTTGCTACAAAAGGCCATATTTCATTTTTTCTCATTGCCACGTAGTACTCCATTGTGTATATAAACCACAATTTCTTTATCCATTCATCAGTTGATGGACATTTAGGCTCTTTCCATAATTTGGCTATTGTTGAGAGTGCTGCTATGAACATTGGGGTACAAGTGGCCCTATGCATCAGTACTCCTGTATCCCTTGGATAAATTCCTAGCAGTGCTATTGCTGGGTCATAGGGTAGGTCTATTTTTAATTTTCTGAGGAACCTCCACACTGCTTTCCAGAGCGGCTGCACCAATTTGCATTCCCACCAACAGTGCAAGAGGGTTCCCGTTTCTCCACATCCTCTCCAGCATCTAGAGTCTCCTGATTTGTTCATTTTGGCCACTCTGACTGGCGTGAGGTGATACCTGAGTGTGGTTTTGATTTGTATTTCCCTGATAAGGAGCGACGCTGAACATCTTTTCATGTGCCTGTTGGCCATCCGGATGTCTTCTTTAGAGAAGTGTCTATTCATGTTTTCTGCCCATTTCTTCACTGGGTTATTTGTTTTTCGGGTGTGGAGTTTGGTGAGCTCTTTATAGATTTTGGATACTAGCCCTTTGTCCGATATGTCATTTGCGAATATCTTTTCCCATTCCGTTGGTTGCCTTTTAGTTTTGTTGGTTGTTTCCTTTGCTGTGCAGAAGCTTTTTATCTTCATAAGGTCCCAGTAATTCACTTTTGCTTTTAATTCCCTTGCCTTTGGGGATGTGTCGAGTAAGAGATTGCTACGGCTGAGGTCAGAGAGGTCTTTTCCTGCTTTCTCCTCTAAGGTTTTGATGGTTTCCTGTCTCACATTTAGGTCCTTTATCCATTTTGAGTTTCTTTTTGTGAATGGTGTGAGAAAGTGGTCTAGTTTCAACCTTCTGCATGTTGCTGTCCAGTTCTCCCAGCACCATTTGTTAAAGAGGCTGTCTTTTTTCCATTGGATGTTCTTTCCTGCTTTGTCAAAGATGAGTTGGCCATACGTTTGTGGGTCTAGTTCTGGGGTTTCTATTCTATTCCATTGGTCTATGTGTCTGTTTTTGTGCCAGGTAATGCTCTCTTCTAATGACCTCCCTGCCTATCCATAGAAAGAATCTCCAAAGACAAATCAGGTACTCAGTGTGGATGCATGGATGGCTCACTCTTGTGTGAGGAAGGAATCACAGTGAGAGCCCAGCAGTCAGGTGCTAGTGAGGTGCTTAGCATGCAGTGGATGCTATTGTGGTTTAGAGTTTGGTATTAAAAAAATTTTTTTTAAATGTTTATTTATTTTTGAGGGAGGGAGGGGGAGAGAGAGAGAGAGAGAGAGAGAGACTCTGAGCTGTCTGCCAGTCAGCACAGAGCCTGATGTAGGGCTCAAACCCACGAACCATGAAATCATGACCTGAGGTGAAGTCGGACGCTCAACTGACTGAGCCACCCAGGCGCCCCTAGAATTTGGTATTTTAAAATGGCATTCTCTGTGATTCCTTCCAAAGAGAGGAGTGGCCTCTATACACATCACACACTGAGACCACTAGAAGCACATACTGCTTTTCCTAGGTGATAGATTTAAGGATTTATGAGTGTTAGCATTGGAGGGGATTTCAGATGTGACCTGAATAATGTGGAATATACTGAAAGCATCATCTTCCTCAACTCAGGCACTTCACTTCAGTTACAATATTTTATTTATTTATTTTCAAATGTTTATTTATTTTTGAGAGAGAGAGAGTGCACCAGCAGGGAGAGGAAGAGAGAGAGGGAGAGAGAGAATCCCAAGCAGGCTTCACACACTGTCAGCACAGAGACTGATGTGGGGCTTGAACTCACAAACTGTGAGATCATGACCTGAGCTTAAATCAAGAGTTGGATGCTTCACCAACTGAGCCACCCAGGTGCCCCCAGTTACTATATTTTATTTTATTTTATTTTATTTTATTTTATTTTATTTTATTTTATTTTATTTTTCAACGTTTATTTATTTTTGGGACAGAGAGAGACAGAGCATGAACGGGGGAGGGGCAGAGAGAGAGGGAGACACAGAATCGGAAACAGGCTCCAGGCTCTGAGCCATCAGCCCAGAGCCCGTCGCGGGGCTCGAACTCATGGACTGCAAGATCGTGGCCTGGCTGAAGTCGGACGCTTAACCGACTGCGCCACCCAGGCGCCCCAAAATGTGTATTTATTTTTGAGAGAGAGAGAGAGAGAGAGAGAGAGAGAGAGAGAGAGAGCGCACACCAGTGGGGGAGGGGCAGAGAGAGAGGGAGTCAGAGGATCTGTGCTGTGAGTGCAGAGCCTGTGCGGGGCTGGAACTCATGAATTGTGAGGTCATGACTTGAGTGAAAGTCGGATGCCTGACCGGCCGAGCCACCCAGGCGCCCCTCATTTATTTTGAGGAAAGGGTTAGACAGGGTATTCTTATTTTTGAACTTTATCTCGGGATGTGAAGTGCTTCCCCCACTCCCGACTGTAGTATGTTGTATGTTGGTCTCGATGGTGGCAGGGCAAGGTGTTAGTTTGCTTACTTATTATATGTATTAATTTATCTTTCCAATGTCTACTTTCTGCCTTTAGAATGAAAGCTCTAAGAAAGAAAAGATTTTGTATTTTTTGTTCCTTGCCGATTCTGATCCCTAAAACAGTGCCCTGGCACACAGTAGGTTAGGTATGCAAAAAATAGTTGCTGAAGGAATGATTGGACTTGAAGTAGTAGGCTTTCATCCTAACATTAAGTCATCCATGGGTGTGACAAACCTACTCTGTGTTTTTCTACTAGTTGCTGATATGACATTGAACATCAAGGGCAGAGTTGTTGAGCTGATTAATGTTAACCCACTAATTGACAACTCCTGGGAAAATTAATGTAGTAATTTCTTTCATACCGATGTCTCCTCATTCTTGAATATCAAAAGTTTCACAGTAGATGGGTTGATAGAGGAGACTTCCCTTAGGGCTGTGAGTGGGACCGTATAGCACTCTTGATTGTATTGGCTGTAATCAACACCTCATTAGTCAGATTGGTGAACTAAAGTTTTTTCAGAAACAGTGTAATTTTTTTATGGTCAAAAAATTTCACCATTAATTAACCACCTCTTATTAATAGGATGGGTGTTAGATATAAAAAAATGAAGGGTATATGGTTTTTGCCATGACATAGCTAAAAGTCTGATGGAAGACCGCTGTGTAAATAATTGTGATCCTGTGTCAAAGTATTTCCAATGTGCTATGGGAGTACTGGACAAGACTAGAGGCTAGGGAACAAAAAAGGCTTCTGTTTAAATTTTCTGGGTTAGTCATGATGAGGACTGTCCTGAATGCAGAGGCAGTAGGTACAGAGTAGAGGGGCAGAAATGAGAGACATCAAAGCATTCGATGTTTGTTTACTCAATATTTATTGAGCATCTCCTTTATGTAGTTTCTGGGGTAGATGGACGCAAAAATAAGTGCTATGATGGAGTTTGTACGTATGCTATGGGCTCAAAAGGAAGCGCGAGTGGTAGAGGATGGGAGGGGAGATTATGGAGGTAATATTGAACTGTCTGAATATGAGTTTCCCAGGTGAACAGGGTGGGGTGGGACAAGTCATCCCAGAAAAAAGAATTGAATGTGCTTAGGCAAAGGAAGCTCTGGAAAGGCTGAGTCATCACTACTGAGACAAAAAAGAAGGTAATAAGTAAGCATATGAAAATATTTAGGTGAGTTTATCATTTAGCTTTTGTTATTTAACACCCCCTCCACCCAAACTTAGTGGCTTAAAACAACCATTTATTTATCTCTTGATTCTGTGGGGCCAGCAGTCTGAGCTGGGCTCAGGTGGGTGGTTCTTCTGGTTTTTGCTGGACTCACGTGTGTGTCTGTCCTTGCTCCCTGTGTGGCTGGGAGATGTCTGCTCTAGGATGGCCTTGGCTGCGATGACTCTCTCTGCTCCACGTCGTACCCTCCCATAGACCAGCCAAGAGAGGGGCCAGAGTGGGCTCAATTCTACTGAGGCCTAAGATCAGAAATTGCACAGCATCACATCTGCTGCATTTTATTAGACAAAACAAGTCCCGAGGTTAGCCCAGATTTATGGAGTAGTGATTAAGGGGTATCCCAATTTACTCTTGATGGGAGGAGCTTGAAATTCAAATTGCATAGTGTGGATACAGGGAGGTGTGAACAGCTGTGACCCATTTTGCTATTTACTGTAATACACTTGAAAATGGAAGAGAAAGATACTGATGGCTTCTCTTCTCTGCAAATGAGGATTGGGGTAGAAAGCTTGAGGCACGTGACAAGTGCTTGGAACGACAGGCTATAAGGAATAGAATAGGGACATGATTGGCAAAATAAATGGCTTCCGGAGTAAGATGGAAAGTTCAGCTGAGAAGGGAAACCACCATACGTTGAAAAGCAATCATTATGTTTGAGCTGTTTTTCTCTTCTGTCAACTACAATTAACAGCAAAATTTCATCTGCATCACTATGCCTGTAATGGTGTTTCTCATGACACACTTGTAGATTGCTAGCAAAGATGAGTTGACTCTTAGAACATTATTTACTGATGAATATATTAAAATAATGATTTGTTGGTAGATTTGTAGTTAAATTCAAGAAATTCTATTTCCAGGTATGATGGCAACAGTTTTTACATTCATTCATCCAACAAATTTGGCGTAACCATTCGGTACCAGCTACTGTTCTAAAGGTGGAGAATACATTAGTGATCCAAACAGAAAAGAGAACTCTGGGGAAGCTTACATTTTAG
This sequence comes from Felis catus, assembly GCF_018350175.1. NCBI lineage: Eukaryota > Metazoa > Chordata > Mammalia > Carnivora > Felidae > Felis > Felis catus. Next base: position 97,222,811 of record NC_058373.1, on the reverse strand, counting down.
TGAGAGGGGGTAGAAAATGAACAACATAAATTAGAAAACAGAGCTTATATGTAAGCAATGAATCATGGGAGTCTACCCCCAAAACCAAGAGCACACTGTGTGCACTGTATGTTAGCTAACTTGACAATAAATTATATTAAAAAAAATAATAATACTATCTATGTGGGTGGTTTTACATGTATCACAGGAAGAGAACTAGACTGTTAAGCACGATATGTTTCTTTCTTACATATAAAAGAGGAATAATAATATTAAACATGTTGCAATGGCTCTAAAAAAAAAAGAAAACATAGAGCTTATTAATGAGAGGTATTAAGGAGAAAAACAAAGCAGGGAAGGGGCATGTGAAAAAAATTAAATTGTTGCCATTAAAAATTTTTTTTTAAATATTTATTTTTGAGAGAGAGAGAGACAGACAGACAGAGAGACAGAGTGTGGGCGAGGGGAGGGGCAGGGAGAGGGAGACACAGAATCTGAAGCAGGCTCCAGGCTCTGAGCTGTCAGCACAGAACCCGACGCAGGGCTCAAACTCACGAACTGGGAGATCATGACTTGAGCCAGAGTCGGATGCTTAACCCACTGAGCCACCCAGGGGCCCCTGTTGTCATTTTAGATAGGATGACTGGGGATGGCCTCACCAAGATGGTGCCGTTTGAGTGAAGACCAAAAGGAAGTATGGGGTTTTAGCTGTGCAGGTCCTAAGAACCTTCAGTCATGTGAGTATGTGGTCTTTCCTCTGGGTGAATTGGGAAGTCCATTGGAGAGTTTTGAGCAGAAAGGTGAGATGATCTAATAACATTTTGGAAGGACAAAGTGGTGGCTGTCTTGAAATCAGACCTTCCCTTGAGATGTGGAGCAAGGACAGAAGTGAGCAGGTGTTAGGAAGCTGTCACAGGCATGCAGGAGAGACGGTGGAGTTGGTAAGAAATGGTCAGATTCTTGACATATTTCTTTTTTTCAACGTTTATTTATTTTTGGGACAGAGAGAGACAGAGCATGAACGGGGGAGGGGCAGAGAGAGAGGGAGACACAGAATCGGAAACAGGCTCCAGGCTCTGAGCCATCAGCCCAGAGCCTGACATGGGGCTCGAACTCACGGACCGCGAGATCGTGACCTGGCTGAAGTCGGACGCTTAACTGACTGCGCCACCCAGGCGCCCCAATTCTTGACATATTTTGATGGCAAGGCCCACAGTCTCTACCTTTAAGGCTTTGACCAAAATTATTTTTAGGACATATCACATAAATGGAATCACTTTCATCCTTGGTTCTCTCATGGAACTTTCTTATAAGATTTTTAGGAGAGTATCTTGAACCATTTGTGGTCCATGAATGATACTTAAAATGTACACTTGACAAAAAAGGATCTGAAGAAGGGAGTGAGGAGGTGTGGATGGAGTGAAGGGGAAAAAAGGGAAAGAAGCATGTGACTCAATGTCTGTGCCAGGCCTGGAGAGCCAGACCCAGGCTTACCTGTGCTATTAGTCAAGGAAAATAGAACTTCTTGCCAAAAGTACTGCTTTGCTCATCCAGTTTATTTGGTTTTATCCTGGATAACAAAACAGGAGTAGTTTGGCTGAGTCTCTTCTAGAATTTTGATGACTAGGCCAGGAGAGGTGGGGTGTACCATTCATTGATGAATGTTTGTTGAACACCTACTATGTACCAGGTGTACTGTGGGTGCTGGGGATATAAGGACTGTAAGACACAGTAGCAGTCCCCATGATGCCTGCAGTCTTGTGGGGCATACAGATGAACAGACAGGCAATTTTAATAAAGGACTTTGGGGCACGCTGGAGGAATATCTAATTTTGCCTTAGAGTATCAAGGGGGACTTCCTGGAGAAAGAAGACCAGTGAGATAAGTAGGAATTATTTAGGCAAAAGCAAGGGAGTAGGAAGACGATATTTCAGGCTGAGAGAGTGGTATGTGCAAAGGACAAGAAATGAGAAGGGTAAATTCAGAGTGCCTTAAGTGAAGGAAGTGAAGGATGCTGGGAAGACATAGAAGATGAGACCAGATTATAGAACAGGCCCTCGTAAGCCATGAGACTTCCAAATAGAAGACTTCCATCATGTTTCTGTCCTCTGACCTGTTTTGTTTTATTTTGTTTGAGAGGGTTTTCCTCTCTTCTATCAACAAGCTTGTTAGAAATGAATCAAGGATGAATCAGGATGCACTATCAGCCACTGCAGATTGATCACTGGTCTTAACACTCTCCGCTCTTAATTTAGTCTAGTTTAGTGTTTGCTTCTTTTGTTTATTCTCCATGAGTGTGTGAAAATATCACAGCAGCAAAGGTTCTGCCACAGCAGCTTCCAACCGGTAGTAGATAACATGAAAGCAAGACACATTTACACATTTTATTGGTGAGTCTATTTTCTTTCTGGTCTTTTATGTTTATCCTTTTATTAAAACTTTTTTAATGTTATTTTTGATAGAGAGAGAGAGAGACAGAGCACAGTTCGGGGAGGCTCAGAGAGAGGGGGAGACACAGAATCTGAAGTAGGCTCCACGTTCTGAGCTGTCAGCACAGAGCCTGACATGGGGCTTGAACCCACGAACCAAATCGTGAGATCATGACCTGAGCTGAAGTCAGATGCTTAACTGACCGAGCCACCCAGGCACCCCTATCTTTTTATTCTTATTTTTCTGGAATCAGCCTCCTCCGATTACCAGGGCAGGAAGTGCTCCTCATTTGGGTCCTGCAAGGGCAGAGTCTGAATGTAAAGACTTGATAAAGGGATAGGGACTTCAGGTGAAGGAGAAATTGCACACTTGAGTTCAGTGAAAACTTTTCTTGAAGAGGAATACTTACAGCAGCCACAAAACTATATTCTCTATCCCCATGCCCCAGAAATTCTCCAGTTTGTGCTGAGTCAGCCTCATTCTGTTCCACCAATTCATTCTCTTGCTGCCCTGCAATGAAAGTAGATGATAAATCACTCATTTATTCCTTAGGAGGCTTTACATCTAGAAGCGGTTTTTGAGATTTTCTGGAATATTGTTCCCCACCCCAAACGCCATCTACTAAATAAGGAAACAGCCTCAGAGAGGTAAAGAACTTGCCTGAGAGCACACGCCCAGTCCACTTGCAGAACCCAGATGAGCCATGATGGGAAGCCAGCTCTCCTGACCTGGAGCTGAGGGTCTGTTTCCTTCATCTGTTGACTCTCGCCAGAGGAAGAAATTAAAACAAATAGGAAAAACAACAGTCTCAAGGTCCCAGTGGGTTTTCACTTGATACGACCACTTGCTCAGAAGGCTTAGGCAGGCAGGTGTTTTGTTAAAGCAGTTGATCTCTAGACATTTATGTGAAATTATAAAATAAGGCAAAAATCATATACATTCTAAGATTCATACAGAGATATTGGGAGATGATTAGTCATTGTGCAAAGTATTTTACTATAGGTATTCCTTTGGTTTGCTAGTAAAAATTATATACATAGGAGTCTTTAGAAATATATATATACAAACATCTCTCTGTATTTATATATGGGTGTGAATCTATCTGTCTATCTATGTGTCTATCTACATACCTATCAAGATTTATGTACAACGTTTCCAGGAACCTACTGCATCAAGTGAAGCCTGTTCACAGACCAGGATTTTATAACTTGCTCTAGCGGTGTTGAAAGGCTCAATGAAAGTTTTTGATTTTCATGCTGAACTCCACAGCAATTTACGGCAGGTCAGTTATGGTTTATCTCACAGAGTTCCAGCTGAGTGTGTGACTGAGCTGGCAAACATGGGACTTGGGTAGGAAATAGGAGACGCTACTGGTTGGTGGGCTGAGAGAAGATATGACTTACCCTGTCTTTATAGCACTCTGGTGAGCTTTTCTTATGAAAGGTTACTTTGAATCTTTAGGCTGGGACCTGTTCTGTGATCATGCTAGCCTTTCAAGTCCTGATATGTACTTATCTCTTTAGTAGGCTTCTCTATGTTTTAGAATTTTAACTCTTTATGATGTTGTGATAAGTCAGTAAGCAGTGGGAAGCCACCATAACTATTTCTTCCTGGAGAGTAAAAAAAAAAAAAAAAAAAAAAAAGATAAAGGTTCTTAGTCCTTCCAGGCAACTTAGGCCCACATTAACAGGAATGGATAATCTTAATGCCTAAACAACATTAAGTATTTATACTTAATGTTTATTGAATATGTCTAGGAATTTGTCAAGTCTGTGAAAGCCAAGAGAGTTTAAAAAGCAAGTTTTAATCGTATTTACCATCAAAGAAACAGAAATCCCTTACAATTAGAATAGATGAGAAGCAGCTTCTTACTGAAGAGTAAGATTACAATGATATGGTCAACCATATTTGTTTTTTTATTTTTTTAACGTTTATTTATTTTTGGGACAGAGACAGAGCATGAACAGGGGAGGGGCAGAGAGAGAGGGAGACACAGAATAGGAAAACAGGCTCCAGGCTCTGAGCTGTCAGCACAGAGCCCGATGCGGGGCTTGAACTCATGGACCGTGAGATCATGACCTGAGCCGAAGTTGGATGCTTAACTGACCAAGCCACCTAGGCGCCCCCATATTTGTTCTTTTAGACATCCAGTAGTTGAACTGAATAGTCCCCATTCTGTGAGGTTAGTGAGGTGAGGTGTCTGTAGCATTAACTCCATTTTCTGTGTAAATTACCCGTTATCCTGTCAGCGGGGCTAGGTTAGGCGAAGCTTCAGTAACAAATAGCTCTTAAGGTTTTATGACTTACGATAACAGGTTATATCTTGCCCATGCCACATGACCAGCGAGAACTGGTAGGAGAGATCTGTGTACAGTCACTCAGAAACCTAGGCTGATGAAGATTTCAACTCAATATGAGCTCCCGTGATGCTTAGAACTGGGGAACGAAGTTTTGCAGGCCTCACCCTGGTAATTAAATGCTTCTGCCTGGAAGAGACACACATCATTTCTACTCACATTTCATTAGCTGAAGTGAGACACATGCCCACACCCAGTTCAAGGTGTCACAGAAACACGGTCCCACCAAGGGGCTGGAAAGAGGAAAAGGGATGATGATATGATTATACTTACAGGAACACACTGAACTGGTAAGGTAGTGTCTGTAATGCTGTCCTCTTTGCATTTTTAATAAATGAAACAGGAGAACGATATTTCCAGGGACAAATGATTGATTTTTATTTAAAAGGCCAGGTAGGTTGTTTTAAAACACTTTCCTTTACTGCTTCTACACTTTACTGCTACAATTAAAGTTTACAGCCCTTGAGCCCATACCTATTTATTAAATGCTCAGAAAATGTACTTAAGTATTGAAATAAATGGTTAGCTTTCTAATTTCTAGAGTATAAATATCCCTTTGCCTATAAGGTTTCTTCTAGAATTAAAAAAAAATATTTTTAATGTTTATTTTGAGAGAGAGAGAGAGAGAGTGTGTGTGTGTAAACAGGGGAGGGGTCGAGAGAGAGAGAGAGAGAGAGAGAGAGAGAGAGAGAGAGAGAGAGAATCCCAAGCAGGCTCCATATTGTCAGTGCAGAATCTGATGCGGGGCTCAAACTCACGAACTTCAAGATCATGACCTGAGCTGAAATCAAGAGTCAGATGTTTAACTGACTGAGCCACCTAGGCACTGCTCTACTGGAATTTTGTTGTTGTTGTTTTTCATTACTTGTGAGTCTCTCACAGAAAAATAAAAAAAATCACCTGTGCACAGCAAGACAATTAGAAACTTAAATCTAAAGGCTGTAGCTTATTGAACATGTACTATGTGGGAAGCACATTATAGGTATTTCACCTAACTTATCTCCTTTAATCTCCCCAGTACTTCTGTGCAATCGGTACTGTGATCCCTGTTTAGAGATGTGGAAACAGAGACTCATAATAGTTAATCAACTAACTCAGAGACACACAATTTATGGAGCTGGGATTTGATCCAAGTCAATTTGACTACTCATCCCAGCCTCTGCCCACTGTAATTTGTAGCTTCCATGTACCCATAATAATTCTGTAGCAAAACAACTTTTATCATCTATCCGGGCCTCTGGATTTGCTATTAATATTATATGCACAGAAAGACCTTCTATAATGTCACCACTCTGGCTGTGGGCCGTGAGCTGCATGAGGGGGCCGCATGATTTGGTAGTTCAGAGCAGAGACTTTGAAACCAGCCTGTCTGGCAATTAACCTCTCCCAGACTCTATTTCTTCCTCTGTAAAATGGGTAATAATAGTATCTTATCTACCTAATCATTTACAAGAATCAGATGAGTTATTATTTGTAAAATGCTTCAAATGTTACCTAGAACAGAGTAAATGTTATATAATTGCTTAACATAAATACCATCAATGGCTCTTTGTCACAAGGGGGCTCACAGTTTATGGTTCTTTTGGTTGATGACGAGGTTCAATGTGGCTACAAAGGCATGTGATATGTTTTCCTTAGACTGGAGAAATGGTTTTCAGAGGAGTCATGGAATCATGGAGAGGAGGCAGGTGGTCAAGGCCATTTCTGTTGAAGCAATTAAGTTTTGGTTTGGGGGCTTCTTCACGTCTATTTGCTGAGGGCAAAATATGCAAACTTTCAGAGAATGGGCAAGGCAAAAGCTTCTTTCTTTTGTTGGATGTCCTATGATGTAGGCACTAGAAAAGTGGGTGTTACTACATCAGAGTTCTTCCATAAATACGTGGCCACTGTTGTTTGACCGTTTTGTCCTTAGGGTAGCCTACATAAAGCTAAGAATATAGGGAGACTATGAACTTCTCTTATGCCAACCTGAAATTTTATTTTTTTAAGATTTTATTTTTAAGTAATCTCTACACCCAACGTGGGGCTTGATCTCACAACCCTGGTATCAAGAGTCGCATGCCGTACTGACTGAGCCAACCAGGTGCCCCAACCTGAAATTCTTAAAACAGTGAATTCTGTGATGATTTTGATGCCAGGGCTCATGGACTGGGCATTTTGGAAGCTGGATTATGGTTCAGGCCAAGCTGCTAAGAGCTTTGCATCACCAGGGAAGGGAACTGACATTTATGAAGAGCCAACTTTGAGCTAGACACTGTGTTGGATTTACATACATTATCTTCTTTAAAAAAATCATCACAGTGGTCCTGTGAAATATGTTTATTTCCCTCATTTTTTAGATAAGGAAACCGAGACTTACAATGGCTAAAATACATGCTCAAGGCCACCTAGCTGGTAAAGAGTATGGGATATGGTTTGAGCTGTTTTTCACTCCTTTCATACGGGGATGTGGGAGTCAAGGTGGAGGAGTCTGCTGAACCATTTCTGTAAGTAGATTAGTTTTAAGGGATTTGAAAGTTGAAAACCACCCTGGCAGCGTGTGGTTGTTACATTATTATTTTTTAAATTATTGTTTAATTTTTAAATTAATATTTATTTATTTTAAAGGATTTTATTTTTAAGTAGTCTCTGCACCCAATGTGGGACTCAAACTTACAAGGTTGAGATCAAGGGTCACACCCTCTACCAACTGAGCCAGCCAGGCTTCCTTACCTTATTATTATTTTTTTTTAAAACCAAAGGGATAGAAAAAGTGAGTGTATCTGTAATTCAAAAAAAAAAAAAACCTTGAAACACAGAACAATAAAGAATTCCCAAGAGAGTAGAGGTAGAAAACCAGAAATATCTCTTTCAGGCAGGTGGAAACTGTCCAGTTTTTGACAAGAATAGAATAAAACTGTAATCTTCAATTACATTTTGTAGAAGAATATATAGAGATGATTTATGGTAAGTCTCCATCTATTTTTGGCTGTCCTTTCCCTCACTCATTTCCTTAGATAAACTATGCTCCAGAACAGATGCTGCTGAGTTACTTAATTAAAACGAAGATCAGTACCCAATTTAGGCACCTAGGGAGGACACTTCATACTTGGAAGATGGTTAAGGATTGAGTTTCTTGAGTACAGGAACTCTTTGGGTCTCACTCTTTCACATAGTGCCTTTATGTTATGGGTCCTTAATGAATATTTGAAACTCAGGTGAGCCACAGTAGCAGTTCTTGATGGTTTCACCACATGAAATAGAATCAAATAGAAAAAAAATTAAACTATGTTTAAATTTGTAGATTCTGTTTTTTGGAATTATGGACAGGATAACTATTAGGTAAAACTCATAGTCAAGGATATGCAGCTGTGCAATTTTAAAGGTGCTTTATTATTTAGCAGAAATATTCTGATTTATGTTTTTATCTTTTTATAGTGACATTGTGATAATTTCCTATATGTGACCTACATTTGATATATTTGGAGGTTTCTTTTTTTGTACTTTTGTTTGTACAATGACCACCTGGATTTGTGCTATTTTATTATGGTGATTGAAACTAAAATGTGGCGAAAGTAAACTTTACATTACTGAAACCACGAACCTAGCAGCATTTCATTTTTAATTGTTTTATCTCTGTGTGAACAGAAACATAATAGTTCTTAAAAAAAATTTTTTTTTCAGGTTAGGAATAACATTTTAGGACAGTCAGTGAAATTTAAAGTCAATCACTAGATAACAAAGTCCCTTTTATGTATATTAAAGGTTTTCATTTTCAAAAAAATTTTTTTTGTTTATTTATTTATTTAGAGAGAACACAGCACCAGTGTGAATGGGGGAGGGGCAGAGAGAGGGAGAGAGAGAATCCTAAGCAGGCTCCACACTGTCAGTGAAGAGCCGGGTGTGGGGCTTGAACTCCTGAACCACAAGATCGTGACCTGAGATGAAGCAAAGAGTTGGAGGCTTAACTGGCCAAGCCACCTGGATGCCCCCAAATTTTTCATGTCTGAATTTAAACCTTATACATATTTTTGGATCATCATGATGTTTTTTCCTATTCACTTTTAAAGATTTAAAAAATTGTTGTAGGGTAATCTGGGTGGCTTAGTCAGTTAAGTGTCTGACTCTTGATCTTGGCTCAGGTGGTGATCTCAAGGTTTGTGAGTTGGAGCCCCATGTCGAACTCTGTGTTGACAGTGTGGAGACTGCTTGGGATTGTCTCTGTCCATCCCCACTCACTCGTGTGTTCTCTCTCTCAAAATAAACATTTAAAAAATAAAAAAAATGTTGTGAAATACATATAACGTAGGATTTACCTTCTTAACCATTTTATTTTATTTTTTTTTAAATTTTTTTTTCAACGTTTTTTATTTATTTTTGGGACAGAGAGAGACAGAGCATGAACGGGGGAGGGGCAGAGAGAGAGGGAGACACAGAATCGGAAACAGGCTCCAGGCTCCGAGCCATCAGCCCAGAGCCCAACGTGGGGCTCGAACTCACTGACCGCGAGATCATGACCTGGCTGATGTCGGACGCTTAACCGACTGCGCCACCCAGGCGCCCCATTAACCATTTTAAATGTACACTTTAGTTGTGTTAGGTATATTTACATTGTTGCAAAACTGGTCTCTAAAACTCTTTTCATTTTGCAAAACTGAAAATTTTCTTAAAGAAGAATTCTCATTCCACCCTACCTCCAGACCTCTTCTACTTTCTGTCTCTATGAATTTGAGGTACTCTAGGTACCTCATATATAAGTGAAATCATATAAGTATTTGTCTTTTTGTGATTGGCTTATTTCATGTAGCATAATGTCTTTAACTTTCATATATGTGGTGTCAGAATTTCCTTCCTTTCTAAGTCTGAATAATGTTCCAATGCATGAACATTCCACATTTTGTTTATCCATTTATCCATCGATGAACACTTGGTTTGCTTCTACCTTTTGGCTATTGCAGGTAAGGCTACTATGCATATGAGTGTATAAATACCTCTTTGAAACTCTGATTCCAATTCTTTAGGGTATATACCCACAAGTGGGATTGATGGATCATGTGGTAATTCCATTTGTCGAGGAACTGACAAACAATTTTCCATAGCTTTTTCTAAAGTTTATTTATTTAATTTGAGAGAGAGAATGAGAGAGAGAGGGAGAGAGAGAGAGAGAGAGAGAGAGAGAGAGAGAGAGAGAGATACAGTGTGAGCAGGGGGAGAGAGAGAGAGGGAGAGAGAGAATCCCAAGCAGGCTCTACACTGTCAGTGCAGAGCCTGATGCAGGACTTGAACTCATGAACTGTGAGATCATGTCCTGAGCAGAAACCAAGAGTTGAACACTTAACCTACTGAGCCACCCAGGTGCCCCTCCATAGCTTTTCTTACTCACTTTAAATTAATTTTTACTTTTGTCAAAGTAACATATGCACATAAACAAAGTATTTAGCTACCCATTTCTATATCACAAATTTTGGTTAAGTAACTGGTGCTTATGTTATTGTGACTGTTGTAAATATTTTACACTGCTGAGCCCGTATTGGCAAAATATAAAATGATAGGCTTCCATTCTTGTACTATTTTTTTTTCAGATTGACTATACCATTCCAGGGTAATCCATGAAATTTAAAGTCAATAATTAAGTAATGAGGCCCCTTCCAAGTTTCTTTTTATTATTTCTGGAATTGTTAATATCTCATGTTTTATTGGCTTTGTCTCTGTGCCTGTTGTTATATTTCCTAAGTGCTTTAACAGAGCTGATGAATGCCACTCACTAGCTTTTTCCAAATGCTCAAGCACACAGCTCATCCTATCAGCTCCACTGGTTTCTTGATTGCCCTACCTTCTTTTCACTGATTGAGGGCATTTAATATGGATTTTAAAAAGTTTCTCTTTTCCTTTCTTTGCAGTTTATCCCTTTCCTCCAAGTGCTTCTTTCCTACTTGTTTTTATGATCTCTCTCTTTCATACTGAAGTCTTTCTTCCAATTTCTAATGATCCTTTGCTGTCTGTTCCCATTTAAATTTGAGGCACAGGGGTGCCTGAGTGGCTCAGTCGGTTGAGCACCCAACTCTTGGTTTCCATTTAGGTCATGATCTCATAGTTTTGTAAGTTTGAGCCCCACGTTGGGCTCTGCATTGGCGTCTTGGAGCCTGCTTGGGATTCTCTCTTCACCCCGCCCCCCCCCCCCGCCCCGCTTTCCTCCCCCACTTCTGCTGTCTCTCTCTTAAAAAATAAAAAAATAAACTTAAAAAAATAAATTTGAGGCACAAAAGGGCTGATAGAAAATTGTAAATATAAGGTTGGCTTCTCTGTAAGGTGATCAGGTTGTAAGTTAACCTTGCTTTCAAGGAAGCCTTAAGAGATTAGGATCATTAGATCTTATTTTTCTCTGGGTCATTCAGTTTCTCCCCAGAAGGATTCCCTGGTCTCCTCACAAGAGATGTGTGCCTGGCTGTTAGCATCCTGGACCTAGGACGGAGCCTTTAGTGATCAGGCTTACATTAGTGTCTGTTTTTAGTGTGCTGTCTGGCTCCTGCCCTCTATTCACAGCGCCTCTTGGCCTGGTGATTATAATGCCAATTCAGCTGCCTTGCCAAAGCTTTTAAGTTGATATTTCTCAGTTCTATTATAATTTGCTTTCCTGGTGATATTTGAGGCTCTGTGACTAAGTTAATAGAATTAAAAAAATCAAACACATTGAACATTCTGGAAAGACAGCAAATGCTTTTAAAAATGTTACATGCAGAATGAAAAATTAATCACAGGTAAAGGAGGAAGAGTTTTCTCTAGGCATGGATATTTGTAAGAAATTTGTTTTTTATTTTTATTTTTAAAAATTAAAAAATTTTTTTTGAGAGAGAGAGAGAGTGTGTGTGCACATGCACACGAGCAGAGGAGGGGTAGAGGGAGAGAGAGAATCTTAAGCAGGCTCCATGCTGTCAGCACAGAACCCGACACAGGCCTTGATCTCATGGCCCTGAGTTTGTGACCTGAGCCGAGATCAGTAGTTGGATGCTTAACCGAGTGAACCACCCAAGCGCCCCAGGACTGTGTTGCTTCTATTCTAAACTATAGTCTTGTGAGGGCCTATTGTAAGAGACTTCTGTGGTCCCTTGGGTCTGGCTGTGAGGCTCATTCAATGGCTTACATCCATTGGGCGAGCAAGCCTTTCTGCTTTGCCATTAAGAGCAAAAATAAGGCCTTTTTCACTAGAGTGTCAGAAATATTTCTGCTCTTCTGAGCGTTAGCACTTCTGACAGGCTGGCTGTCCTTTCTGGGCTTTGTAGCTCTCCCGAAGGGTTCTTTTCCCCCCTTTACTTCTCCTGCAAGTTAACTCATTCTTCTTCCTTCCTTTGGAGAAGGATGGCCCAGGCTCTGGGGGTTAGTCCTACTTGAAGGTTTTCCTTTCCCACCCCACTTCTTAGGCTCTTCAGGGTCAGACCCAGTCTGGGGCAGGGTGGGTGAGAAAAGCTTGCTCCGCTTTTGTGGGACACCCTGATTCTCTGGAGCAGGTTCTGTGGTGTGTGGGCTGCAGGCAGCAGTGGGCCTGTGCTCCCCTGGGCAATCTGTGGGGTGGTCCAAGAGGCTTCCACAAGCACAACCTTTCTTTGAAGTCTGCTGCAGTTTTCTGCAAAAATTCGTGCAATTAAAAATTTAAAAATCCCCAAATCCATACTATTTTTGTATTGTTCTAATATTTAAACACTAAGTTAATAAAACACGACTTCCCCTCCAATCTTCAAGCACATTTGATACTTGAACTTTATCCTGTGACTGCGGGCCCTTTGTGGCTCTCTTCTGTGAACCCCTGGGAGTTATAAATAAAATAGTTTGAGAAGTAAAGAATTGGAGAGAAAATTGAACTAGACATCAGAGAATGCGGCTCTGGTCCTGGTTCTCCACTTACGGGTGTATCTTGGGGTCAACTGCCTGCTCTTTCTGGACCTTTGTTTCCTCATCTGTAAAATGGGGAGGTTGGAATAGAGGTTCTCCTTATTGCCTCATTAGCATTTTTCTCTCCTGAATTATCCACGCTTTCTCTCACCGCTTCACACAAAGTCATAGCCACACTGCAATCTCTATGGACCTCTTTCTGTTTACAATATTCATGCCTAAAAAGTATTAGTGTTCCTTGTGGGAGGGAAATAAATAAAAGTTCTTGGAAAACTCTTTGCATTAGGTAGAGAATACAATAAAGTCATGTTAGTTAATTTTATGCCTATTTGGTTCCAGCTCCAACCTGGCCTTTTCGTTTGAACATACATATGTATTTATATACGAAATGTATATATGAACATGTGTGCAGTTAGGTCAGTCAAATTATGTTCTTGGCTTAAAGTCTGCTCTAGCCATAATGCTTATAGAAATCACAACAATTAATTACAAAGTAGAATTGTTTTGACTATTACAATTAGAAATGTTAAAACCCACGAAGGTGGGAGGTATTTTGAAGATGCATTCATGAACATCTGAAACTCTGCTCTGGGTCTTTTATGGGACAGAAGTTGATACAGTTTTTTAAAAAGATTGTGTTGGGATTTAGGGATTTACTTTTATCCTTGGTATAGAGTTCAGTCATTTTTCAAAGGGACAGAAGTCCTGAGGTAGTCACTCCTTTTATAAGGTATTACTCCGTCTGGCATGGGGATAATCTGCAATTTACTCACAAGGTTTGGATGCCAGGTCCACAGAGAAGGAACTTGGGGGATGTTGTATTTTCAAAATTGGGCCCTACAGCAAAGACTCAGGATCTGGCGAGAAAGATTTTAGTAAAGGTGCCAAGGAAACACTGTAACAATCCACAGAGACAACTGGGCCATTGCTCTCAGGGTGTTTTTATCATGTGATCTGTTACATGAGTAGAACATGTGCTTTCTGAGAACCTGGCTGTTCTGTGCATATCAGGGACAGTCCTGCTCAGGCAAGCCTGAAATATCCCACCTCTCCAGTCCCATACCCTGCCATTTCCCCCAGCGATCCCTAGTCACTAGCCAAGATGAACAATGTGCTATTTTCCAAACAAAACCATTATGTGCTCTTGTGTTCCTTCCTTCTTTGCCAGCTGGTCAAATCCCACCTCCCCTTAGTGTAAGTTCTAGCATCATCCTCTGCAGGAATTCTTTGCTGGTGGCATCTCTGCCCTAGAGGGAATGAGATGTCCTTCCACTGGGCGCTAACATCCTCTCTCTTTGCTCCTCTTACATGGATTGTGATTTTGGGTTATTGCCTGTTTTGCTAGACTGAGCACTGCAGTCTCAAGATGGGAGGGACAGATTAGGCCATACTCATGGTTGTATCCCCATCCTGGCCCAGACTCAATAAATGTTTGTGCAGATGACTAGTGCATGTCATGCCTTCTTAGACCACTTTGTCTTTAGCTTCCCCAGAATCAATCAGATAGGCTGCATGGGGTAGTGGTTTGAGTGCATGGGCTATGAAGCCAGTCTACTGGTTGGAATCCTGCATTACTACTTACTAGTTGTATGATTGTTCTCAGCCTCAGTATCCTCATCTGTAAAATGAGAATCATAACAGTACTTACTTCATAGAATTGTTATAAGGATTAAATGAGTTAATATTTGTCAAGTCCTTAGAATAGTGTTTGACATACACTGAAGGTGCATTTTATTGATTTTTATTTTTTAAAAGTTTTTTTTAAGTTTATTTTGTGTGTGTGTGTGAGAGAGAGAGAGAGTAAGAAGGGGAGGAGCAGAGAGAGAGAATCCCAAGGAGGCTCCATACTGTCATCGTGGAGCCTGATGTGGGGCTCAAACTCACAAACCCTGTGATTATGATCTAAGCTGAAATCAAGAGTTGGACGCTTAACTGACTGTGCCATCCGGGTGCCCCTATTAAAAAAATTTTTTTTTTTTTAATTTAAGTGTACATCTCATGTGGGGCTCAAACTTATGACCCTGAGATCAAGAGTCACATGAGTCAGCCAGATGCTCCTGAAGGTGCATTTTATTTATTTAAAAAAAAATTTTTTTTAAACGTTTATTTATTTTTGAGACAGAGAGAGACACAGCATGAACAGGGGAGGGGCAGAGAGAGAGGGAGACACAGAATCGGAAGCAGGCTCCAGGCTCTGAGCCATCAGCCCAGAGCCCGACGCGGGGCTCGAACTCGCGGACCGCGAGATCGTGACCTGAGCTGAAGTCGGACACTTAACTGACTGAGCCACCCAGGCGCCCCTGAAGGTGCATTTTAAATAATTAAATAATTTTGAGGAATCTGAGTAAACACAGTAGACAGAAGGGTGATACTTGTGGGTTCAGTCCTCAGAGTATATGCAGAATGATCTTTGTTGATGGGCACCATACAAATTTCTATCCTATATGAAGATGGTTAGAGATGACTCCAGAATAGATCACTGTAGGAGTGACATCCTTATCAAGTGGAAAATACCACAGGTCTTCGGCTCAGGAAAATAAAACATAATTTTAATGCCATCTTCACCTACTTTTATAAACTTTATTTTATTATTTTTTGTTGTTGGTCAGAGGTGTTTTATTGCAGGGTAAGGCTCCAGTACCCCGCTGAGGCTATAACGCAAGGAACGCCCACTTCTCTGAGAGTTTCACCTTGTATTTGCACTTGAACTTGGCTCTCTCCCGAGGTTCGACCATGTTTCTCCTCTGGAAGCTCTTGAACCGGTCGCGGAGGATGTTGCCTTCAGGCTTTAGGGTCCTTATTATTATTTTTTTTAACTGTACAACGTGCAGTTCACATTTGATCATATCACTACCCTCTTCAACACTCAGATTGTCTTCCTCTTGCCCCCAGTTTCTCAGCACTGCTTCCAAGCCCCACGTGACCAGACTCTGCCTGCCCTCCACAGCCCCATCGCGTGCCACAGCTGCCCTTATTTTTCCTTTTCCTGAGTGAAGTTCCAGACGTGACCTCCTTTCCATTCCCAAACGTTGCAGGGCTCCTTGCAGACTCTCCTCAGTGCTTTCTCGATTTATCTGCATAAACGTACCTCCTCAGAAGCTTCACCTCTTCTGGGTTAGCTTAGGGTCCTTTGCCATCTGGTCCCTGGCACCTGGACTTCCCTTATGAAATCGTTTGTCACAATCCAGTGCATGTTATTGCTTAATTGTCAGACTTCCCCACTATAGTATAAGCTCCAAGTGGTCAGGGACCAAGTCTATTTTGCTCACTGTTATATGCCTATTGTCTTAGAGAAAGCCTGGCACTCAGTGGGCACTCCATAGATACTGACTGAATTAGTGTTTAATTTTAGAAATTAGAAGTTTTCAGTCTAACTCAACCTAGATTTCAGGTGTCTTGGTGTCCCCAAGTTCTCCATTTGTTGCAGTGAGATTATCCATTGAGCCTGAATGAAGGGGAGCCTGGGTGGCTCAGCTGGTTAAGCCCTGGACTCTTGATTTCGCCTCAGATCATGATCTCATGCTTCCTGAATTCGAGCCCTGTGTCAGGCTGCATGGACAGTGCAGAGCCTGCTTGGGATTTTCTCTCTCCCTCTTGCTCTCTGCCCCTCCCCCTCTCATGTGTTCACATTCTCTCTCTCAATATAAATAAATAAAGTTAAAAGACTGAATGAAATTGGCTTGAGTCTCCATCCTATTTATGGTGGGTAATCTCATCTCTGTAGGTCACTGGAGGATGGTCCCATTTATCCCAGCCATCTCTGCAGACTTTTTGCGATTTATCTCCTCTGCCTGCTGGTGTTTTTCTATGCCACAGACACCATCCCCATTCCATTAGTACTGAAAGTGCCCTCTCTCAAGGCTCTGTGTGTCGTGAGGTGGTTATTTAGCAAGCTGCTTAAAATAAATTATAACACATCTCCTTTTTGAATGGTCCTATGTCATTTCCCACCTCTGAAAATTTTCTTGTGCATCTTTTGAACTTGGGTGGCAGGTCCCTGTGATGATTCTGGGTCCCTCTTTGTCTTCTCCCTTATTCCTAAATTCCTGTTAGTGTCTTATGCCGACCCAACTTAGCTGTTCCATTGTCTGGCTTTTGCTTCTCCAGGTGCTGTCCTTAGGATTTTATTTTCATAAGCAAATATGTCCATAATCACTAAGAGGAGGCAGCATAGGGTCAGCTTAAGAAGGTGGACTTTAGGGCCAAACAACCTAGCTCCAAATTGAGTCTCCACTTTTACTACTGTGTGGCCTTCCCCATGTTACCTAGCTTCTATCTTCCTCAGTTTCCTCAGCTGTAAGATGGTAATTTTTAAAAAATGTTTATTTATTATTGAAAGTGGGGTTGCAGAGAGAGAGAGAGAGAGGGAAGGAAGATCTGAAGTGGACTCTGCTGACAGTAGAGAGCCTGATGATGCAGGACTCACTCGAACTTGCCAGCTGTGAGATCATGACTTGAGCCGAAGTTGGATGCTCAACTGACTGAGCCACCCAGGGGCCCTTGTAAGATGGTCATTGTAATGATGTAAAGTGGTAATTGTAGTAAGTATCAAGCAAGTTAATACCTGTAAAATACTTAGAAAAAAATGCCTGGCACATACCAAACACCTAGTAAATCTTAACTTAAACACAAATTAAGATGTATGCATAATCAAAACAGCTTTCTTTTTGAGAGAATTCTTTAGAAAGCTATCTAAGCAACACTGCTTTTTCTTCATTACATGAATTCCAAGTCATCTGTTGATTTTCCAAGATGTCTTTGGACTATTGTCAAGCATATAGGACTGGCTAAGAATGCCAGCTCAGGATCAGAATGGGCTTAGAACTCAGTTCTACCTGATTTCCTGATGTGATCTTCAGAAATTAATTAAATTGTTAAGACTCGGGGAGCCTGGGTGGCTTAGTCGGTTAAGCATCCGACTTTGGCTCAGATCACGATCTCACGGTTTTTTGAGTTTGAGCCCTGCGTTGGACTCTCTGTTGTCAGTGCAAAGCCTGCTTCTTTCAGATCCTCTGCCTCCCTCTCTCTCTGCTCCCACCACCCGCCCCCCCCCCCCCCCCCGCGCGCTCTCTCTCTCTCTCTCTCAAAAATAAATAAAAACATTAAAAAAATTATTAAGACTCAATTTCCTCATCTATCACATTGGGGCAATACTGTCCCATTGAGTTTGTGTACGGATGTATGTGAAGATTAAGTGAGCTCAAGTATCTAAAGAATTAGCTCAGTGCCCAGTATGTAATAGTTCTTTAGGACTGTGATTATTACTGTTATATTAGTTTCATTGTTACATTTTTAAAAATAATCAAGAGCTACAACATGTGCTTCTGGAAGGCTGAAGAATTAAGTACTACCTCACTTCATCACACCCGTGGTATGAAATATCTTCTCATTTATTTAGAAGAGGGTGTTAGTGTTGATGATTCATGGAGCTCTTACAGAAGGGGCAAGGGAAGAGACATGAAATATATTTTGTGAAAAGAGACAGAATTTTCCCATTTGGCATTCCTACCATTGGTGGAACTAGAAACTGTTTGACAGAACGCTCCTCTTTTCTCAAGGGGCCCATGGCTCTACAAAAGTAGAGCCTCTTCTTTGACTGGTTACTGCATGGATGAATGTAAACTTGCTATCCAGCAGAGAGGCTGATTGAGTGATACCCTAATGGAGCCACTGGCAAAGGATAAACCAAGATAGAAACAAAGCTGCATTCCAAATAATGCTCAGTGCCTTTCTTGATACTTTCCATTATAATTCATTCCCATTAGAGGCACTTTGGACTGTTTTAAAGCTATTACATTGTAATTTCAGAGCTGACTATAAATTTAAAAGAACACACACACACACATACACAAACACACAGCTTCTTAGCAATTCAAAGAAAATGGAAAGAAATGTAAGAATTGTCAGCCAGAACCCAAATTTCAAAACCAGTGAGATGTTGAAGTACTGCTCTGCATTTCATTTGAACTCAATAGACAATACATTTCAGGAAAAATTCAAACTTTAAATAATCATTCCTGTGCTGATTGTATAAACACATATATCAAAGAGAGTAGAGAATCAAAGATCCAAAGGAGGAAAGGACCTTTCAAGAATCAAATGATCCTGAATTTAGTTTGAATCTTCAGCTAAGAGGTATAAAAAAATGTGAACAGTTGCTTCCTTGTTCAGGTGGCAGTTAAGTTATATGACAAAGCATTAGAACGGTACAAAGAACAGTGTATCTACTACAAAAAGCAAGTGCCTAATATAATATGTTATTCAGTGGCACTAATTCTTCTATATCTGGGCCAGCCAAGGGAAAAAAAGTCTGAGTCAGTTAAAGGAGGGCTCTTGCCAAGAGTTTTAAGACACAAATTTTTACTAGGTAATAAAGTTTATATGGCTGTACCACATGGGCCACTTTGCAGACAATCTGTGGTTCAGGCACATGGCAGAATTAATTTTTTTCTCTTAATAAACATTCCTCACATTTAGACTTGTGGACAGTTTTAATTGAAATAACTTGGGCTTCTAATACTTTCTTACTAAGTCAGTAACTACTTCAGGCAGCTTTGGAGAAGAATGGGGAGTACAAGGAAGAAATGGAACCACATTCTTCATTCTGATGCCAGATGGTATTCCCCACCCTGCCCTAAGCTAGAGGAAAATATCATCCTCCTCACCCCTTCCCCCCTGGTCCCACCTTGAGGGGCTCCATGATCAACTCTGAACCATTTCTGGGCATAGAGCCAATTTCCCCTGACTTTCACTGTGGTCCCCAATGTAGTGACGAATCTTGTTATAGCAGGAAATAGTGGCTGAAGCTTCAAACCCCAAACCCCTGATTTATAGGTGGAAAGTGCTAGGAAGAACTCTGATGATTATTTAGTTCCCATCCTTCATTTTACAAATGAGAAAACAGACCCAGAGAAGGGCCCTCCCCAAGTCACATGATATGTTAGAGTGGAGCGGAGTCTGTATCTCCCTCACCCTCAGCTTTCTGCCGCTTTGGAGGCACATGTCCTGCTGTTGTATTTGTCTACTTAGGTTCATCCTTTGGTGAAGGGCAGCTACATTGTTTGGCACACCATGGGCCGTGTGCACTCAATATGGCTGTTTGACATTCTTCTGCTCTTCATAGAGACACTCGGGTTTATTCATCAGTACTTGCTCATTTGGATGGCATCGCAACCCCATTCTTGAATGCTATCAACTTTTTGGGATATTAAGTAAGAACAGTTTAATTTTGGGAGAGATTTTGGGCATGTGGAGCATGAAGGGAGTGAGGTCTTCACCTTCTTTCCTACACTCTTCCCCAGTGAGAGTATTTGTGGAATGGGTACAAGCTGGTGCTTCCCAAGTAGGAGCTTGTCTCCCAAAAGGTCTATAGTTCCAGCAGGCCAGGCTCTGTGGTAGGTGAGGCTTGAATATTGTCCGTTATCTGTTTCTTAAAATGCCTCAGGTGCATCTATCCCCTGAGAGCCTCATGGTCCTGGTGGCCCTCCTCACATGGACCGACTCTGGAATTCTGCCCCAGACCTCAGCACCTCCTCATATCAGTCACAGCTCAGGGATCTCCGGGACAGTAGGATTAGACAGTGGAGCTCTATTGCTATAGTTAACAGCTTTTTACTTCTCTTGTTAACCTCTTGACCATGGAGGGGGAGTGAGCCACATGTTTGCAATCCCCTTTTTAGTTCTCTGTTTCTATATTTGGCCTAGTGGCATTTGGATTGGATTCAAATGGTGGTCATTCTTCTAGGTCTTCTAACATTACTGTTCCGCTTACATTCAGCTTCTTGTGATCATCCTCAAAGTTTCCCACCAGAGGCACCCCACTTGGTCTTCCCTTCAGCCTGCTAGGGATCCCTCATTATGCTGAAATTTCTTCACTCAGCTCTTTTCCTTCATCCCATGTCTCACATAAGCCATGTTTTACACGAACTCCACTTTAACTTTCTAGTATATGTGGAGGACTTATATGCATGTATGATGCATTCATCTTCATAACAGTCCTATGAGATATTGTATTGTCTTGTATTATCTCCATTCCATAGACGAGGAAAGTGAGGTTTAAGAGATTGAGTCATTGCCAGTAAGTGGCAGATGTGGGATTTAGACCCTAGGCTTTCAACCTACAGTACACTACATAGTACGCTATACCAGTCCTATCCACCTTGAACTGGTTTCGGGATCTTGCGTCTTGCTGTGGAAGTTAAGCACTTCAGTGACTGTTAGTACCAAAGCCACCCCAAGAGCAGCCAAGGAACCACAATTACTCCTGAACTTAAATTTTCATATCTTCAAAATCTCATATATAATTTGCTCCTTGCTTTTGCATTCCCACTTTTTATAAACACCTTTGGTACTGAACTATACTAGATCTGTTATTGTTCTTTTGCCTCCCCTGATTCTACTGTTTGTTGGGTTTATGGCCCTTCACATGTAAGATGGGATGGGTGGAGAAGGAATCCAGCAGAAGTATAGACCTTCATAATCCCCATTACTTTGGCTACCTTCATGTATCACGGGAAAACTCACATATTCAAGTTTTCAAGTTTAAGTGACAATCTAGGGAGAATGGTTTTCTTTAGTTTCTTTTGAAAAATCTTCAAGAATTGATTTTGTGTAATTTGAGAGCAGGCTTTCTACCACAGAAGTAGAGAATTTGTTTCATTTGTATCTATTGTTTTGATTTTTAGTGAACCTGGATATCGTATGGATCATCTTTGATTTGACCATCTGTTTTGAAGAGACTTCACATATTGAAGGAGGTAAGTTGATGAGGAATATGATATGATGATGCCATATTCTTCAGCTCCTGTAGCAAGACTTTTGTGTTGCTTTGGGAGTGCAAAGGTATAAGGTGTTTTTAGATACAGAAATATTATAGATTGGGGGGCATTTTACTGGGTTTGGAGATGGCAAAATAGAAAGTTTGGAACTCAGAATCATCTCTCTGAGTGCCTGAGTCTTTTAGTAGCTATAATCAGAAAACTTTCTTTCAGTTTGGTTTGAGAGAAGTCAGATAGGCTGAGTAGAAGTTTCCTCTGATGTTGGTTTCTTAATAAAAATTTGGCTTCTTGAGACAATACAATCACCACCAAGCTACTACTTTATCCTAAATGAATGGAAAAAATGTGCAGTCAAATAGTACTGACTCTGAAGTCTCCAGATGTACATATGTTCTGATTTCTCTGGTGCATGTTCTGATTATATTTAGCCAAAACTCCCCAGAAGGTGCCTTTCTGTTTTGTGCAAGTTTAATGAGAATACTTGGCTGTACTTGCTGCAGGAAGGCTAAGGGTAGGAATGTATTAATTTACTTCAAAGGGCAATTAGGAGACCTATCACTATTATCACCATGGGCTCTGTCATCTGTCAATTTATCAAATATGAAAAAATACAATGTGATTGGTACACAGTCCCTAATGGAAAAAATGGAATTCTCCTCAAATTTGTAATATTTTTATCTGTATCGTGAACCTCCAGGGGAACTGCTACTCACAGTTCTGTGAATTCAGTTGGCTTTGGAGGAAGAGTGAGTGCAACCAGGAATTTTCACATTACATAGCCAATTATGCAGAAACCTCACTGAATCTAAAATCTAATGGTGGCTGCTTCTGTTTACTCTTTTACCATTGCAAGTACATAATTTTTAGAAATCATAATATATGCTGATACTTTGATTATGGAATTTTCTGGAAAGGAAGATCTATTGCAATAGCAGTGTTAAAAAGAATAATCCTCAAGCCTATATAAATTGTGCAGTGCTGGGCTTGAGTTTGTATCATTTTGAAGAAATACCCCTAGCTCTGTCTAATCGATGGTGACTGCCTCTGTGGGGTTGGACTTCAGTATTCTCAACTTAGCCTGTTAGTGTTTCCTATCCATCTCAGCACCCTCCTTTCCTCATCTGAAGGTGGGGAAGATCTGAGACTAATCACTTATGTTTGTTCACTATATTTTCATTATAGGGCTATCTCAACAGGGCGTTTATATGTTAAGCATTTTCTTTTCTGCTTAGGGGAATCCTCTGTCTCTTAATTTTAACTAAGTTTCTGACAAAGAATTGTGCCTAGGAATTTACTCTCTTCATTAACAGAAGCAATACTATTCTACCACAGTAAACATCAAATTATGTAATTGTTCAATGTCCTTCACAAAATAATACCATCCCACATATTGACTTCCTAATTGTGGTTATACTTATTCCAAATTAAGGGATAGAGACTCTCTTTTGGCAGATTGGTTTGGTAGTGGCTTAATATTCCTTAATAATCATATAGTTCATAACTTGTATAATCTATAAACCACTACACTATTTTTTTCTCTCTTTTGTGTGTCTACCCAGTCACTGGACCGACATACCTGCCTTCCTTCCTTCCTCCCTTCCTTCCTTCCTCTCCATACCAGTAACTGAATACCATATGCAAAGAGCTGTAACTGGTACCCAGTCTATTTCTAACAGAAACTCTGGAATGCTAGAAGAACCTCACATTCTTCTTGGCTTTGAAATCAAAGGGTTAGTTCTGAGTCAATGTTATTTATTTTCTATTAGTGTTGTAATACATTATCACTAAGTTAGTGGACTAAACAATACCATCTCATTATTTTACAGTTCTGTAGTTCAAAAGTCTAACATGGGTCAAGAATAAGGTCTCACTGGGCCAAGATCAAGGAACTGGTGGGGTAACCTTCCTTTCTGGAGCTTCTAGAGGAGAATATGTTTCTTTGCCTTAACTAGCTTCTAGAGGCTGCCTACATTCCTTGGCTAGTGTTTCTTCCGCCATCTTGAAAGCTAGCAAAGGTGGGTAGAGTTCTCATGCATGTCTCTGACCCTCCTTCTGTCATTGTATCTGTGTCTCTCTCTTACTGCAGCTAGGAAAACATCTCCACCATTAAAACTCATATGATTCAATTGAGCCCATCCAAATAATTTAGTATAATCTCCTCATCTGGCACTTAGTGCCAGTCATTGCCATATAAGGCATATCACAGGTTCTGGGGAATAAGATGTGGATACTTTTGGGGACATTATTCTGCCTATCACAGTAGGGTATGGAGAGATAATTCAAGCCATATAATCTTTTCAGGTGTATGTTAAATTAAGAAAAATGCTATTTATGAAAGCAGTCTCATTATTTAATAAATAAAAGATAAAGCTACATTGTTTGCTAATTTATGAAAAGGCATGTTAACAGAGGTATTCGATGTAGTATTTGTCTCCTAGAGAGCAAAATGCTTTTCCCATAACTACACGAGATACATACTGAAAGACTGAAATATTAATAACAAAATATTCAGTAAATGGAGAATAAAACAAGATCCCCAAGCATACAAAATTCCAGGAAAATCCAGACAAATGTTCTGTACTGTATTTTACTTTTTAAAAGAAAAGATAAGCTTCCCAGGCAGCTTCACTGAATACAGAGCATTTCTCATGAACAAAGACAAGTTTCCATTTTTTCAGCATACATACATATACTTTCCCTTTTTCTAAATAATTTACTTTCTGGGTGAGTCTTGGTCAAAATAGAAGATACTAGAATGCTTCATTATCTTGCAACAAGCTGAATGAGAAAACTTTTTATTATGGTTTCCTAAGGTGGTCCGCAAGAAAAATCTCTAAAACAGCACCCTGTTTTCTGAGAAGTTAGAGGGTTTCCAGCACGGAGATGGTAATGACGGAATGCTGATGAAGGGCTGTTGTGAGCATGAGCTAGGACAGGTGATACAGCTTCAGTGTGGTGAACACAACTGGGTGTTGAGTCTAATGCAAAGGCATTTCTTCCTTTTGTTTTCAGATGTAAGTTTGGAACAAGCCCTTGTGTCTTCCTGGTTGTAGATAGGGATAGGCGTGGGGGAAGGGGAAACAAAAGAGAAAATTGGAGGATGCGAGTGGGCAAGGAGGAAGGGAAAAGCGAATGGATTCTTGCAGAGACACCTGGTATGTGGCCAGTTAGGATGGGAGAGAAAAAGTCCAAATTTGGATTTCAGTGATAACAGTTAATGATAATAATCATGATCCGAGATGGAGTGACAAGCACTGTGTTAACCATGTCACTTGTCCGGATCACTGAATTCTCCACATTCAGTGAAGTAGGTGTTATTAGGATCCCCATTTTATAGATGAGGAAGTTGAGAGAGAGAGAGAGAGAGAGAGAGAGGACGTTAAGCAAATAAGCAAATTGCTGGAGGTCACACAGCTATTAGAACCAGGATTTTAAATCCCATTCCATTTATCTATTGTCCCTTGTCATCCCCGGAATGACTTGGACTGGGGAAAGTCAACACTTCAGCTGTCAATGTCTGTTGCCTGGCTGGTCCCCCAGAGTTGTCCCGAGAGCCGGTGTTCTGAAGTTTCCCTGATGTGACCACTTTAGGGAATTGCTGTCTCCACAGTGGACTGTTGGTGTGTGTCAGTGTTGGGTGTGAACAAAGCACAAGTCTGGGAGTGGGGAGCTGGAGGAGAGCCTCGGCCTATCTGCTTCAGCTAAGAGACTGGGCCACCACCACCTGGTTTCCGCTGTGCAGGTTCTGGGGCATTGCTGGGAAGTCAGGGCCTTCAGGGGCTAGGTGGGTATGGAGCTGTGCTTCCTTCATGCCAGGTTCCCAGACTGACTCTGCATCCCACTAAATGCAAAGGGTCCCAGAGAGTCAGAGGCTTATTCCTTCTCTGCTGTGGGATGACTTACTTGGTGTTGGTTGGACTATTTTCCCTGCCGTGGTAGGGAGTGTCAAGCTCAATGCTTAAAATGATGTCATCCCTGCTCATGCAGAGATAGCATCCTATGTGTTAAAAATATGTGCAGAGTGGGGGGTGCCTGGGTGGCTCGGTCGGTTGAGCGTCTGACTTTGCTGCTGGGGTAACCTTCTTTCTCAGGCTCAGGTCATGATCTCGTGGCTCATGAGCTTGAGCCCTGCGTCAGGCTCTGTGCTGACAGCTCTGGAGCCTGAGGCCTGGAGCCTGCGTCAGATTCTGTGTTTCCTTCTGTCTCTGCCCCTCCCCTGCTTGTACTCTCTCTCTCCCTCAAAAATAAACATTAAAAAATATTAAAAAAAATGTACAGAGTGGATGTGTACATATTTATTAAACTTTTTGTCCCTCTAAGATAAGAAGGAACTATGGAATCCGATGACCTTGCTGGGTTCTGAGTTTATTTTTTATTTATTTATCTATTCTGAGTTTATTGTTTATTTTTATTGAATCGTTTAAAAAATTTTTTTTGAAATTTCTGTAGAATTAACACACAATGCTATATTAGTTTCAAGTGTACAATATAGTGATTCAACAATTCTATACATTACTCAGTGCTCATCCTAAGTGTACTCTTTTTTTTTCTTAAGTTTATTTATTTATTTTGAGAGAGACAGTGCAAGCGGGGGAGGGGCAGAGAGAGGGAGACAGAGGATCCCAAGCAGGCTCCACAATGTCAGTGCAGAACCTGACATGGGGCTTGAACTCACCATGAGATCATGACCTGAGCCAAAATCGGGAGTCCTTTGCTTAGCTGAGTGAGCCACCCAGGTGCCCCAATAAGTGTACTCATTTAAAAAAATTTTTTTAAATGTTTATTTATTTATTTTTGAGAGAGAGGGAGAGTACAAGTGGGGGATGGGCAGAGAGAGAGACGGAGACACAGAATCTGAAGCAGTCTCCAGGCTCTGAGCTGTCATCACAGAGCCTGATGTGGGGCTCAAATCCACGAACCATGAGATCATGACCTGAGCCGAAGTGGGATGCTCAACTGACTGAACCACCCAGGTGCCCCCAATAAGTGTACTCTTAATCCATTTCACCCATCCCCCATCCACCTCCTGTCTGGTAACCGTCAGTTTGTTTGTTACAGTTAAAAGTCTGGGGGTTTTTGTTTGTCTCTGTTTTTCTTTCTTTCTTTGCCTTGTTTCTTAAATTCCAGAGTCTGTTTATTAAGCCATCAAATGTTTATTCATTTATTCAGTGTATACTCTATAGTAAGTACCATTTTTGATCCTTTGAGAGACAGCATGACTGGCACATAGTAGGCATCAGAGGGATGTGAGATGAATCCACAACGAGAACTAAAAGACCTGGCTTCCACTTTTGCAAATTCCAAATCCCAGTTGGAAGAAACTATACATATATGAAAGAAAAGAGGAAAATTGGATATTTAAGTGGGACAAATATCAGTAGGGACAGAGCATTCCAGAATAACAGCCTTCAGCAAGAACTTGGTGAATGTTGGATAAATCGGCAGGAGCCCTTGGAAGGAAATGTAGGAATAAATTGAAAGCAAGTAGGAGGAGGGGGCCCGTCTGGGCAGAGTTTCCAGGAAGATGTAGGCCTGGGCACAAATATGATGCATCACAGGAAGAACAGAAGGAACTCTGTGGAAGACCTGTGTGGCAGTTCCGAAGCTGGTGGAGAGCTGATGAGAGGGAGCCAGCACAAGGCAAACTTGGGAAGGTAGGAGATGCAGTAGGACGAGGAAGAGGGTTGGCTCACTGATGGCCCAGGTCACCAGGCTTGCTCTTCATCTGAATGGTCTTGGGAAGGTATGGGTACATGAAGACACTCAACACACACTTGTTGACAGAACTGAAAACAAATTCAAAAGTAATACATGAAACAAATCAGAAGAGGTTTTAAATCTGTAGTTCTTATTTGAAAATATAACTCGGACATTGTTCCCAAGCATTAGAGGTAGCCTTTTATGGGACTGGGATTGCTGGGAGAGGTATAACGTAAGAACTCATTCTAAACTCATTCTCAAAAGGTGACACTCTTCTAAAGGGCCCTGCAATCTCTTTTTTGGTGGGGGTAAGGGAGGTAAGGTGGCAGTAGGAAAATAATTAGCTTTGGGATTCCAGTGTTTTCTGGCCCTACCATGGGCCTGTGTGGAGGCCTCTTGTGTGGCTTTTGTGAACAAGGAACCACATGTGTGGCCTCATGGAACAAGGGGGCAAACAGGCTGTCAGAACCTGCACAAGTCCTGGGCAGAAGCCTCCACATCTCCTCTGGTGCAGACAAGCTTTTGTTCTCCCAAGAGCACTGGGCCCTGCGTTTACTTCGTCTGGCATACCCCTAAGCCCAGTTATTACAGACGCCCTGCAAGGATGCCACTCTAAAGACCTGTGTGGGGCCCATTAGCGCCTCAGCAGCGGCTCCCAGTGTGCCCGGGAACAGCAAGACATCATTTCAGTGTATCCACAGCGTGAGAGCCATTTTAATCTTGACTTTGCCTCCTCACGCTTCATTGTATTTAGAGCTGGGTGTGTTTCTGCCATTATTTGGCGATTTTCTTGCGAGGAAGCCATTTTATGAAAAATGCCTGATTATTGCTGCCAGAAAAATAATATCCGACAATTTGCTTTAAATGATACAGTCTTAAAAGTTAGTGTTATTCATACAAA
The DNA here is from genome assembly GCF_018350175.1 of Felis catus. NCBI lineage: Eukaryota > Metazoa > Chordata > Mammalia > Carnivora > Felidae > Felis > Felis catus. Next base: position 97,194,801 of record NC_058373.1, on the reverse strand, counting down.
TGCAAATAATTTCAACAATTACTCTGCATTTAATCACCACAAAATTGGGTCCTCCCCATGTCCCTTCTCTCACTCAGTGTGCGATAATGGAGTGTTTTAGTGAAGTAAACACTGAACAGTCTTAGAGGGAAGGTATTTACCGTTTTCCAGCATGTCTTGTAAGAAGCCTGATCCATTTCAGGAGAAACTTGTTGACTATTAGAGTGACCCTGGACAAATATTTATGCTGTTAGGTCTCAACAGCTAACCAATGGACATCACACATTCCTTCTAAGTGGCGAGGCTGAGGCTGTCAAACCTTGGGATGTGATGAATGCTGAAGCAGATGAGTTAAGCACAGAGGTGGGCTGCAGAAGGTGGTTCCTGGCATCGACAGCTGAATCTTCCCTTTTAATTTATATATATATATATATATATATATATATATATATACACATATATATATGTGTGTATATATATATATACACATACATATATGTATAAATGTATATACATTTATACACACATGTATATATGTATATACATACATGTATATATACATACATGTATAAATGTATATACATATATATGTATGTATATATATATATACATATATATATGTATTTTAAATGTTTATTTATTTTGAGAGAGAGAGAGTGAGAGAGAGAGAAAGCACATCCACATGTGTGTGCATGTGAGTGGGGGAGGGACAGAGAGAGACAATCCCAAGCAGGCTCCATGCTGCCAGTGCAGAGCCTGACTGGGGCTTGATCTCACAAACCATGAGATCATGACCTGTCTGGAAATCAAGAGTCAGATGCTTAACTGACTGAGCAACCCATGCACCCTCTGAATCCTCCCTTTTTAAAGATGAAAAGTTTGACTATCACTGAAAACCTTCCAATGGGGGCAGGCCTCAGAGAGCTCAGGAGTGGGTCACGTATTGTTCACTCAGAGGCTGTTTGGTGCCTCTGAGAGACATCCTGTGCTCACTGGTGTGTGTGACATAATGGTTCTCAACAGCTCTCTGAAGGGCTAAATGCGTATTTCTGATCTGCTGATAACCAAGAGCATAAATCCAAACCTTCCCAGCTACTCAGCTCAGACTCTCAGGGCTGAGCACAAAGATCTGGGCAATGTCTTCCTACCTCAGCCAGGAGTAGGTGGAAACTCTGCCAGAAGCCTAGAAAGATCTTGTCCTCATACAACTTCAAAGAAGAACTTTCAAAACCCCTTTATAAAGCAAGGGTGAATACCCATTATAGGGGATTGCTGTTTCACCTGCATTATGTTGGCGAAATGGTGTCTTTGCTGACCGAAATGCAGCTAGGTGTTTGTTACTATTTAGAATTTCTGAATTACTGAAATGAGGGTCTTAGATTTCCTCTTTCGGAGAGGAGATGCTCTTCACAGTCATCACCGAGTACCTAGTAAGGCCAGGCATCGCGACTGGCACTTTCCATAGGTAAGTGTTTCCAGGTATGGGCCATGTGTGTGGTTGTCTTGAGTGGTGGGGACTGTTTCTGGCCCTTGTCTTCTGGTGTAAGGGCAGAGTGTCTTTGGATGGGATTGTAACACTCAGGAATCACTATGGATCCAGCCAAATGGGGCTCTGGGTTCCCATGTGCACATTATCTTCTGTGCGATGGGTATAAAGACGGCTCCTTTGTCAGCAAACCATTTAGTTTGCTTGCAGCCTTTCCTTTGCTTTCAGCAGAGTTTTGTTGTTTTTATTTAATTGTTTTAAAGTGTGGTCTCAAGACCACTTGCATTCGGATCACCTCCTTGTCAAATGTGCACCTATTATTCAGGAGTTCTGGGAGCAGGCCCAGGGACTTGCAACAAATACTCAGGTAGCTTTTATGGACACTAAAGTTTGAGAACCAGTAGCTTAAAGGATACAATTAATTTTTTGGCCCAAGGTGTGTGTCCTTGCATGGCCTGGCCCCAGCCTATCCTTCTGGCCTTCTCTCTAAGACTCAGAACTTCTCATGGTCTCCTCTCTTCTCATGCTCTTGCTCCTGACCTTCCTTCCACTTGGCACACCCTTTCTCCTTTCTCTACTGACCACTTCTTATTGATCCTGCGAGACCGTGCTCAAATGTCGGTGTCCTCGTGACGTCTTCCCTGAGTCTGGTGGGAGGGGTTTCTCATCCCTTCCTGCCTTCTACGTGGCACTCGCAGTCTGTGGGCACTTCTGGGAAGTTCCTGGATTTTGGCACAGTGGACATCACCCTCAAACCCCCTTATGGTGGGAGCTATGGGCTCTACTTGCATGAGTATGTTGGATATGTTAGTAAACTGCCAATATAATTACTACTTTTCTCAAAGAAAACATAATTGGTCTATTAGTTTGGTGCCTGTTCCACCTGGAAATTCTGAAAGCAAAAATTTTCTGAGAGAAAGGAGGACATGATGAGAACTGAGTTGTTCAGAGGATCTGGGGACCAGAGGAGTTCCACAGCAGGCTGGCATTTATAGAACCCTTTCCCTCCCTCCAGGCCTCCCTCCCTTCCTTCCATTTGCCACAAACAGTAATAATAACTGCTCTTGGGTAGAGAGGGCACCGAAAAGAAGCATTAAATGAGTGCTAATTGAACAAATTAGAACTACAAGGATAACATATAATTGCAAGCACAAAACCTTAGCACAGAATTGGAGAGCAAAAAGGAGGGCCATGGTCTTGAGTTCTCGATAAGAAGGGGGATGGTGCACGTGTCCTTTGTCTCACTGCACCTTAAGAATGATGGTTTGTGACTTATGAGAGATCTGTTGCATCTGCGAGTGTCCAAAATCAACTCCATGTGTCAATTTCATTACTGGCTTCATCTAGAATAAGGCTCTGCAGAAGGGTCCAAGGATGCACCTCAAGGAATCTTTGTATCTTCAGATTATTTACGAAATTTGGTATGAGCTTACATTTTCCTGAGGAAATGTCCGCTATTGTCGTCAATGTGACAAGGACCTCTACACCTGAGAAGTTAGAAGCCTGGGTCAAGAACACCTCATCGGTGGAGCACCGTTCGTTGGCAGCCATGAGGAAAAAGGGCTTCAGAGCAGGTTTTAGGGTTTCAAGTCTCACTTTGACCATTTTTTTTCACTCTGAGCCTTAGTTCCTTCAACTGTAAAATGGGTTGGTAACTTTACCTACTTCACAGCATGGTGTGAGGAATAAATGGATTAATGCCTGTGATGCAGGAAGCATTCAATGTTAGCAGTGTTCATGTCACAGCTGTTGTTTTTATTGTTTTATTGTTATTATCCAGTGACCTTTGAGTCCCTTACTCCTCTTGTAAATCTCTACTTCCTTTACCCCTCCAGGTTATTATTACTTTAGCATTTGGTCCATGAGCTCAGGGACAGTAACTCCTGACTCTTGCAGCGAAATATCCATGATATTCTTGTATTAACAAGATTTTTTAATTTTTTTTAATTATTATTATTTTTTATGTTTATCTATTTTTGAGAGAGAGAGAGAGAGAGAGAGAGAGACAGAGAGAGAGACAGCACACCGGGGCAGGGGGAGGGGCAGAGAGAGAGGGAGACAGAAATGAAAGCTGTCAGAACTCTCAGCCCAGAGCCCGATGGGGGGCTCGAACTCACAAACCCTGAGATCATGACCTGAGCCGAAGTCGGACGCTTAACTGACTGAGCCACCCAGGTGCCCCACAAGATTCTTTAGTAGACAGTAATATTCAGATCTATTCCTACTTTCTTACTGCTAATCAATGATGCCCTGAATTGTTCAGGGATGTGCTCTGCATAAATAATGTTTTGCATAATTTTGCATTTTCTGCATAATTCTATTTTGCTGCATAACAATGTGTCCGTTCATTTTTCCCCTTGCTGTGCCCTGGAAAGAAAGAAAGTCATTTTGAAATGGCTGGCAATCTCACAAGTGTTTGCTCGTTAACATTACATCTTTGAAACATTCCCCAGAGGTATGCTAATAGGCAACAAGCAAAACAACAATAAAGAAAATCAAGGGAGGAAAAAATATACACTACTGCAGAACAGATTTGTAGCTTTTAGTGCTTACCAGTCACTCTGCTGCTCAGCCTCGAGCTGCTAATTGTATGTAATTATGAAGTGCCGAACTATGAATGGCCCTGACTGGAAGCTGGGAACACAGAATGAGGCTATATTCAAATGACGCATTGATCTGTGAAGAGTGATATGCTGTTTACAATCTCAGTGAGTTGTTTCCCCCATAGTTTTATGATTCTTCAGATAATATTTCTGGTTGCGGAGAAAACTGAAGAAAAATGGTGCGGACGAGAGCATCTTCTGCATCAGGAGTTTAGGGAATTGAATAAAAATAAGATCTGTTTTCATTAGCTTGTACCTCAGGACACAGGATTTTCATTTTGATAATTTGGACCTAAATCTTACCACGAATGTTATGCAAACACTCTTTAAAGCAAAGGAGGATGCTTGGGATTTGCAAGGGGAGCCAGCAAAGAACCAACAGCTCTAAGTGAGAGAGGCTGTGGGGTCTCAGAGGAAGACAGGGCATTTTGAATTGTCCTTTAAACCTGTCTGAGATGGTTTTGTAATATGGAAGTTTTAAAAATGGCCATGGTGGTATTCCTTGAACTGTAGGTAAACTGAGTACAATTTAGGATAAGCTAAGATTCGGGAAAAATGGTAATCGCTCTCCTTGTCATTTAGCTGTTGCTTATTGTATTCTGTAAGCCCTGAAACAGTGTTCTTTAGACTGAGTACACTAGAGAACATTTCCAATCATAAAATAACTAACTATAGGGACTGTAGTCTCTAGGAGACTCTGTGCTTTTATGTTTTTAACAAGGGTTGAGATACTGGATTCTAGAGGCAGAAGTTCAAGCTCTACCCCTTACTAACCGTGTAACTTTGCAGCCTTGATCAGCCTGCAGTTGCCTCGGTCTATAAAAGGGATATATTAGCAATGTTTTCTTCCCATCTCACTGAAATGTTCAGAGGATCCAATAAGATGTTTCTGTGAAAGTGGCTTATAAACTATGGTGTTCCATAATTATTAGCTGTTGCTGTAGACCGATCTCTCCTCCTTCTCCTCAGTTGCACAAATTCTCATCCCGCTGACGTAACAACCGCCATTCTTTTTTGTTGATGCCAGAAATTGTGTTAGACGCTGACTATATACAGTCTAAGTCAATTCCTGAAATGAATCTCTGAGGCGGGTACCTTAATTATCCCCCTACAAATGAGGAGATCGAGGTGCAATAAATTAAGACACTTATTAAGGCCACACAGCTAGAAATGGGGGCAGGGGTGGGGGCAAAGTCTCTATATTTACCTATGTTGATCAGTTAACAAATTACTGGGAGATCCATGTTTAACAGAAATAATAACACTTTAGTAGGTATTTACTATAGTTCTGACAAAGAATTTCTATTTTTGGTTTAATTATTCTTTGTAAGACCGATTACAAACCATGAGCTCTGGCAAACGAGACATAATTGAGCATTGTGATTCTTAGATAATCACTCAAGAAGCTTGTGAAATAGGCAGATTCCAAGGTTCAGTCGTCTGAGATTCTATTTAGGGGGTGTGAGGAAGGGCCTTGGGGTCTCCCCTTTGAATGGAATCTCCCAGGGTTCTCTCAGAGTATTGGGGTGTCTGGGAGCCACAGTAAAGAAACATTGAGAGTCTGGATGTTTGAGTGTCTTGGGAGCAGAATTTGTTCATTTGTGCAATGCTTTTTTACTGTTTCCATATAGTAATTTCACTTAAAGAACAGATGATGAGCCTTCTTGAGACATAAGAATATAAGTATAAGCTGATTCATGTGTGGCTCATGCCGAAAGTCATTAAAAAAAAAATCAAACCTGTGCAAATTTTTTTATTGGCCTTGTAGGAAAGTGATAATTGCTATAAGAAAAAAGTCAAGTAATAAAAAATGAGGAATTATTTGAAATTTTAAGCCTCAAAGATACAGCAAGAAAATTTCCAGTAGCTTTAAGAATCGTTAACTACGTTGTGTCATAACGAGCATTATTAGGGGGAGATTTTTGAAAGTTTTCCTTTTATGAGTAAGGGACATAAACAGATACACAAAAGAAATACATATGGAAGTGTCTTCAGCTCCAATAATAATCAAAGAAATATAACTTAAAGCAACAATTTGTTACTTTTTAACCTAACAAATTGACAAATATTTTTCAAAATGACCAGAGTGTAGGCACTATTGTAAATATTCTACTTATACTGACTGATTTGATAAGCACAATGACCTTATTAGGTACATTATTGTTATCCCCATTTTACAGATGAGGAAACTGAGGCACAGAGATGACATAGGGGCTCTTTGTTCTGACTATGGGAGTAAAAATTGGCATTATCTTTTTATTACGTAATTTGACACTTTGTCCAAGAGCCTTGAGACACTCACCTACTTTGACCTTGTAATTCCACTTCTAGGAATTTATTCTTTGGAAACAATGAGAGATTCACACAAAAATGTATGCATAAGAATTTCTGGTGGTTTTATATTTAATAGAAAAAATGGAAACAATCCAATGATCCAACAAGAGAGGAATTACTAAGTAACTGATGCCTTGCTTATCCTTATGATGGAACATTAACAGCCATTAAAAATTATGGTTTTCAAAATTACTTGAAGGCATGGGAAAATGTTCATAGTAGACTGTTAAGTTAAAAAAAAAAAGGACAAAACCACACGCACAAAACTATGCCAACGTAACAAAATGTTAATATAAAACAAATGCCTGGTGGTTACTCTAAGACCTTTGTAGGCCATAAGCACCTTTAAAAATTATATAAAAGAGCCATAAAACCATCATTGTTATTACATAATGGCATTTCATTAATTGCTACTCAGTCTTTTCAGTTTAAGGAAACCCGGCATCTTTGGAGGGGCTGGACCTGCTAATGAGTTATTTTGAACTTCTTTTCCTCACCCCTGCTCTTCTGCTGGGCCTGGGTGGGGATGGAGTGTCCCTTTTGTCTAGATGACATGGAGGGGAGGGGCCAGAGGCACAGGGCCTAGGCGCTGCCTTCCTGAAGTTGTGGGGGAAGGCTTGTGCTTGCTTATCTCGGGAGGCTTTGGAGTCAGCTTGCTGAAGAGATGTGGGTAAAAGGCAGACTCATGAGGTCCTGGGTTTATGCCTCTCATGACTCCCACCTCCCACTTGAGCTTTGTGGTCCCAGAATTGTGGAATTGTTAGGGCGCCTGGGTGGCTCAGTCAGTTGAACTTCCGACTTTGGCTCAGGTCATGATCTCATGGTTCGTAAGTTTGAGCCTGACATGGGGCTTGCTACTGTCAGTGAAGAGCTCACTTCCATCAGCATGGAGCCCACTTTTGTCAGTGTGGAGCCTGCTTGGAATCCTCAGTCCCCCTCTCTCTCTGCCCCTTCCCCGCTGGAGCTCTCTCTCTCAAAAATAAATAAACATTAAAAAAAAAGGAATTACGGGATTAGTAGAGCTGACTCTGCTCAAAGTATAAGAGAAGAAACAGCCCAAGCTCATAGCTAGGAGGACCTAGGGCTGGACTCAGCTTCTTGACTCCTAGATCAGGATACTTCGTGTAATACCAAATGGCATCCCTCATTCTAAGATGGGAGGAAGGAACTCAGTGTCTCTGCTGGGAAAGCACTACTGTCTACCTGGGGAGGCTGTCTCAGAAGGTTCTGTGCCTAATGTAGTATTAGTAGATGGGACCTTTGGGAGGCGATTAGTTCATGAGTGTGGAGCCTTCATGAGCGGGATTAGTGTACTTGAAAAAGAGACCCCATAGAGATCCCTCCACCTTCCACCATGAGAGGACAAAGTGAGAAGCGGGCAGTCTGCAACCTGGAGAATGGCTTTCATGTTTCTTTGAATGTATGTCTCTTCTCTGCTAAAATAGGCTTTATAATACTTATAATACATTATAGTGTTCCTGGGTTTGCTAAATAAAACAACAACCACTTGTGTGTAGTGCTTGCTATGTGCTAGGCACTGTTTTAAGCACTTTACTTATATTAACTAATTTAATCATCACAATGACTTTATTAGGTACATATTATTATTATCATCCTCATTTTGCAGATGAGGAAACCGAGGCACGCTGTAGTTCATTGTTCAGGGTTATATCTCTGGAGAATGGTAGTACATGGATTGGAATCCAGGCATTATGGCTCAGATATATATTTATGACACTTTGCTGCCTCAAATCAAATCAAATCAAATCAAATGAGATCAAATCCTTAATGTGAAGTATCTAGTACCTGCATTCTCAATGGGGGTGATGTCTCCCCACATTGGGATAAAAGGGGGTAAAAACTGGTTCTGGGTGGGAGAAAAAACTTTTATTCTTTTTTTGTATAGGTATTTAGAAAGACATTCATACAGTACATAAAGAGATATAGAATATATTTGTAGTAATAAAAATTAATGAGGGAAGGGAATGATTAGAAAAGAAATGTCTAAAAAGGCTCCTTGCAGGGTAATAATGTAACAAAGGTTGAGAAACATTGATCCAGTGTGATGCTAGGCTCACGGTAGACTTTTTGTAAATCCTCCTTCCTTTTCCGGTATCCTTTGGTTTGAGAGGAGGAAAGAGTCCGAGTTGATGTGTTCCCCCTCCTGGTGAAGAGTTTTAGTCAGAGTTTAACACAAAGGAGCCAGGAGGTAGAGAGCTAATCTAGCCACTTGACTTACGTTGGAAGAGGAAGCAGTGTAGGAGCCAAGGATCTACTGCTCCTCAGATACTGTTTTGAATGCACATTAAGCTTAGTTATTAAGCGGAATCTTTAAAAAAATTATGCAAGATTTCAATGTCACAATCAGTCTGCTATTCAAGAATAGATGAATATTCAAACTTAACAAATACATGGGATAAATAATTTCTGCAATAAGCATAACATATCTCTCGGGTCCCAGGAATAAATGCAAAACAAGCACTGCTCTATAGAGTGTGGAAAAAACCAACCCAGACAAGTTCCTGTGTATGTTTGCAAAAGAAATTATTTTATTTACATATAATGTCTATTTATTTATGTATAAAATCTTATCTTTAAAATAAAAAAAATTAATGCAAAAAATAGCACAATTAAGTACCTCCCACCTTCCTTCTCTGTTTTGGGTAATAAAATTTTAATTATTTTACTCTTTAGGCAGAGTTATTTATTTTAGTTTTGCTTGTCTGGCCACATTAATCCCCTGAATGTTCCATATGATCTGGATAAAATTTATGAATATACTTCCTGTTATGATTTAGAAACCTTATAGAGCATATAGCAACCTTCTTCAAGGATGTTTGAAAATTAAATAAGACCTGCAGAGATGCTCTTTGTCAAAGTGGGTCTTATAGGACTATCTACTTCCCCTTTCTTTCGGTTCTGTTAATGTGCCTCTTGAGTCAAGCATCTCTTACAAGGTACCCGTGGAATCTCACGATGGCTATTAGGGAGCTGAAAACAGTTATTTGCCAATAAAAAGCTTTCTTAGTCAACTTTGTCAAAGAGAGCCTGGGCCCCTTTTCAGAGCAAGTGAGCCTCAATTCAGGGTCAAAAAGAGACAGACCCTCTCTACCCCCTGTCCCCTGAGGGGCTGAGAGCTAGGAGAAACTCCAAAACTGGTTCTCACTGGAAAGTGAAATCTTAGTGAGTGCTCCCATAGATGGTGTAATTCCCTCCTCTCCCATGTCTAGATAGATACGTGGCAAAGTTATGAAGTAGAAAAATATTGTTTTTGGCTTCCCAGATTCACCCTCTCCCCTGACCATCCCACGTTGCCCACCCAAGGCTTGATCTCCCTGCTGCAACAGCCTCAGAGACCATGCCCTCTTTCTCTTCCCAGGGCTTATGATTGCTGCAGTGGGAGAGGGGAGAAAGGAGAGAATAGGGGCTGCCCTCGTGGAAACTTTCTTGTTCTAGATTACATTCTCTAGAGGCTCTGGGTGGGAATCCCAAAACATATGCCGAACAAAAAACGCCTAAGGATTGAGGAAGATTGCTTGGCCCAGTGGGTCTTCATGGATTTTGTGTGGAATCAGAAGGAAGTCACGGCTCTTTGTGAACTGGTGAGGGGTGCTAAAAACATTATCTGATGTTTATGGCAGCTGGTTCTAGCACCGCAGGAGTTATTGCTGGTTTTTATCAACTCCAGCCTCCTTTTATTTGGGAACCAGGGCACGAGCCTCTCAAATCTCTAGAAAACACAATGGATGGAGGGCCCCCGCTGCTGTGCTCTGAAACCCATCCCATGTTTCTTTCTTTCTTTTTTAAAAAATTTTAATTTCAAGTTTATTTATTTTATTTTATCTTTTTTTTTTTTTTTGATTTCTGGAGATATACTTGATATGTAACATTGTGTAAATTTAAGGTGTACAGCATGGTGATTTGACATAAGTACAGATTGCAAAATGATTACCAAACTAAGGTTAGTTAACACTTCTATCACCTTTATATTTATATAATGACCTTATAATTATCTTTTTTTATGGTGAGAAAATTTTTCTTTTTATTATTGTTATTTTTATCCTCAAGTTAGTTAATATACAGTGTAGTCTTGGCTTCAAGAGTGGAATCCAGTGATTCATCACTTATATATAACACCCAATTCTTATCCCAACAAGTTGAACAACTTTCAAGTACATGATAGAGTCTTGTTAACTATATCCTGCCAAGGCCGTGCTTTACCTCAGCTGCTCCCAACCAGTGACTGTTTCTGGGCATCTCTGTGGCAGGGGCTGCCCTAGGGCCTCGGTGAACTCCGAACTGCATTACATCCTAAGTTGCTTCCATTAGATCTTTCCTTCCCTCACTCGGACTCACACTGGCATGGTTCTCTGATGACTCCCAAAGTCTCTTCTGGCTCCCTCCCCATTTTCTCTCGTAGGATTTTCCTCTGAGTAATTTAGTGCATGTTCATCCTGTTTTGGCTTCTGTTTCCTAGAAGATGTACCTCATGATGTGCACTCCGCCGTTTTCCACTTTCTGCCTTTTCTCCACTCCCCTTTCCATCCGCTTCCTGAAAACTCACCCTCAGGAGAGATGTTCTGATATCAGCTATTCTATTTTGAGTTACTTCGTCTAGTCACTCGGAGTAAAAGTCTTTGTCCTTGATAAAGAAACTTGACTCTCCAAAGTCTTTTGGGTGCTGGGGAGATTAGGTCCTGCAGGTGGCGCTCTAACGGCTTGTAAGTAAGGCTGACCCTGGAGGTGATGCCTCCTGAAGGGCTGGTTTTAAGAACTTGCTCCTTGCAAAGTGCGGGAAAGAGAGAATGTTATTCTCTGTACTGAACCCCCCATGTGCTTTAGAACCAGAATTGAGGGAATTTTCTCATTTCCATCCAGGTGTTTAGACTCACCTGGCATAGTTCTGGCTATAGGTTTTCCATGCCCAGAGCTTTCCTCTAATTGTGATCTGCCTCAACCTAGACCCTGTGCGACTCCTGGGTGTTGTTCAGCAAAGTCGTGTGATTGCATCTGTAGATGATTATAGGGGAATGCAAAGCAGGAAAGTAGGATATGTTTCCTAGTTCTCAGATGGGTGCTTGTTCTTTACCAGAAGGCTAACTGAGAGACAGCTTCTACTGGCCCTGCAATCATGCACTTAAGATAAAAATAACAATAAGCTAACATCTCTTGAGCATAGGCTATAAGCCTGGTATTGTTTAGTGCTTTACCCATACAGCCTCATTTTAAATCTCCTCATAACCTGGAGAGATGGGGGCTAGTCTATTATCCCATTTTATAGCTGAAAACCTGTAGCTTATAGAGAATGAGTAATTTGTTGAGGGTCACAAACCTAAGAAATGGCTAAACCAGAATTCAGAGCCAGGATGACTAATGGTTGAACTTTACTGCTTCTACTTCTTGCCAAAAACATTAAGCATTGCTGTGTGTCACTTTCTGCATGGCATTTGCTAATGTTAAACAAGAGCAGCTGAAGATTTTTTGATCTCTTTGTATCTATTTCCTTCCCCTTCCTTCTTTCCTTCTTTCCTTCTTTTTTTCTTTCCTTCCTTCCTTCCTTCCTTCCTTCCTTCCTTCCTTCCTTCCTTCCTTCCTTCCTCCTTCCCTCCCTCCCTCCCTCCTTCCCTCCCTCCCTCCCTTCCTCCCTCCCTTCCTTCTTTCCTTCCTATTTCCTTTTTTTTTTCAAAGTCTGAAATGCACTGAAATGCAGTTTCCCAGCACAGCAACATCAAGGGGGCTGCCTCCCCTCAGGAGCTGGTACCTAGGCTGGAGCCCAAGTGCTAGGGTCCTTGACCTGTGGCTGCTCTGACTGGTGATCTGGAGAGAGGCGCTGGCTGTGTGTGCAATGGCTCAGTCTCTGGGAGAGGAAGGACACTGGCCCATGGAGTCTCTCAGAGAATGAGTGCAGAAGAAGAAAAGAACATTTGTTGAGAGACAGGCAGACATTTCTCAGGCCCTCTTAAAAGTGAAACAGCCATGAAGGGTAAATCAGATGAAAGGACTGTTCTATTCACTGCTTGAGAGTTAGTTCCTGAGATGAGCTCTTCTAAATAGTTGCCTGATCGTCTGTGTCATCCACAGGCACTGTCATTCTGTTGGCATTGGTGTTCCTTCCCCATTCGTGAGACTAGGGTGTTGATCTGTATTGTTAATGACAAGCCAGGGAGACATAACATTCAGAATGAGCAGGCATCAGGAATATTTATGTGTGTCCTGTTAGCTAAAACTCAGTTTTGTGCTGCCAATAAAATCGGGTGACAGCTTTCTTCCAAGAATTTGTTTTCTTCGCCTGTTATTTGAAAATGTTGAGGTGTCTCAGCTGCACTTGGAAGGCAACAAATAGGACAAAACATAAATATGGCATGGTGTCAGATTCTGAAGACACCCATGATAGCAGCATGACTTGTTTTAAAATGACAAACAAAATCCTTTCCAGAGTGAAGAAAAGAGTGGGTGGGGAAAACCTGTTTCTCTAAATGAGATCAGAAAGTAGACTCCTGTTTGCAAACTTTCCCCCCCAAATCCAGGAATGCCTTTGAAGAAAAAAACATGACCTCCTCAGAAAGGGTGCTATCCACACTTACATGGGTCACATGTATATGTCTTGCACAAGGTAGGCACTGAATAAAGTTTTATTGATAATGGTGACTGTATTAGTTTTCTATTCTGTAACAAATTACCTAGAACCTGGTGGCTTAAAACAATAAACATTTATTATCTCACATAGTTTCTGTGGTTCAGGAATCCAGGAGGGGATTTGCTAGGGGATTCTGGCTCAGGGTCTCTCCTGAGGTAATAGTCAGAATGTTGGACAGGGCCACAGTCCTCTGAAGGTGTGAATGGAACTGGAGGGTCTACTTCTAAGGTGGCTTACTCACATGCCTGGCAAATTTGTGCAGGTTGTTGGAAGGAGACTTCAGTTTCTTGTCATGTGGACCTCTCTACAGGGCTGGGTGAGCCTCCTCACAACATGGCAGCTGGCTTCCCCACAGTGAGTGTTGCAAGAGAGACCGCAAGGTGGAAGCTGCGAGATATTTCGTGATTGACCCTAGGAGGTCACGCTCGATCATTTCTCCCATATTTTGTTGGTTAAAAAAAGAGAGAGAGATTAAACTTCACCAAAGGGAGGAATATAAAAGAATCTGCAGACATATTTGAAAACAACTCCAGTGGCTTTTAAGATTTGTTCAAAACAGGTTCCTTAATATAAATCCCTCACAAGAGCAACTGTCTTCATCTGAGGATAAAATGTCTCTGACATCAGTCCAGAAAGGCTGTCACTGTCATAGAACAAGTTGATAAGAATGATAATGGACAGTAAATTATCTTTTCATGGAAACAGATGAGAAGAGAAACCAACGTTTTAATGTTAAGTGTAGGAAGGATTCACTCTTCAAATTTTTGATGGTGATGAATTTTATTTGCAGTTGAGTAGAACACGCAAGTTTGAGGTGTTTCATTCATAAAGAATGTTTGGGTATGGGGTTTTTAGACCTCTTTATTATACTCTCTGCCTTAAAATCAGGATTCCAGGGGAGCTTCCAACTCTTGATTGGTTGAGCTTCCAACTCTTGATTTTGGCTCAGGTCCAGATCCCAGGATCTTGGGATCAAGCCCCAAGTTGGGCTCCATGCTGAGTGTGGAGACTGCTTGGGATTCTCTCTCTTCCTCTCTCTCTCTTTCTTTCCTGCCCCTCTCACCCACTCATGCTCTCTCTTTCTCTCTCTCTAAAAAAAAAATCAGGATCCTAATTTAAATCCTCTTTCCCCCTTGACTTATCTCACAACTACTTTTTCTTTTATTTTTAAATTCCTCTGCTTTTACTATTGGGAGGCCTATCAATTCCCCAGAATTGATGCGGGGATACAAATGTGATTAGAAATAGGACATGAGGTTGGGTGAAAGAAACACCCTACTTTGTTTCCTCAGTGATTGGGATCTTTTATTTTAAAACCTATTTTTTTTTTTTCTCCCACCAAAATGTTATATCTGATTTTGATCAAAGGCTAATTCTGAACTTTGGGAACATGAGAGCTTTGCTTCAATGACTTAGGACTCCATTTTCTCAGCTCCACAGCGAGCTCTGATAACACTTAGGGCACTTTAGCATGCTAGGTAAAAATAATTAGCACATTTTAAAACCAAGCAAAAGATGGTAATTATTATAGAGAGTATTTTATGGGTGGTGAATTAGTCATGGTGATAGATTTCTGGACAAGAGAGTATCTTGAGGGTACAGTGAGAGTAAATGAATCAGTGTGTATGACAGAATCTTGTAAATGTAAAGGGCTATTACGTACCACTCCAAGATACCTTGAAAAAGATTTTCCGATAAAATAGCTTTCATTGACGTAACTTGATCAAAATTTAACTCTTCTCCAAAAAAATGGGAGAGGATGATGCTGATCCTTCATCTAACCTGAATCTCATTTTGGGCCTGTTTTCACTGAGGGACACCGGAACTTGGTGGTGCCAGGATAATGCCTATCCAGCTGTGTGACTCATCTTTATTTGAGCTTTAGGGCTGGAAACTGGTAATGGCCGTTCACTTACTCCCAGTTGGTAGTAATATCCTCTTCATACTGGTGTTTCTAATGATCTGTGGAGTGTTCATGCCCAGGCCTATCAGTGACTCCCCCAGGGTGGAGAAGATACTCTTTTGACGTTGGCTGTGGTTTCCTGTTGTCTCCATCAGTCAGTCTTCAGTGACGCTGCATGTGCACGATCATAGTGACAAGTCAGAGTTTTTAGCATCTCAGGAAAGTGTCTCAAGGAGCCTGAGTGCAAACTTCATCATGGAAAAATCCTATGCTAATAGCAATTTTCTCATGGGATTTTCTCTGCTGTATGTTACCAGGGCATCTGAGTAATTCTGATCTACGTCACACATGCCCTTAGATTTATTACCCTCAGGCATTTTCCCCTGGCACTTCTAGGACTGACCCATGGAATAGAATGAATGACGATATTGCTGTGGATACTGATGAACTAAATTCAAGGTCGGCATTAGACTTTAATAGATACCCCTGCTGCATAATTAGACTAATCAAGACAGAGATTTAGGGGACTTAGCTAGAACTTGAAAGAACAGCTGTTCAATGATAAAACAAAATTTTCACAGTTTTTTGACGTAAAGGAATCTGTGGTTTACTTTTTTTTTTAAAGCAAAGCACCTGTGAACCAGAGTGGAGGGAGAATTTCGGTTTTTATATTTATGATAATGCTTTTCGCTCTGATCTGCAGCCTGAGCTGAAGTCTTTTTCTTCATGCCATCTTCTGCCTCCCTCTCCCTTAATCTCTGCTCAGTGCTTGTTGATTTGCATGTATGAATAGTAACACCTACTGGTGGGCAGGGCTCAGGAGACGCAATTTGGTTGCCAGCTTCTCCTACTGCCGAGCCCTGTCAGCATCTTGCATTGATTTGGAGTGTAATCAATGTTTCTTGGTACCGCTGCGCCTGCTCCTCCCCAGCTCTGGCTTTCCTCCTCCAGCATCCTTCTCTGGCATTGGCCTTCCAGTGTGCTGCTTGGAAAAGCTCGATTTCACCCTACGTGGCTACCAGAGGGATCAGTTGGAGGGCTGTTAATAAGTTCTAGAGAGAAATAGCTCACACTGTCTTTTTTAATCGAATAATTTCTTGCCTGTTTTGTCACTCAGCCTTTGTTTGCTCCAGCTAGGAATTTCGGGCCTCTGTAACGGTACCCTTTGAACATCAGCTTGGTATTAGGAGAGCAATGATATGAGCTTCTAATCAAAATTCACTGCATGAAGTTCTGTCTTTTCAATAGGGGACATTTAAAAAACCCAGGAGAGGGGGAAAGCAATAAACATTACCACAATGGGAAAGTCCATGATAATGGCGAAGGAGTCTACTGGAAGGAATATTTATTTTCTTTGAGAAAGCAGCCCATTTTTCCAATGCAAGCCCCCTCCCTGCCGTAGCCTTTAATGACTGAAGATACTGCCATTCTATATTAGCTTTCAAAGGGGAAATGCATTTCAGCAGTTCCCAGTGACTGATCACGAAGCTAGTGGCAGCATCTTCCTCCCTGAAAATCTGCCTCCCAGATGTCTCTTCCTCTGACATTTCCTTTCCAGCCCTCCTGCAGCCAGCCAGAATCGCATAATGGGATGATTTGTCAGGAGATTCTATGTAGTCTCAGGGCAAACTTCCTATGAACTTAAAATCCTTTTCCACCTTCGGACACAGGGGAGTGTGGGTTGGGTGGTAAGAGCCCTGTGTGAGATCTGGGGAAAGGGCACGAATATCACTTCTTCCCATTACCACGGCTTTTCATGTTTTACTCACTTATTTTGCTTCTCACATAATGTTTTCAAAATAGCTCTAGGAGCATTGTTTGAAGTTGCAACAGCCACAGGATAATTCACATAAAGTACTTTTTTTTCCTTCCCAGATGTTCAAGCCTGTGTTTGTGTATTTTTAAACCTGTCCATAGTTATTTCAGATGAATGGCTGTGTCTATTTAGCCCCCCTCCTGCCTGCCTTTGGCTGGGTCTGTGTATATGAGAACCTCTTTAAAGATATAAAAGTGTCCTGCGAGTGTTGTCAGCTGTGAAAGCTTTTGTGCAGGCTTCAGTTCCTTTGTTGTATGAACACCACAAGCTTAATATTCCTATAAAATAGGTCTAGGACTTAAAAAAGGCTAGTTTGTCAATCTATTGATTGCCCCAGGCTAAGCAAGCTAATTCCTCAGCACTACCACTGAATGTATTGAACAGGCTGATCCTTCTAGGTCAAATAATTCACATCGCTAAAATAATATTGAGGTTTGTTGCGGCATAAGCCAAATAGCTGAGAAAATCCATCATTATCACCTGATGCCTCTGCCTTTTAATTTATATCATTATAGAAAGATGGAGGAAGGAGAAAAGAAAAGTACGGGGAAATGTATTCAAAATGATCTACAGTGTTCTTAATAAAAATGCCCTTCCTTTATGAGCACCTGAATGGGCATATAAATATAACCAGCAGTGGGAATTTTAATCAAAGCTTTACAGCTTTTTCTTTTTCAAGACTTCGCCTTCATGACCAAGTTAACTTCCAGCTCCGGAGAATTTCTGGCTTCCTTATTCATCTTGGGAGGACCCTTGCTCGATTTTCGTGTTGGCCTTTTACCAGTTTAAGTTGGACTCCTTTTGTACTCTTCCCCAAACTGTTTTTTTCTTATAAAAATGGCCATTGTGAACATTTCTTAAAACTTTTGAGAATTACTCAGAAAATGAAAGCAACAGATTGGAGATTATCTTATGGTTAGAAGTTCAGGGGCAATCCCCATATATGATACTGGTGGGGTGTCTGTGAGCCTTGAACTGCAGACGGACAGAGCAGATTTTTCCCAGCTTTATTGGCTGTGCTGGGTCATCCTCAGATTTTGTCCTTTCTTTAAACAATTCAGAATTCAACCAGATGGCATCTCTATGGCATTCACAGCTTCAGTCAATAAAAAGAGCTGGGAGATGTGAATTTGAAAATGGGACACAGTGTCAGAGGATCCAAGTGTGTTATTTCTTCTTTGAATAACTCTGACTGGCCATGAGTAAACAGAAGGAAACAAACATGAAACTTTCAGGGTAAAGAAAATGTCTGGGCAAATTTGGACATTTACATAATGACTGAGCCCAATACTAGGCACTTTATAAAGGTGTCCAAGAAATAGTTATGAAAGGAATACATGTAGGAAGGAATGAAAAAATATACACATTGAAAGGAAGGAGAAAAATAAGAGAAAGGCAACAGGGACATGGAAGATAGAGGCAAGTTGTTGGGGGTTGATTTTCTCATGAGTTGTTTTCTCATTGTTCCTTCTTAACATGATGGGATCTCTGCTTGAGACATTGAGCTGTGTTTATCCCTGGATCTTTTTGTTCCTTCTGGGCAGGTAATTGGCTCACACTGCCGTTACTCAAGGACCCAGCCTGCTCTGACTTCAGAACCTGCCTAGCGTAAGATGTCACAACAGCAAACACACCTTTAAATAGGTTATAACGGTATTACACATTAAAAAAGAATGAAATAAATCCTGTAAGCAAGCAGGAACTTTTTCCCATTCTGATAGGTGGAATGATTGAAATGTGTAGGCATCTGCATTTAGACTTTCCTTCTAGCTTAGTGGTTCTCAAAATTAAATCTCAAAATAAGAATTCTGACCCCAGAATTGAATATAATAAATCATAAACACTACTTTGTGGGTGATGTTAATGATAATTTTATTTAGATATAATTTATATATAATTTTTTTACATATTAGTTATTTATATATAATTTACATAATTATTTACATATATTATACATGTTTTTTAAAGGTAATTTTATTTATTTTATTTTGCCATACTCACTGGTTTTAGAACCTAAGTCTCTAACTAAGTGCAACTCCACTGTAGGTTCTCACAGTCTCCAGGAGGCAATTTGTATGAAGGGTGGGAGTGTGTTCTGGGGAGAGCACATCTGGTGTCCGTGCGGAAGGGGCAATACTGAATACAGCACACTGTTCTTCACACAGCTCATTGTTGCGGGGCTTAGCCCTATTGCACTTAAGGGAACAAAATGAGGGGAAATGAAGGGACCTTGAAGGATCCACGAAGGGTCCTTTCCCCTTGGAATCTGTGTGAACCCGGAATGGATGATAAGACCAAGGCTTGGCACGCATCATCTCACCTCTGCAAGTGGACAGGAAGCAGATGAAGGTGTCATGATTGGGTGGTATTGGAAGCTTTGGTGGTATGCGTTGTAATACGAGATTACAACATCATGGGGATCCGTGAGAGGACATGAGGAATTTGGTAACTGTTACGTTATAGGACGGTGTATCTTTGAGGGGACTTCTGAGGTTAGAGGCAATTTACCAAAGTGGTTAAGGGTTCTGATTCCAGTGACCAACATATTGGGTTTATATCCTAGCTTTGCCATTTAATAATTCTGAATTCTTGGGCAAGATACTGATCCAAGTCTCAGCTTCCTGTATGTAGAGTAGATCATAATTTTATCAGCATTGTAAGGTGGTGGAGATAATATACTTAGAGCACCTGCACATATGGTAGTTATTACTATTATTTCTCTTGTTTGGGACACCTTTCATAAGAAGACACAAGATTTTGAAGTGTTCATCTATCCACCCATAATTTATTGTGTATGTACCACGAGTTGAGCACTAGACCTGGCTCTGAGGATATAAGAAGGCAGTGAGCCGGAAAGTAGGTATGGCTGAAGAAAAGCTATTTCATAGAAGATGTGGTATCAGAATACTTGGATTGGATTGGATTGTGACTGTGATTTGGAATAAAAAATTGGCACTATAAAATTGGACCTTAGTGTTCAAGTGAATATTACACTTGAGCAAGATTCAGCGACATTAAACCTTCTGTCATAAAGACAGAGGTAATGGCTCTTTGTGGGCAGAGTAGTAGAAATGCTTCAATTGTTAAGTATTTATATAACCCTTTATATTTGCAATGTATGCACTTTATCATTTCCCAGAAGTTAATGTCTAGAAATATTTCCTAGTGGGAAGAGAATGCTCCCAGTAGGTTCTGGGCCATGCCTAGTGGTTCCTGAGTTTTTGGCCAATATTAAAGGACACTCAAGAAGTCTGTATTAAATAAAGGAGGCAAAGGGCTTTAATGTAAAGTAAGGAGAGGTGACAATCTCCCCTTGCTTTTTGAGTTATTTTCCTACAGCCCCAAATCTGAGGGTGTCATGGAGAGTAACACAGTCCTTTGAAGATGCATTCAACTCCTCCTGGCACATTGGACCAGAAACTTGTTCTTAGAGCAGGCATGGCTCAGCTCCATTCCTCCTCTTTTCCATGTGATAACTCTTTCAGGGCTTCTGTGTTGTGGGGCATAGGGCATGGGGCCATGAAGTGGCCTATAGGACTCATAGTATGCATGAACAGAGATCAGGGATTAGGACTCATGATACTATGCAGGTATGCAGAGGTTAAACATAATGAAACTGCTTATTTTTTTTTAAATGTTTACTTATTTTTGAGAGACAGAGAGAGACAGAGTGTGAGTGGGGGAGGGGCAGAGAGAGAGAGAGAGAGAAAGACACAGACTCTGAGGAGGCTCCAGGCTCTGAGCTGTCAGCGCAAAGCCTGACGTGGGGCTTGAACACACAAGCCGTGAGATCATGACCTGAGCTGAAGTCGGACGCTTAACCGACTGAGCCACCCAAGATGCCCCAAAACTTCTTATTTTTTCATGTGAAATTTCTACTTAATGAAAACCACTATTGTATTTTCAACTAAGAATAGAGTTGATTATATTAGTCCTCCAGTTGAATCATAATTTCTCCCCAGGAGTATGGTTTTCCTATCTGGGTGTTACTTCTCTCCACTTCTCTACATAAACAAATAGTAATTAATATTGTGGTGCCTCTACTTTCCAGCTCAGAGAGCTCAGATGTGCCTAGTTTAGCCCTCTTGGCCAGGTAAGAGTGTGGTAGTGCCTCTAGATTTCTAAATCTAGAATAAATGAAATAAATCACACACAGATGATTCCCAGGTATGTTTTTCAGTGCTACATGATGTGACCTCCTGTAATGCAATGAGACTTTAAACAAATGTGCCAAAGTATATACATCCAAATAAGGGTCGTGTCCTTCTGATCCTCACCTTGGAAGGTCACACAGTTACTTCAATAAAGCAGCCACTGCTTGAAACATTTCTGAAACTTCTTTTAGGGAGTCCTTTTGAATGTTGACAAATCTTTATTCTTTAAAGGTGGATTTGGTCTTTGGAAATATCTACAAGTCACTTAGAATCGAGCCTGATAAATAAGATGCGTCATGAAATTGGATGGTTCTAATTTTTTATCTAAATAAATGTGATTATAAAGCTTTGCATGAACTTAATTCCCCTGTGTAATTTATACACTGCTCTGAAGGCAGTTCTAGGAACATTTTGGGCGATGGAAGCATGACTGAATATATATGTCCTTTGAGGTGATTACTTTGAAGGATGTCATCAGGAAGTCCACAGAGTTTTATTTCTTGATACTCACACTTTGCATATTACACATTTACACATGTACAGACTGAGTTGGTGGGCATGTTAAATCATCTTTAAACATTTTTGTGGTTTAAAAAAGTGATCTTTTCAAGAGCAATGTGTTGTCTCAACAGCTATTTAAGCAGATTCCTTGCAAAATGTCCCATCTATCAAGATGTCCTGGATTGCTATGTATTAAATTCCCTTTTGACTCCTTTGTTCACATTACTTGTAACTTTTTCATTATGTAAATACAGAAAAATGATCTTGTACATGCTTGCTGCTCTCTGCCCATTTCATATTTATGAGATAGAGAAAAAGTTAGAAAGGAAGTGCTGAATGAGTGAACATTAATAGACTCACATATCAACCTATGTAAAAAATATATTTTTATGAAAATTGAAGTTACATGCTTTGAAGCACAGTACATTGGGGATAATGAAGCTTAAAGCAAAGTTTGAGTTCAGAAATATATGAAATAAGAACACAATAATCCACGGTAGTACAGAAGTCAGAGGTGTAGTATGTTGAAGCCCAGGGGAGTTGAGTTCTTTCCTTCAGGTAAAAATTTCATGCTGTAACACATCCAGATGGTACTATGATTGCCATGCGGTGGTGTGCTTTGCCAGCAGCAGAGCCTATTGCTGAATTCTCAGGAATTCTGTGAGCCAGTTGATATCATGTGGGTGACCTGAAGTCGGCCATGGCAGGAGTTTACGCCACAGTTATTGGCAAATGCTACAAGAGTGATTTTTCCCTCTCTGAGAGTTGGTTGTGAAACATTACTACAACACTCCTAGTAGTATGTATGCTTCAGTTTTACTAGTCTTCACCCTCCATTTGGAGGAATTTTAGTTAATTATAATGCCATTAGCATGTGCATAATCCTCAGCACTTTCTACTTTTGTACCAAGGACCCTTGGAAACCAGGGTTTCTTACGTCAACAGGAAAGCAAACTGGTTACTGTGTTCTGTGGCATTGTAAGAGAGGGCTATTGTGAACAAGTCCCTGAGATTTTCTAGAATTCTTAGGTTCAGCAAAGATAAGATGCCACTTGCTTTCTTCAGCTCAAGGAAGTTGTGAGGATTTATAAGGATAAAAGATTAAAAATTGGCTATAAAGTAATGATGCTCATTTGCATAAATCAGACACCAAGTAGCCCCATGACTTGATCTTTATCCCTCGCTTGTAGCATGACTATGACGCATACGAATTGTTAAATCCATAGACCAGAGCTTTGACTGCTGACTGAACGTTGTCTCCTTCGACCATATCCCTTTGGGAGGCAGTGCACGTGTTTGAGTGATGGTACTGTTGCCCAGAATATGTTTTGATCTTTTTTTGGAGCCAACTTCAGAATCACTTTACAGACCAAACAAGGGAAGTCATTTAATTATTTTAGAGTCACAACTCCTCTTGTACTCAGAATGGTGTTACCTGACAAGATGATGCTTTTATTTATCAGGGTAGGCCTCAAATGACTTGGGTGCAGTTTTGAGAAGTTAAACCTGTTAAAAGATACAAATTTACCATCACTAGAGATAGCTAAAGAGGGGGAAGAGGTAGAAAAGAGGGACCAGATACTCTCATGCATTGTTTAAGAGGGTATAAATATACACACCTCTTTGGAGGGCAATTTGGAAATGCTTATCAAGTATAAATGAACTTGACTTCTGAGCCACAATTACACTTCTTGGAATTTATTCAACAGACACACTCCTAAAAGCACAGAAAGAATCTTGTACAGAACATTTACTGCAACAGGAAAAGATTAGAGGAAACAAATATCCGACAATAGGAGACAGGTTAAGTAATTATAGAGCATTCATAAACTGGAACACTGTTCCATCATTAGTGAGAATGAGGCAGAGCTGTATATATTGATAAGGAACAATCTCTAAGATATTAAGTGTAAAAACTAGGTACAGAAGAGTGTGCTTCAACCTTTGTTAAAAAAGGATATGCATATGTATTAATTTATAAGCTTGTAAGCATTCTGTATCTACATGTCTGTATTATCTCATCTCTAGAAGAATTTGAAGAAACAAGGTAGAGTACTGATTCTAGGGAAGGGAACTAGGAAACCAAGAGAAAGGTTGAGAAGTAAATAATTTTTCATTGTGTAATCTTTGAATTTTGAAACACACATTTTCATAAAACAACAAGAACAGAATAAGTGTCAGGCTAAAGGTGATTCTCAATTCCTACAAATTTTAAACGGTGGCAGTACTACCGTTTAAACAAATAAATTATAAGTGTGCTGTGAACAGAGATTTGCCACTTGCAGGGGCCTAAGATGCTGGAATCTAAATATACTGACGTGTTTGTTAAAGAAATGTTTCATTACTGGGACGTGTCGGTGGCTCAGTCAAGTAAGCTTACAACTCTTGGTTTCTGCTCAGGTGGTGATCTCAGTTTGTGAATTTGAGCCCTATGTTGGGCTCTGCACTGACAGTGTGGAGACTGTTTGGGATTCTCTCTCTCCCTTTTCCCCTCCCCCACTCATGCTTGCTTTCTCTCTCTCTCTCTCAGAATAAATAAATAAAACTTTAAAAAAAAGTTTAAAAAAAACTTAAAAAAAAAACCCAGACACATAGACCAGTGGAATAGAATAGAAAGCCCAGAATTAGACCCACAAAAGTATGGCCAACTAATCTTTGACAAAGCAGGAAAGCATCCAATGGAAAAAAGACAGTCTCTTTAACAAATGGTGCTAGGAGAACTGGACAGCAACATGCAGAACTCGACCACTTTCTTACACCATTCACAAAAATAAACTCAAAATGGATAAAGGACCTGAATGCGAGACAGGAAACCATCAAAACCCTAGAGGAGAAAGAAGGAAAAAAACCTCTCTGACCTCAGCCACAGCAATTTCTTACTTGACACATCCCCAAAGACAAGGGAATTAAAAGCAAAAATGAACTATTGGGACCTCATGAAGATAAAAAGCTTCTGCACTGCAAAGGAAACAATCAACAAAACTAAAAGGCAACCAACGGAATGGGAAAAGATATTTGCAAATGACATATTGGACAAAGGGCTAGTATCCAAAATCTATAAAGAGCTCACCAAACTCCACACCTGAAAAACAAATAATCCAGTGAAGAAATGGGCAGAAAACATGAATAGACACTTCCTTAAAGAAGACATCCAGATGGCCAACAGGCACATGAAAAGATGCTCAATGTCACTCCTCATCAGGGAACTACAGGTCAAAACCGCACTCAGATACCACCTCATGCCAGTCAGAGTGGCTAAAATGAATAAATCAGGAGACTAGATACTGGCGAGGATGTGGAGAAAAGGGAACCCTCTTGCACTGTTGGTGGGAATGCAAACTGGTGCAGCCACTCTGGAAAACAGTGTGGAGGTTCCTCAGAAAATTACAAATAAGTCTACCCTATGACCCAGCAATAGCACTGCTAGGAATTTACCCAAGGGATACAGGAGTGCTGATGCATAGGGGCACTTGTACCCCAATGTTTATAGCAGCACTTTCAACAATAGCCAAATTATGGAAAGAGCCTAAATGTCCATCAACTGATGAATGGATAATGAAATTTGGTTTATACACACAATGGAATACTACATGGCAAAGAGAAAGAATGAAATATGGCCTTTTGTAGCAATGTGGATGGAACTGGAGAGTGTTATGCTAAGTGAAATAAGTCATACAGAGAAAGACAGATACCATATGTTTTCACTTTTACATGGATCCTGAGAAACTTAACAGAAGACCGTGGGGGAGGGGAAGGGGAAAAAAAAGGCTAGAGAGGGAAGGAGCCAAAACATAAGAGACTCTTAAAAACTGAGAACAAACTGAGGGTTGATGGGGGGTGGGAGAGAGGGGAGGGTGGGTGATAGGTATTGAGGAGGGCACCTGTTGGGATGAGCACTGGGTGTTATATGGAAACAAATTTGACAATAAATTTCATATTAAAAAAAATAAAACCTTGAAATACACTGTGGAATTTAAAAACCTGTAACTGAGCTTGAGAATTTCATATTAAATACACATAAATAAGGAAAAAAAAGAAATGTTTTATTACTTTGATCTCATTTTCAGATTAATCTCATTTGCAGGGATTCCAGTTGGCAGGAAGGTGCTAAAGAAAAAAACTCATCCTTGGACCTTGATGACTCCTCAAGGGCAGGGACCACACATGTTAATTCACATGGAAGCCTAGAACGGTGTCTGAATCTCAGTCAGAGTTCTTGGCTGCAAGCACTATAAACCAACTCTAGCTAATTTAAGTAGGAAAAGAGCTTATAAAAAGGATGTCAGACAGCTAACAGTATTTTGGGAGAGGATAGAGAATCAGGCTTAGCAGTAGGTAGCCAGGACAATGCCCCAATCATTCTAGAGTGAAACACCACTACTGATACTGCTGAACTCAAAATGTCTGAGTTGGGACCACTGACACACTCACA
The DNA here is from genome assembly GCF_018350175.1 of Felis catus. Lineage (NCBI taxonomy): Eukaryota > Metazoa > Chordata > Mammalia > Carnivora > Felidae > Felis > Felis catus. The sequence goes on along the minus strand of NC_058373.1, from coordinate 97,168,956 downwards.
CTGGACCCTCAGTGAAGCTGAAGGCCCACATCACTTTACTCCCATCCTACTGGTGAGGAATTAGTCACATAATTAACAGAGAACTGTATTACTTATGCTGAATGGCCATGTACCTAGCTAAAACTTTGATGCTCTGTTACAATAAGAATGGAGGGGAGAATGGGTACTGTGGGACAATGAACAATCTATCCCACAGAAAAATGACACCATACTGAACTCAAATAAAAGCCGACAAAAAGGTAGGTAAGAGCCATCTTCATTTGGATTTTGAAGTGAAGTCATTAGGCTTGAGTCAGCTTGGATCTATGTTCCTAAGAACTATTTTTTTTTTCTGAAAATATACAAAGCCAATGAAAAATACGAAAACCATTATTTTTTTTAAGATTTTGTTTTTAAGTGATCTGTATACCCAACATGGTGCTCAAACTCACAATCTTGGGATCAAGAGTCACACGCTCCACTGATTGAGCCAGGCAGGGATCCCAGAAAACAATTATTATTTATATATTTTCATGTTGATTATTTTCTTGTTGTTTTTGCTAAATTGCTGGGCATGGATCCATGGATAGGCATCTTTGAGTCTGCTGATAGTTGGAGTAAGGGAAGTACTATTATAGTTTTGTCCTATTGAAATGAGTATTTTTAGGTTTGACGATTGATCAGATTCGAGCATGTGAGTTTTCCTTTTTGGAGAGGATTGGAACTCATCAGAGAGAGTGTCCCATTCTGCAAGACTGTTAGTGGGTTGGAGGGGCTCCAATTGTCAAACTTCTTTACCTGAGAAGGTTGCTCTTCTTCATTAACAGGGAACTGCCATCTTCTGGACTCTGGTAAACAGCCAGGTGATGTTCTGGCTCATGGGAAACTCCAAGTAGCTGTGTGAACGTGTTTTCTCTTCTAAGTAATTGCATTGTCCCCTTTTCTTTTTCCTTGAACAAAATGACGGCTGGATAATCTCCAGGTTATTCAAGAATTTAATAATATTTTTATTGTTTGAGTGTGAGATGTTTTCCATGTGTGAAATCCCGTGTAAATTGAGAAATGGGAAGTAGTGAACCCAAGAGGATGCTTGAACCCCAGAACTCCAGTCTTTCTGATGCTGAACAGTTTATTTGTAGAAGCAGTCTGTGCCTGAAGGATGGGCATGGATATATCAAGGACCAAATAGGAAGGTGTCTTTAGATTAGATATTCCATCTGTAGAAGAAACTAAAAATAAAGGTTGTAACCTCTCTCAAATTCAGTGGAATGCCTGTTTTGCTGGGTTTCAAGAAGTTCTTAACCATTTATGCATATCTGAAAGTGGGGGGTCTCAAAAATTCCTATAAGAAAGTAACTAGGAAATGAAGCTAACAGTTTTAATATTTTAATGTGCTAGCTCTTTAAGAGATGCTAAGTATTTCCAAGGAGAGCTAAACTGTAAATCATAGTCTTTAGCTTGCAAAAGTATATTGAATAGGCTAAAGAAAATGATCTGTTTGATAATTTCTGGTGGAATCTGAGATTTGAAAGCATTCATATTTTCTTTCAAATATTCACATCCCAAAAGGTCTTATCTGACTTCTGCTTGTTTTCTTTTTTTTCTATTAATTTTTATTTATTTATTTTTTATTTATTTATTTTTTATTAATTTTTTTAAATGTTTATTTTTGAGAGAGAGAGACAGAGCATGAGTGGGGAGGGGCAGAAAGAGAGGGAGACACAGAATACGAAGAAGGCTCCAGGCTCTGAGCTGTCAGCACAGAGCCTGATGCAGGGCTCGAACCCACCAGCTGTGAGATCATGACCTGAGCTGAAGTCAGACACTTAACCGACTGAGCCACCCAGGTACCTTTGTTTTTATTTCTTAATTTTTCCCCAAGTACTCAGAAAAATGAGTTTTGAAAAGTTTTCAAATGTTACTGTTCAAAGAACAGTACTAGTCTCTTGGTTTTTTTCCTTCTTTGCCATTTTGTCTTATCGTCGTTCTCCTCTTTGTTTACTGGGAATGCCATATTTTATGTCTTTTCTCCAAAAAGACTCACTTCTTGCCATTTCTTCTGCTCATTCTCTGAGACTGTGGGTGCTTAAGGAATTTGCTTCTCTACCCTGTCATCCAGTCTCTCCTTCCAGGGATGTCACTATGATGATAATTGTGCTACCTGGTTCAGGTAAATGGATTTTTCTTTGGGGGGAAGGCAATGCAGTTACTCTTTCAATCTCGTCTGTGTATATCTTTGTGTAGAGAACCGTGATTAAAACAATGGAATATGCATTGTAATTGAACCTCTCTCTTGGTAAGAGTGACCTTGTGCCGTACCTACAATTAACTATAGCAAGGATACAAGTGTGTCTGTAAATGACCAGGCTGAAGGTTAATTAATACACAAACAGCTGAAAATGGAGCAGTTTGTCTTTTAGGTAAGCCAAGGCATTTTACGATTCATAGATGGTTCTAAAAATAAAGATGTGGGGCGCCTGGGTGGCGCAGTCAGTTAAGCGTCCGACTTCAGCCAGGTCACGATCTCGCGGTCCGTGAGTTCGAGCCCCGCGTCAGGCTCTGGGCTGATGGCTCGGAGCCTGGAGCCTGTTTCCGATTCTGTGTCTCCCTCTCTCTCTGCCCCTCGCCCGTTCATGCTCTGTCTCTCTCTGTACCCCAAAAAATAAATAAACGTTGAAAAAAAATAAAAAAAAAATAAAAATAAAGATGTGCAGTAGATAGATATCAACTGCAAAACCATCCCTTCTCTGTATATCATTTGAAGTTTGGCATCACTATAGACAAGTTTGTCACCTGTCTATATTCACATGTTCCTTTCTCATTTAAAAAAATTTTGTAATTTTTCTACTACTACCCAACTTACCTAGCCTTAAGATCTCTGAGACACTTTGGATCCTCTATTGTTTTTCCTATAATTCTGGTCACTTGCCAGGTCTTGTCCATCCTTCTGTTTGAAATCTATCTCATCTTGGCAGAGGACCTGTACTCCTTTCTGTTTAAACTCCACACCCCTGGGTCAAGACCCAGTGGGTTATTGCAATTATCTTCTGCTCATCTCCTTTCTTTGGTTCCTATTGCTTCAATCTATCCTGTGCTTGACATTATTAATAAGTTCAGTCCTCCCAGTATATTGTTTTCATCAAATTCTATGATCCAAGCTAAAAAAGAAAACCAAAACCAAAACAGTCTATTGGTTTCCTCAGAGGAAAAGTTCCAAACTTCTTGACCTAGTTTTTAAGTTTCCTTTAATCTGACTCCAATTTGTCTCTTTTCACTCCTCATTTTACTTCTTTCACTTCTGTTTACATTGTCTCCCCAGTCCCCACTCTCCCGCCCCACCCTCCAGGCTGCTGTAATTCAAGTCCTACCTGTTCTTCAAGACACAACTCAAGTCTCATCCCATGATAAAGACTTCCTTGTCAATTTCAGCCCATACTGACCGGGCTCTTCTCTGAGCTCAGAGGATGTAGGATGTTGGATATTGGCATTGCCAGAGGCCTGAGTTGTCACTGTCCATTGGCTCTCTCTATAGTCATATGGTTCATACCCCTATCATGGTCTCCTCCACTATATGTGGGGACAGTATCACGTTTTCTACTCTTAGCATGGTGCCTGGCACACAGTGCTTGGCATAATGATGAAATGAAAATGAAGCCCACATCATTGGCAGCAGACCTGGACCAAGGCTTCGAGAGTTTTCCAGTTCATGTTGCTGTCTCAGTACAGCTCTTGTCTACAGAACTGTGTAGGTCTCTCCCTTGTGTGGTTATTTAATAATTCTTATGTTTAATCCTTCACTGATCTTGAAATGTCTTTTAAATGCCCCTTCTTCTCCATTTCCATTCTTCAAATATAAAGCTCACTTTTTCCTTTTCATTTGTATCCCCTCAAATCCTAAGTCATAACAGACCAACTGTTGTGAGCTAAATTAATAGAAAAAATTCTGGGGGCATCTGTTTATGGTTTATCTCTGAGTGAGAGCACAATCTTTGGAGGGAGCAAACCTGTATTGAATGCTGACCATAGCTGAGAGCTGGCATAGTTTTTTTCCTTCCAGATCCCATTTCTGGTATATTTTAATCTCAAATTTCCAGCTAAAACTGATTTTTGAGTGTTGTATGCTTTATACATTTCTACTGGGGGGATTGGCTCTTTCCCTTTTCCTCTCCACAAAGATGTTGAATTTCATCTGCTGTCTGCCTTCTAGTTTGGATACATATTCAAGGTGGCAATTAGACTAGTATCTCACACTCCTCACTCTGACATTTGAATTTTTGGGATTAAAAGTCACCTAAGGTTTTGGAAATGTGTCATATTTCAGGTGGCATGGTTTAAAGAATGTATTTTATGTCTTTTCCTGTAGAAAAGTCATTGTTTTTTTTCCTGTTGAGCCAGGAGGCAAAACTGTGGGACTCAAATGTAAAACTTTTAATAGGCAATCACTATCATTCCATATTCAATGCACAACCACAGGGTGCCTGGCACTTCCAGCGCTGCTGTAAATAACGGGCCCTTTACAACTGTACCTAAAATATACTTAGCTAATTTACTGGAGTGACAACTGCCATCTGTGCGGTATTAGAGCACTTTAAAGTGGCCAACGTTCTGATTGTTTGACTTGTTAAAAAGCACAGAACAGTTTTCACCCTGAGGAGGTGAAGGGGGCAGGATTTGAGTCACTCACAAATTATTTCAAGACTCTATTTCAGAAGGGAGGCCGGTTTTGATCTCACACCCTAAATTAACACTCCCAAACCTGTACATTTCCACTGTCATCTTGGAAGTGTTTTTTAAATGCCCCATCCAAGCCTCCCCATCAAAATGACTGCAAAATCCCTCTGGTTACCTTTTCTGATGCTAGCTCCCCACCTTCCATTTTGTGTAGCATCTCCCTGCCATATTTATGGCTCTTAAACACCTCATTCGTCATGTCAGTGATAGTGCTTTCTTACAGAAAGTCAGAATTTTTGGCTGCTTTCCCCATTTTCACAATCAGGTCTTTGTGAGTGTGGTGGGTCTCCCATCCTTCCCAACATCCCTTGCAGCCTGGGGCTTGGGAAACCTAGGAATTGGGAAGGGAAAAAAGCAAGAGGTTGAGTCAATGACCTTCCCCTAAAGTCTACTAGACCCTTATGCATTGCCTCTATAAGAGAATTAGCAATCATCTGTTACTGCATTCTCTTATCCACATCTTTCCATTTTATAAATGAGTGAACTCCACTTCAGAGCCTGTAGACAGTTGCCCAGGTTCACCTAGCTATTAATTGCAAGATGGCTCGACCCCAATCTATCATTTCTTCTCTTATTACTCTTCTGGGCTATAAAGGCCCTCCATGACTTTATCTCTCCTGCTAATCTTGAGTTCTTACAACTCTCTAACTCAGCCTGCTCTTCTGATTAGGGCAGGTATTTACTGTCATGTGAAAATGAAAGTTCTGCCTCTGTGACTATGTTCTTAGCTTTTCTCTTGCCTGTAATACCATCCTCTCTTCCTTTGAACTATCTTAAGTTTTACTCCTTGTGTCATGTACTGGAAAGAATGTGGATTTTAGAATCAGGTATTTAATACTGTTTGAATGATGACAGACAAGTTAATGAGTTTGTTTTCTCAGAGTATGGTTGAGTTAACTGAGGAAACATGAGAGGCAGAGTTCAGTTCCTGGCACATGGTAGGACATCAGATGAGGTCTGTTTCCTTTCTTTGTTCCCACTTCAATGTCCATATAGTCCGTGGTGCTTTTCCTGACCATTCTATCATTCACTTTCTCAGGATTCCAACAGTGTCTCATTTCAGGCCATCTTTACAGTATGTTTTCTGATGTTTGTTCTCTGTGGTAATTATTGATATTGTCTGCAATTTGTTCCCTCTTCCCTGTAAGAGGTTATCCATCTCTATTTCATTGAGGTTGGGCTTGATCATGTGACTTGCCTTGGCCAATGGAGTGTGAACAAATGTGACATAGCCTATGTTCTTCTTAGAGAAACTGTTTCTGTCAGCTCTCTCTCTCCTTTCAGCTACAAAAATGGTGTGTTGCACACAGGAGCTGCTCCTTTAGCTTGAGTCCTAAAATGAGAAAACAGGTGGTACGGCAGTAGTTGAGGTAAAACATGAGCACTACATAGATGTTTACTATTGTAAGTCTCTGAGATTGTGGGCATTGTTAACACTGAAGATTCACTAATCAACTCCTGTTTTCTTTGTGTTAGTCTTGTTTCCCAAAGTAGTGTTAAATTTTTTAGTTCATAAGCTCAGGTGTTCAAAAAATTTAACAGGTTTTATTTCTATAGCAACTCTGCCTCCAAGCCCCTATTCTGCTGGGTAAGTAAAAAGAAGAAGCAACTTCAGTTTTCCTTGGAACTCTTCCCCACAAATAACTCCCTAGGATTTGGCTACAGTTATGAGGGCCTGACACCCTGGGATCATGGGTTTTGTTCAGATGGCTACCATCCCTGTGGACATGACCTCTTCAGGTCTGGTAGCTTTCTACAGCCATACTTGGGGCATAGGAGTCTTCAGCAGGGCTTCCCATGATCCAGCTGAAACCCATGACCACTACTCTCTTTCTGATTCAGAGTGCTGCCAATAAGTGAGGCCCCTGTACTTGAGACACACAGACCCTCTTCCTGTCTTCTCTCTTCCCCTAGGCAAGAGGCAACCCTTTCCAAACTTGGGGAGATCTCTCCTCTTTCAAGTTTCTACTAGAAATTCCATCTGTGCTCTTAAATCCTCTTCCCATAAAAATTGGAAAGCCTTGTAAGCTTCTCTTTTCCTGCCCTGCATCTATTTGCCCTGAGGCAAGGCACATAGAGCTGACTTAACCTATTTAATTTCGGTAGAAGAGAAAGGAAAAAAAATGGGGAACAAAAGTAAGTTAGTATTTCAAATTATTATCTAACCACATTTCCGATTTGGGATAGGGTTTCTCAACCTCAGCACTATTGAAATTTGGAGCTGAATAAATCTTTGTTGTGTGGAGTCTTCTGTACATTGTAGGATGTTTAGCAGCATCCCTGGCTTCTACCCAGTATATGCCAGTAACCTACCCCCATACCCTCCCTCCCCCCGCTTCCTGCCCCACCCCTTCCAGGGGAAGAGGCAAAATCATACCCAGTTGAGAACCACTCAATTGGGTGCATGGATTTGGTGCATGGTTTGAGTTATATATAACCTTTGCTTTCCCCAAGATTTAACAGAGGATTTAATTAATAAGGAGGCACTTAATAGATATTTTCTGATAGAAGGAATGAAGTAATAAATTTTATTTATATTTTGGTGGGGTGGGGGGGCTGCAGTTCCTCTTAAATAGGGAAGTGAAGGGAAACAAATGAGTTTGTCTTAAAAATATTTCTTTTCCGTCTTTTTGCAGGTATGCAATCTATATGGGTGAATGCTCAAACTAATTATTGTTACTGAGGAATTTTAATGAAATTCTGAATTCAGTCACTCAACCAGTGTGGTAATTAACAAAGAGTTGGTTGGGGAAGAACATTTATGAAAAGGAACAACAAAATAAATAATTTACATGCCAAAGAATATAATTCCTGGGAGGGCATGAGTCAGTTGTAGAGTTCTGCCAATGTCATAGTCCCAGAGTTTGCTGTGTGAGGGATTTGCAACAGTGAAGGATGAAAATGTGAATTGAAATCCCTTATGTTAATAAAGCTGCATATGTCATTGTAGTTCTAGTGTCTCTGAAGACTTTTCTACAATGAAAGGAGCTTTTCGTTGAACAGTGAGGTCTTTTGACATGAAGTTTCCTTAGCAGGGTAAGGATTTGACATTGGGCAAGAAAAGAGTTTATATGTTCTTTGAGTAGGAGAGTTGAGTCCTATATGTGGGTATATTAGGGTTGAGGGAGGCATTAAAGAAAAATTGTTATTTATGTTTTATGGGAAATTAATCCTACCTGCTTTCTGGGAAACAACAGTCACCCAATTATGAAGGCAAAAAGACTAGCCAGGGATTAGCGTCACTTGTGTTGCATATGCCGTTTATTGCCTGTTTATAACAAAGTAGGTGCTTTTATCATAAGACACACAACAGATAGTCTGTTATCTCAAGCTTTTAGAAATTGATATATGCAAACACTTGGCAGAGCAGGTATCTTTGCAACCTTTCTTAATAATAACAGACTGCTGTTCAGCACCTGGGGTACAATTTAGCGGGTACATCTCATTTTGGCATATGTGTGAAAAGGAAAACCTTGTGTGGTAGGATTACTTTACCGATATGATATTTCGGAAATAGCTGAGATTTAAATTACCATGGGGCTGTATTATTAAAGTGAGAGATTTATTCAGTTTACACTACAAATCCCTGGAGAGATAAATGTGCTTATATTATGGTACAATCAGAAAGGTAAATAACAAGTCTGGACACCATTTTCTTTCAAGTAGTATTTTAGTTGTACAATGGTTTTTTAAGGATGAAAGCAGATAGAGGAGTGTTTAATCAGAATGTGAAATATTAAGCTCAGAAGGAACAAAGAATTGAAAAAGAAGCTTATTTTTTGGATAATAAGGTGTAATTTCTGACTTTAGAATAGTCTACTTTTAAATCTAAAACGTTACAAGAACCCCATACCAGATGTGGTATGTTGCTCATTTGGTGATTTACTGGTTCCTCTCCTTCCTGGTCATTCCCGCTGTCAGCAGGATCTCAGTACTGAGAGTATTTACCTTAAAAATGTTGCTATCCACACAACACGTCTCACACAGTCTCTTCTGACTTTCACTGCAGTCTAAGAGTTTTCAGACTTACCTTTCCTGGAGATCACTATTCTGAAAGCACCCCTTGCTTTCTTTCTCTGTGTTGTACCCATTACTTTCTTGAGATCAAGCCCTAGACCCCCTTTATTCTCAAAGTCTTCCTTAACATACATTGGTCAGTCTACTGATGACTTCCTTGCTGGTGTGGCCTCCATACATCATTTCAAAATTTGTTCCCACAGTGGGTTGTATCAACATATTCCAAAATGTGTTGCAAGAGATAAAGCTCAGTGGAATATTAATAATAGACATCACATGACAAAAAGAGCCCATGTTAAAATAAGTTTGAAAATCCTAAATAGACAAAATTTTGTCCCCTTACCTGCTGTACATCACCAGAAATTCCCAATGATGTGAATTTCTAACACTTTACAGTGATGTGATTTTTTTCTTATAATATTTATCAACATCTCACAGAATTAGCATTACATAGACCAGGACAGACATTGGGAATGCTAAATTAGACTACATGACTAGATAGTCTATATGACTAGCTGGCTGTACACATGCTGAGAATGAAGGGGGCAACTGAGTTCAGAGGTAAAGAATAAAAGCTTTAGTGGAAAGTTAGTGAGGGAACATTTATACAAAGATACCAGCCACTGGAGATGAAGACCAAATGGGCAGTAAGTCTGATCCATTTCCAGGTAGGCATTGAGAGTTTAGTGGATAGGTTGGCAGATCCAGCGGCTTGCGGAATAGAGAAATGGCTTTGAAAGTCAGAAAACCAAAATTGGAAAGAGATGGAAACCAGCATAATTATTCATAAGTGTAACATATCCTTATTGGTCACGGATTGCATCTGGATCATAGGCAGCCCTGATGCAGACTACCATGCCTCAAGCATGGCCATAGAGAGTCACCAGAACTGAAGGGGTCATGTCCATAGGGATGGTAGCCATCTGAACAAAACCTATGACCCTGGAGTGTTGGGCCTTCATAATAACTGTAGCCAAATCCTGGGAAGTTATCTGGCAGGGAGGGGATTCCAAGAAAAACTGAAGTTTCTTCTTTTCTTGCTTATCCAACAGAATAGAGGCTTGGAGGCAGAGTTGTTATAGAAATAAAATCTGTTAATTTTTTTTTTATCACCTGAGTTTAAGAACTAAAAATGTTTAATGAGGTTACCAAGTAGTACCTGGCCAGCTAGCTCATGTTCAGAGTTTGGAGTGGAGAGGAAGAGGAATGGAGAAAACCAGATCCTCAAGACATTTGTGCAGATGTTGAAAAGCCTGGGTAAGAGGTGGCCTTCCAGAGTGGTACTGTTCAGGAGTAGCCTGGGACCGGGGATATTCTCCTAATTTCCAAACCCCATTGCTAAGAGCAGGATGTGGGCTATTGACATACGGCCTGGTGACTTAGTAAGAGTACAAACATCTGGGGTTGGTTAGGAGTTGACAGTACTGTCCATGCCATGATGGAAACAAAGAGCAAATTCTTTCCTGCTTAATGACTTCTTGCGTTTCAGGAACAGAGAGCTCTGTTATAGTAGATAAACTCCACTTCCAACTTCTTTTCATTTGAGAAACACCTATCACATTTCTACAATCATTTATCTCCTTTATCTCCCTCTTGAATTAACTCCCACTCACATTCTTTTATTTCCAATCACTGTTCAAAGACAGGCAAATTGAAGTAGTTAAAAAAAAAATAAGGCAATTTGAGCCCTTTGGAACAGTTCCTTATTCTTCCTGCCAAGAATGCCCTATGTCCACAGCAGGAAGTTCAATTAGCAAATCCATGAATCAGGATTTTAATTATACATTTATCTGAAAGGAAAATGCTAGCTTCACTTCTACCCTATACCATACTTGTGGGAATCACAGCATGACATTGACTGAACCTGAGTCCCTGTGGTGAAATGTGAGATGGTGAAATGCAAACACGTTGGTGGAAATTCATTCACATTTGTACATGGGTGTTTCTGTATTTAGCAAGTAGCAAGAATTCTTGGTTGTATGAAAAAAATTAAAGTTGACTCTAGAAGGTTAAGAAATATCCTAATTAAGAAATTTGCTAATTATTATTCCCTGCTATGTCCATAGACTGTATTTGGTTTTAAGTCACGACTAAGCATCTGAATGGTTTCTTTTACTTCAACCTTATCTCTACTGTTATCTTGCTTAGATGATATGTTCTTTAGGGCTGGGGAATTCCTCCTTCTCCTCTTTCTCCCTCACTTCATTTTCCTCCTCCTTTACCCTCCTCCCTTGTGCTGCTTCTTTCCAGTGCAGCTCTTGAAACTAGAGGCTCCCAAATGCTCATTTAGTATTTTCCATTAATATTTTTAAGGGGAAATTTTCTTTCAGTGCCTCTACCCTAACCTGAGTGGGAAGACTGGTAAGAGGATTGGCTATTGGGATATGTAAGCCCATCCTTTCAGAAGGTTGTACCCCCCACTGTCCTGGATGAGGAAAGAGAAACACTATTTGTCTGCTAATATCTTAGGAGATTTTTTTGACCACATGAACTCAACCAACTATCAATAATGGCTGGAGGTAGTTGAGAGAGAGAGAGAGAGAGAGAGAGAGAGAGAGAGAGAGAGATTGCTGCTTTGAAAAAGGTCTAAGCACCAGACTTACAATAATTCCCCAAATCCTCTCCAAAAGCCAACAGATCCATCCTTCTCATGAGATTGCTGAAGTATGCTTGCTGTCCACAACTCTGTGATTGTATATATGGCAACCTTGACCTTTGATCTTCTGGGGGCTAATCTTGTTTTTAAAGAGTTTGAAACCATAACCAGACTCCTTGGCCCCCCATATGAAATCTATAAAGTATTAAATTTTTTATTTTATATTTCAGGGGGAAACTGACATTCTTTTCCTTTCCCTCCTATACCTGTTCACAGAGGAAATTTAACTGCGCTCAAGGTTTACAGGCATATTTGTTTGACTCAGGGAAGAAAAGAAAGAAAGGAAAGCCACCCTGCTTTAAGTTGTTCCCTAGCAGTAAAGCAGTAAAGGGGGACCGAAGAGTGAATGTTTTCTGCTCCCGCTGGTTTCACTGCTAATTTTATCCTAATATGACACATAACATCATACTTCCACACTGGTTAAACATACCTATGATAGAAAAGAACTTGTGGGGCAAGGAGGAATTAGAACTCTCTTAAAAAGAGACTGACCTCACTGACTGACCTCAGTGAGCTAAACAGCACCACCAAGTGGAGACCAGAGACACTTACCCCAAGACCCTGCTCCTCTGTGCCATGGAGATGCATCTCTATAGGACAAGTTTGCCTGAGAATCAACACAACTGACCCCTCCCCCAGAAAACCAGTACAGAGCCTTGGAGAGCACCAAGTCTACTGATCATAGAGTGCTGCAAAGAGTCACCTCTAGAGGAAATAAGATCTGGCTTCATTTTAATTTTAATTTTTAATTTTTAATTTTTAAATTAAAAATTTTTTTTTAAATTTAAATTTTATTCATTTATTATTTTTTGGATCTAGCTTCTTTTAACAAGCAGACCAAAACACACCTAGGATCTAGCTTTTTTTTTTTTCCTGGAAAAAATGAAAAGATGGAAGAATTCACCCTAAAACAAAGAACAGGAAGAAGTTATGGCCAGGGATTTAATCAATACAGATATAAGTAAGATGTCTGAACTAGAATTTAAAACAACAATTATAAGAATACTAGCTGGGCTTGAGAAAAGCATAGAAGACACTAGATAAAACTAAAATCTAGGGGTGCTTGGGTGGCTCAGTTGGTTGAGCATCTGACTTCGGCTCAGGTCATGATCTCATGGTTTGTGAGTTTGAGCCCCACGTCAGGCTCTGTGCTGACAGCTGGGAGCCTGGAGCCTACTTCTGATTCTGTGTCTCCCTCTCTCTCTGCCCCTCCCCCACTCATGCTCTGTCTCTCTCTGTCAAAAATAAAATAAACATTAGAAAAAATTAAAAAAAAAAGAACTAAAATCTAGTCAGGCTGAAATAAAAAAAAATGCTGTAACTGAGATGCAAACCCAAAGTGATGCCATGAAAATGAGGATGGATGAATCAGAGGAATGAGTCAGTGATATAGAAGATAAAATTATGGAAAATAATGAAGGTGAAAAGAAGAGGGAAAGGAAGGTATTGGATCATGAAGGTAGACCTAGGGAACCAGTGACTCCTTAAAACTTAATAACATTCATATTATAGGAGTTCCAGAAGATGAAGAAAGAGAAAAAGGGACAGAAAGTTTCTTTGAGCAAATTATAGCTGAAAACTTATTTAATCTGGGGAAGAACACAGACATCAAAATCCAAAAAGCACAGAGAACTCCTATTAGATTCAACAAAAGCTGGTCATCACCAAGACATATCATAATCAAATTCACAAAATATACAGACAAGGAAAGAATCCTGAAAGCATCAAGGGGAAGAAACGTTCTTAACCTACAAGGGAAGATAGATCAAGTTCACAGTGGATCTGTCCACAAAAACTTGGCAAGCTAGAAGGGAATGGCAGGATATATTCAACATGCTGAATGGGAAAAATATGCAGCCAAGAATACTTTATCCAGCAAGACTGTCATTCAGAGTAGAAGAAGGAGAGATAAAGAGTTTCCCAGACAAACAAAAACTAAAGGAAGTTTGTGATAAGCCCTGCAAGAAATATTAAAGTGAACTCTTTGAGTGGGGAAAAACAGACCAAAAGCAAAAAAGACTAAAAGGAACAGAGAACATCACCAGAAGCACCAACTCTGTAGGTAGCACAATGACACTAAATTCATATCTTTTAATAATTACTATGAAATAAATCGGGTAAATGTTCCAATCAAAAGACATAGGGTATCAGAATGGATAAAAAAAACAAGACCCATCCAAATGCTGCTTTAAGAGACTCATTTTTGACCTATAGACATCTGCAGATTGAAAGTGAGAGGATGGAGAACCATCTATCATGCTAATAAACTTCAAAAGAAAGCTGGAGTAGCCATACTTCTATCAGATAAACTAGGTTTTAAACCAAAGGCCATAATAAGAGATGAAGAAGGGTGTTATATCATAATTAAGGGGCCTATCCATCAAGAAGACCTAACAGCGGTGCCTGGGTATCTCAGTCAGTTAAGTGTCTGACTTTGGCTCAGGTCATAAGCTCGTGGTTCATGGGTTCAAGTCCTGTGTTGGTCTCTGTGCTGACAGTCCAGAGCCTGGAGCCTGTTTCAGATTCTGTGTCTCTCCCTTTCTCTGCCCCTCCCCTGCTCATGCTCTGTTTCTCTCCCTCAAAAATAATAAACATTAAACAATTTTTTAAAAAGAAAAGATCTAACATTTATAAATATTTATGCCCCTGACTTGGAACAACCCAAATACATAAAATAACAAATGTAAAGAAACTCATTGATAATAATATAGTAATAGTGGGGGACTTTAATACTCCACTTACAACAATGGAAAGATCATCTAAGAAGAAAATCCAGAAGGAAGCAATGGCTTGGAATGACACACCGGAGCAGATGGACTTAACAGATATACTCAGAACATTTCATCCTAAAGCAGCAGAATACACATTCTTCTCAAGTACACATGGAACATTCTCCAGAGTAGATCTCATACTGGGTCACAAATCAGTCCTCAACATGTACAAAAAGATTGAGATCATACCATGCATATTTTCAGACCACATGCTGTGAAACTTGAAGTCAACCACAAGAGAAAATTTGAAAAGACCACAAATACATGGAGGTTAAATAATAACCTACTAAGCAATGAATGGATTAACCAGGAAATTAAAAAAGAAATAAAGTACATGGAAGCAAATGAAAATGAAAACACAACAGTCCAAAACCTTTGGGATGCAGCAAAGGTAGTCTTAAGGGGGAAGTTATATTGTTATATAGACCTACTTCAAGAAGTAAGACAAGTCTCAAATATACAACCTAACATTACACCTAAAGGAGCTAGAAAAGGAACAGCAAATAAAGCCTATCTCCAGCAGAAGAAGGGAAATAATAAAGATTAGAGCAGAAATAAATGATACAGAAACAAACAAAACCCCCCAGTAGAACAGATCAATGAAACTAAGAGCTGATTCTTTGAAAGAATTAATAAAACTGATACCCTCCCCCCCCCCCCCAGCCTAGACTTATCAAAAAGAAAGGAGGGGGTGCCTGGGTGGCTCAGTTGGTTAAGTATTCGACTTCAGGTCATGATCTCGCAGTTTGTGACTTTGAGCCTCACCTTGGGCTCTCTGCTAACAGCTTAGAGGCCAGAGCTTGCTTTGTATTCTGTGTCTCCCTCTCTCTCTGCTCCTTCCCTGCTTTCTCTCTCTCTCTCTCTCTCTCTCTCTCTCTCTCTCTCTCTCTCAAAAATAAACAAACGTTAAAAAAAGTAAAAAAAAGAGAAAGGACTGAAATAAAAGAGGAGAGATCAGAACCAACGCCACAGAAATACAAATAATTATAAGAGAATGTTATGAAAAATTATATGCCAACAAACTGGGCAATCTGGAAGCAATGGAAAAATTCCTAGAAATATACTAACTACCAAAACTGAAATAGGAAGAAATACAAAGTTTGAGCAGACCCATAACCCACAAAGAAATTGAATCAGCAATAAAAAATCTCCCAACAAACAAGTCCAGGGCCAGATGGCTGTCCAGAGGAATTCTACCAGACACTTAAGGAAGGATTAATACCTATTTCTCAAATTGTTGCAAAAAATAGAAATGGAAGGAAAACTTCCAAACTCCTTAAATTCAGATAGCATTATCTTGATTCTAAAACCAGACAAACACCCCACTAAAGAGGAGAATTACAGGCCAATATCCCTGATAAATGTGGATACAAAAATTCTCAACAATATACTAGCAAATTGAATCCAACAGTACATTAAAAGAATTTGGGGCATCTGGGTGGCTCAGTCAGTTAAACTTCTGACTTTGGCTCATGATCTCACGATTTGTGAGTTTGAGCACTGCGTCAGGCTCTGTGCTGAAAGCTCAGAGCCTGAAGCCTCCTTCAGATTCTGTGTCTCTCTCTCTCTCTGCCCCTTCCCTGCTCTCGCTCTATCTCTTGCTTTCAAATATAAATAAACATTAAAAGAAATGAAAGAATTATTCACCATGATCAAGCAGGATTTATCCCCGAGCTTCAGGGGTGGTTAATATTCACAAATCAATCAACATGATACACTACATTAATAGAAGAAAGGATCAGAACCATATGATCCTCTTAACAGATACAGAAAAAGCATTTGACAAAGTATAGCTTCCATTCTTGATAAAAATCCTTATCAAAGTAGGGATAGATGGAAAATACCTCAACATCATAAAGGCCATATACAAAAGATCCACAGCTAATATCCTCAATGGGGAAAAACTGAGAGCTTTTCCTCTATGATCAGGAAAAATACAGGGATGTCTACTCTCACCATTAGTATTTGACATAATATTGGAAGTCCTAGCCTCAGCAATCAGACAACAAAAAGAAATAAAAGGCATCCAAATGGGCAAGGAAGAAGTCAAACATTCACTATTTGTACATGACATGATAGTCTATGTAGCAAACCCTGAAGACTCCACCAAAAAATTGCTAGAACTAATACGTGAACTCAGCCAAGTCACTAGATATAAAATCAACATACAGAAGTCTGTTGATTTCTATACACAAATAATGAAGCCGTCAAAAAAGAAATCAAGGAACCGATCCCATTTACCACTGCACCTGAATGCATAAGATACCTAGGCATAAGCTTAACCAAAGAAGTCAAAGATTGGGGCACCTGGGTGGCTCAGTCGGTTGAGTGTCCGACTTCAGCTCAGGTCATGATCTCATGGTTCATGAGTTCAAGCCCTGAATTGGACTTTCTGCTGTCAGCACAGAATCTGCTTCTGATACCCTATCCCCCTTTCTCTGCCCCTCCCCTGATCATGCTCTCTCTCTCTCTTAAAAATAAATAAACATTAAAAAAAGAAGTAAAAGATCTGTACTCTGAAAACTATAGAATACTTATGAAAGAAATTGAAGAAGACACAAAGAAATGGGAAAACATTCCATTGGAAGAAGAAGCATTGTTAAAATGTCTATTCTATCCAAAGCAATGTATACATTTAATGAAATCCCTATCAAAGTACCACCAGCATTTTTCACAGAGCTAGAACAAACAATCCTAAAATTTGTATGGAAGCACAAAAGATCCCCAACAGCCAAAACAATCCTGGAAAAGAAAAACAAAGCTGGAGGCATCACAATTCTGGACTTCAAACTATATTACAAAGCAGACACACTGATCAATGGAACAGAAAGAAAACCCAGAAATGGACCCACAACTGTATGGTCAACTAATCTTCAAATAAAGCAGGAAAGAATATCCAATGGAAAGAAGACAGTCTCTTTAACAAATGGTTTTGGGAAAACTGGGCGACAACATGCAGAAGAATGAAGCTGAACCACTTTCTTACACCATACACAAAAATAAATTCAAAATGGATAAAAGACCTAAATGTGAGACAGGAAACCATCAAAATCCTTGAGGAGAACACAGGCAGCAATTTCTTTGACCTTGGCCATAGCAACTTCTTACTAGATACATCTCTGGAGGCAAGGAAAACAAAAGCATAAATGAATTATTGGGACTTTATCAAGATAAAGCGCTTCTGCCCAGAGAAGGAAACAATCAACAAAACTAAAAGGCAGCCTATAGAAGGGGAGAAGATATTTGCAAATGATCTATCTGATGAAGGGTGAGTATACAAAATCTATAAAGAACTTACCAAATTCAATGCTCAAAAAACAAATAACCCAGTTAAGAAATGGGCAGAAGACATGAACAGACATTTTTGCAAAGAAAGCATCCAGATGGCTAACAGACACATGAAAAGATGCTCAACATCACTCATCATGGAAATATGAATAAAAACCATGAAGAGATACTGTCATCGTATCAGAATGGCTAAAATTAACAACATAAGAAACAACAGGTATTGGCAAGGATACAGAGAAAGAGGAACCCTCTTGCACTGTTGGTGGGCATGCAAACTGGTACAGCCATTCTGGAAAACGATATGGAAGTTCCTCAAAAGTTAAAAATAGAACTACTCTATAATACAGCGATTGCACTACTAGATATTACCCAAGGGATACAAAAATAGAGACCTGAAGGGGTACATGCACCTCGGTGTTAATAGCAGCATTATCTACAATAGTCAAACTTTGGAGAGAGCCAAATGTCCATCGACTGATGAATGGGTAAAGAAGAGGTGGTATATATACACCATGGAATATTAGCTATCAGAAAGAACAAAATCTTGTCATTTGCAAGGATGTAGTGGAGATAGAGTGTATTATGCTAATTGAAATCAGTCAGTCAGAGAAAGACAAATACCATATGACTTCACTCATATGTGGAATTTAAGAAACAAAACAGATGAACATATAGGAGGGGAAAAAAAGAGAGAGGGAAGCAAACCATAAGACACTCTTCATGAAAGAGAACAAACTGGGTTGATGGAGGGAGGTGGGTGCGGAATGTGCTAGATGGGTGATGGCATTAAGGAGGGCACTTGTTGTGATGGACACTGGGTTTTGTTTGTAAGTGATAAATCACTGATTTCTACTCCTGAAACCTATATTTCCCTGTATATTACTTAGCTAGCATTTAAATAAAAATTGAAAAGAAAAAAACAGTATATAATTAAGGCCTATATTTTGAATTGAGCTAGTAAAATATGATCCTGTTCTGAGAAGAAAAAAAGTATGAGTCAGATTTTTACACTGGGAAAAAAAATATAGGAATCACAAAGTAATTCTAGATGCAGCTCTGGGCTAAGATTTATTCAAGACATTGTGAATTTTTAGGCCATTTCTACTAAGACCATTCAATCTAGGCTGTAAGAATAAATACTGAGAAGGAGAAAAAGAGTTTTGGAGTTGGGTCATAGACATTACCTGCTAATTTTTTTCCTTGTGTACCTCTAAAGGATTTTGAAAAATGGAGTATTCCTTCCCACATTTTAAAGCTAACTCCTAAAATTTTTAATGTAAATTTAAGTAAATGCAAAGAGGTACCTTACCACCTGTATATATGGAAATTTCAAAATAAAACTGTTGCATTCCTTGTAGTTTATTGCATTTCTGTTAAATGTATTCAGTACATTAAAGGGTCTAAAGGCCACAGCAATTTACAATGAAGTTGGATTTATCTTAATGTATTTCTCTCACCGTAAGTCTCAAAGTGTTACTGTTTTTTCTGTGTAGAGTTATTATTACAGCGTGGGTAATTATTAAATATAAAAAGTAGAATTTATTAGAAATGTATCACATAATGAGACAGACATTTTAAAAATTGGTTTTTATGTTTGTGGATTACTTTTGCTAAAATGAAACAGAGTTAGCATCAATATTAAATCTATTTTTCCCTTTTTATATTTGTAAGTGTTTGAAACCTTGTTCATAAATGAATAAATGGAAAGTTGGTTATTGCAGTGTCAGTCAATTTTTGGAATACTTTCAAGTTAAATGCCAAGAAATCAACTAGTGGTCTTTCATTAGAATAGGGAAAGAAAAGTTTTTATCATGAACTGTTTCACTTAGTTTTTATTTAACTAGATTGAAAGCAGTGAATTGGAAGCCATCTGATTTATAGAAGGATACGTAGCCCAGTAGAGAGTCACTCACGTTCTCAGCAGCATTTTGAATTGTCTCTTTGTAGCCTGTGGTTTCTACATTGCAAGGTCATGCACTGATGGGAGATCTAGCTTGGGTGAGGTATGCCTTTCACAGAATAGGAAAAAGTAAAGGGGCTTCTGTGAAAGTGGAGGAGGGAACAGAGAATCCTCATGGTGCCCTAAGTGTATTTGTTCTCAGGAAGATCACTTTTAGGAAAGAGCTCTATGGTATTTGAGGATCTTGAAATTGACTCCTCCAGGACTGCCTGAGAGCCCAAGAGAGAGTTTTTGCTCACATACACCCCAATTAGAAGAACCACACATTTAGGAATGATGTGTAAATAGGCTTACACTATTAGAAATGGACCCTTTGAATAAAGCCTCAAGCATTTAGAATTATTTAACCTGTGAGAAAACAAAAGAAGGGAAAGAAAGGTAAAAGGATAGAGCCTAGGTGGGTAGTTGGTAAGCAGTTCCTCTGTATTTCATTGAAAACATGGTAAGAATCAACATAATGAATTTAGACCAGGGTCCAAAAGGGTTCTACTATTGGGATGTACCATCAATCTTTTTTAAGAAAGCTGTAACCTGGTTTAATAATAAAATTTTCAAGCTTTGGGAGAATGATAGTAATATATTTTCTCTGCTTGATCAAAGATGGGGCAGGAAAAAAGCACAAATAGAGTGAAAATTATTTGCAATAAATGTTACTTGATTTGACTATTTGAGAGAGGAGTTACTGATTGATTGTAGAAATATAGTGAGCTCTGTTGTTAGGTAAAATTTTGCTTTGGTCACTTACTGGCTGTGTAACCCGAGGAGGTTATTAACAGGCTCCAAGTCTCAGTTTCTTTATCTGTAAAGCAAGACCTACTTCATAGGAGAATGAGAACTAAATGAGATAATATAATATAATTGAATGTAAACTGTTTTGTAAGCTGCTGGCACGTAATAATTGCTCAATCAATAATAACAATTTGCCAAAAACTGGAGGGTTTAGTGAAAAATCTTCACTCATTAAAGCTTACATGAAGATGTCTGACTCTTTTTTTTAAAGTTTATTTATTTTGAGAGAGAGAGCATGAGTGGGGGGGGAGAGAGAGAGAGAGAGAGAGAGAGAGAGAGAGAGAGAGAGAGAATCCCAAGCAGGTTCTGTGCTGTCAGCATGGAACCTGATGCAGGGCTTGAACCCACGAACCATGAGATTATGATCTGAACCAAAACTAAGAGTGGGATGCTTAACCCACTGAGCCATTCAGGCGCCCCAAGAAGTCTGACTTTTCACAGCCTTTGATAGCCTCTAAATTGTCCACTTCTTATTCAGCTGTCAATTATCTGACAATTTCTTTGTGTGTAGGGGTGGATGTCAGGTCCCTGATATAAGAGGCAGTATTGAAATGCATAGTAACAATTCAGTGAACCTTTCAGTCCCTTTATTGTGGCGAATGATTTAGTATAGTGGAAACAATTGGTGATTGAGAGTTTCTGGTTCTTGTCTTTGGTACTGCCACTAACCAGCAAAGGGTCATGGACAGATTATTGGACTTCAGTGCCATTTGTTAAGAAATAAGGCTGCTGATAAAGGGATAATATCCAAAATATATAAAGAACTTATAAAAACCAACACAAAAAACACCAAACAATCTGATTTAAAGATGGGCAGAAGACATGAATAGACAGTTCTCCAAAGAAGACATACAGATGGCCAACAGACACATGAAAAGATGCTCAACATCATTTACCATCACAAATCAAAACCATAATGAGTATCACCTCACACCTGTCAGAGTAGCTAACGTAAAAAAATATAAGAAACAACAAGTGTTGGAGAGGATGTAGAGAAAAAAAAAACCCTTGTGCACTGCTGGTGGGAATGTAAACAAGTGCAGCCACTGTGGAAAACAGTATGAAAGTTTCGAAAAAATTAAAAACAGAATTACTATATGGTATACTAGGTATCTATCCAAAAAAATGAAAACGCTAATTTGAAAAAAATAAATGTACCTCTATATTTATTGCAGCATTATTTACAATAGTAAAATTATGGAAGCAGCCCAAATATCCACTGATAGATAAATGGATAAAGAAGAAGTGGTATATATGTTTTAAGGGAACATTACTCAGTCATAAAAAAATAAAATCTTGCCATTTGCAACAATATGGATGGCTCTAGAGGATATAATGCGAAGCAAAATAGGTCAGTCAGAGAAAGACAAATACCATATGATTTAACTCGTACATGATTGTTAAGAAACAAAACAAATGAACGAAGGAAAAAAGGAGACAAACCAAAAAATAGGCCTTTAACTATAGAGAAAAAAACTGATGTTACCAGAGGGGAGATGGGTGGGGGGAATGGGTGAAATAGGTGAAAGGGATTAAGAGTACACTTGTCGGGGCGCCTGGGTGGCGCAGTCGGTTAAGCGTCCGACTTCAGCCAGGTCACGATCTCGCGGTCCGTGAGTTCGAGCCCCGCGTCAGGCTCTGGGCTGATGGCTCAGAGCCTGGAGCCTGTTTCGGATTCTGTGTCTCCCTTTCTCTCTGCCCCTCCCCCGTTCATGCTCTGTCTCTCTCTGTCCCCCCCCCCCCCCAAAAAAAAAGAGTACACTTGTCATGATGAGCACTGAGTAATGTACAGAACTGTCAAATCACTATTTGTACACCTGCAACTCATTAACTCTGTATGTTAGCTTTACTGGATTAAAAACAAAGAAATGAGGCTATTGGACAAACCCACCTGTGTGCCAGGGGCATGTGGTCACAGTAAATGAGAGAGATTATAGAAGTATAACACAATAGGTGCAAAGTTGCCTGGATTGTGGTCAGGGATGACATCTGCCCTATAACACAGCCTTTAAAAAGTTTGTGCTGGCTTTGCAGAGTGGCCAAACAAGAGTCCCTGTGGGAGATGTGTACTGAGTAGGACTTCTAATATGTGCTGTCAGATGTAGAAGAATCTTATAGTTCCTTTTCAGCTTTATAAATCTTATTCCTTGGATACATTTCATCATTAAAAAAAAAACCAATCGAATTTGATATCCTCCTGAATTTTCCGTTATCAGTACTTGAAAGAAGACCAAATAGACCAAATAATGCAAAAAAAGGAAAAATGCAAATATAAGAACATAAAAAGACATGTCAGAAAAAGAATTAAAATTATGTTGGCAGCTTTCTTTCCCCTTTTAGGAACAGATGAAACATTTATAAAAGATGCAAATGGTTGGTGATATGAAGTCAACATTTAATAAAATGAATATAGGCAGCAGGCACTTGCAGTCTCGTCAGAGTCTGGTGAAAATATATTTAAGAATAGATGTAGTTTTCCAGCCTGCAAATTTGCATTTGTCAAAGAAGTAGTTCTGTAAGGATCCCAGAAGTACTCTGGTCCTGTTGGCCTCCTTTGTCTTCTCATAGTGCAATCCCTCAAACTGAAGTAGGAACTGCTAATTAGCACAGACACAAATCTTCACCTTGTAACTCTGCTAAAATCTTCAGAAGAGTAAACTCGAGTTTGTGAAGGCTGCAGAGCAAAGGTAATTGCCCATTTTTCTTAAATAAAAATAAAAAAAAGAAAAGTCACTTAGGTTAACATTCTGTATCCTGGGGAAACCCCCAGTAGGGAGACTTGAGGCAGGCACGTTCCCT
This sequence comes from Felis catus, assembly GCF_018350175.1. Taxonomy (NCBI): domain Eukaryota; kingdom Metazoa; phylum Chordata; class Mammalia; order Carnivora; family Felidae; genus Felis; species Felis catus. The sequence continues at coordinate 97,145,966 of NC_058373.1, read as the reverse complement.
TTGAACTGAGAGTTGGAGAAGATTGATGGTCTGGTCATTATCAGGATGTTCCAGCTGATAATTTAGAATGCTGCAAAAGGATTGTTGTTCATCTAAATACCACTTTAGAAATTTCCAGTTTCCCTCATGAGGGCAAGAGAGGCAAAGATGTGCTCATTATCACTACACATGGCTTCTGAAAATTAGCCATATTCCAGAAGGATCACTAGAAGTCAGGGTAAGCCTTTCTGCAGGGTGAGTTGGAGGTTCCCCATGCCTAATTAGCCAGGATTAAATTATTCAGCATCACATGGGAAACCAGTCAGGACTTGCAATTATAATTCAAAAATGTTTTCTGTTTTACATTGCAATAAAAATAACACTCTGGAGTAGAAAGAATCAGATAAGGCATAGTTACAGGAAATGCTGGGGGACAATTACTAAGAAGTGAAATTAGAAAGCTTTAAACGGATGGGTGAAACCTGACTGGAATAAACATAGCCTTCCTTTCAATAAATTGCTGGGGAAATGGTCCTCGTGAAAACAATGACATCTTTAGCCTTATGGGTCATGAACATTCCAGGGAATGGCTCAGTTTTTATAAGATTGGTTAAAATCATGAATGGAATGGGGTTGGGCGTTAAATTACCTCTTGATATTACAGTTTGAATTGTCAGTGAAACAGCCAGGTATGCAGGGCATAAGGCTGTTTCTGGCAGGGTGTATTGTATTTTAAAGAATGGCAGTGATGAGTTTATTAAACTAAGAGGATTTCAGTTTAAGCCAACTAACGATGATAGTTGATACTGAAAGTATGTTCTTCCTTAATTGGTGAAAATATTAATGAATCTCTTTGCCTTTGCTCACATTATTCATTAGTGACAGAAATGCTTAACAGTGAATGTAAAAATCCTTCCTTTCAAGGGGGTGAGGAGGAGGAGGTGAGGAATCTCATGACAATTGAGTTTCGGAACTGGCATCTGAAATTATTGGTCTTTGATCTTCAGAGTCAATTCACTTGTTTCCTATCCAAATAAAGCATGTTGGTGGGAGAGAAATAATATTGAGACTTAGAAAATACTTAAGAATGTTGTCTGTATCCTAAGTTACAGTGTCTAAAATCGTATATTGAAAGCTTCTATTTACATAATTATATTTGAATATATTCTCCATAATTTATCTAACCATATAATGAAGTAGTGCTATCCAGAGTGGATTGTACAGCCAAGGGCATTGAACTAGTCAGGCATCTTTCTCATACAGGATGAGAGAAGACACTATATGAACCTAGTCTGTATCAAGCATATTTTTACACGTACTGACTCATTTAATCCTTACAGCACCTGTATGGGATAATAGTGCATTACCTTAATATTTCCGCTACAACAGATTGCTACAAATTTAGTGACTTAAAATAACACACATTTATTAACTTATAGTTCTGGACCTTGTAAGTCCAAAATGAGTCTCCCAGGGTTACAAATCAAGGTGTTGGCAGGGCTATATTCTTCTGGAGGCTCTAGGGGAGAATCCAGTTCCTTGCCTTTTCCAGTTTCTAGAGCCTGCCTGCATTCCTTGGCTCATGGTCCTTTTCTGTTTGTTTTTTAATTAAAAAATTTTTTAAATGTTTTACATATTTTATTCTGACATATCTTTTAAAAACAAAAGGATGCAAACATTTACACTTATCAATGCCTTTTTCTTTAGATGTGGTTTGATTTTTTTTTAAATTTTTTTTTTTTAACGTTTATTCATTTTTGAGACAGAGAGAGAGACAGACCATGAACGGGGGAGGGGCAGAGAGAGAGGGAGACACAGAATCTGAAACAGGCTCCAGGCTCTGAGCTGTCAGCACAGAGCCCGACGCGGGGCTCGAACTCACGGACTGCGAGATCATGACCTGATCTGAAGTTGGACGCCCAACTGACTGAGCCACCCAGGCACCCCGATGTGGTTTGATTTTTAATGTGTATTTATCTTTGAGAGAGAAAGAGAGTGAGAGAGAGAGAGAGAGAGAGAGAGCAGAGAGAGAGGGAGACAGAATCTGAAGCAGGCTCCGTGCTCTCAGTGCAAAGCCTGACATGGGGCTTGAACCTACGAATTCTGAGATCATGACCTGAGCTGAAATCAAGAGTCTGACTGAGTGTGAAATTAAGAGTCTGTCTTAAATGACTGAGCTACCCAGGCACCCCAAAGGTGCATTCTTTTAATCACTATACTGTACTACCTCTTCTGATATTTTGCAGCAGGGTATTGGATCATCCAAGCGCAACAGTATGAACAGATTCCTTGGCTAGAATCTACCATGCTCCCCGTAGTGGTCGTGGGGCCTTTGATCTAGAGGAGTAAGTAGGATGACTCCCTCTCTCTCAGGATGTTACCTGCTGGCTTTGATCTTTCACAATCCTAACCTGGGTAAGACTACACAGAACTGACAGTTTTTCCCTGCAGAGGTAGTTGCTTCTTTCCCACCTCATTAACATGTGTTTATGGAATCCTTACTAAAAATTTGTCAGACAGTAGGGTTGGCTGTGAGGAAGCACAGACTAGTGAGCATTGCTCCTGCATTCAAAAAGGTCACAATAATTGGCAGAAAAATGTAAAAGAAGAGTTATAAGAAAATGTAAGAAGTGCTATCACAGAGTTGTGTAGAGCATTGACTTCTATTAATTCTACTTTCAAAGCATAGCTTAACTCTATTTCTTCTCCATGGCCATCCCATATGTAGTGCAAAGCCATCACTGTCTCTGTTACCTAGACAATACTTTCCTCATTTGTTTCCCTGCCTCCCCTCTTAAATCCCTGTAATCTACTCTCCAAAAGTCAATTTGAATGATTTTTTAGAAAATGCAAATCAGGTCTTATCACTTCTGCTCAAAACCCTTTAGGACCTTCCAGTGTACTTAACAGACACTTAAGCTCTGTAACAAGTTCTGAAACCTCCTACAGTGTCTGGCTCTTACTCATCTCTGCAAACTTACCTCATGCTCTCCCCTTCCTATCACTCACTGTTCTCTCACCAACCAAACTTTTCAAACTGCAGATATACCAAGTTCCTTCTGTCCTCGGGCCCCGGCACATGCTGTGTGTTCTGCTTGGCATGCTCTTCCTTCTGTCTCTTCATATGGCTGGTTCCTTCTCATCTTTCAGGTGTCAGGTGACCTGACCACTCAAATAGGTTTTCCCTCTCTCATTTCTGCCACAGCTCTTTTTTCCCCTTCATAATTTGTACTTGATGGAAGTGTCCTGAAGGCAGTAACCATATCTAAAGCCCAACACAGTGCCTGGCATACAGGAGATACACTAGTACTATAGTCTAGGGTTGTAGTTGGGACTACAAGGGAACTGGACTAGGGGAGAGAATTTACAACACACTTAGTATGGCATCTGGTGTAGACGAAGTGCTAGCTATTGTGACTTTCATAAGTGGATCAGGTAGGGTTTAAATACAAAATTCCATGCTTATTTATCTCTTTCAGGGACATTTTAATTTTTTAAAAGGGAGAGAAAATGGAAAGGTTGTCTCAAAGCTGCCTTTAATCTCATTTTCAGGTCTTTGTGTTGAACAGCTCTGCCAGAGGACCTTGTCTTCCTCCATATTTTCAGGGCAGCTTTCACTCTGGCTCTCTGTCTTCCCCCTGGGAGTGGTCTGCCCTAATTGGACACAGACCACTGCTTACTTAGCTTTGATAACAATTCTGCTTCTCAATAAACAGAATTAATCTTGATTAAGCCAATTTATTCAAATAATATTCTATTCTGATTCCTTGGCGGTCTGTTTCCTTAGGCCTTTATACTTCTGTTCTAAATTCACATTTTTTCCCCCTCTCAGAGGACATTTCCTTCCTTACTTCATCTTCAAAGTAAACATGTTTAAAGTATAAAAAAGAGCTTATGGATGGGAATAAATGGGAAGCAAAATTCCCCTGACTTTGTTCCCTTGAACCTAGCTGGTTGTATTTCCTTTTGCTTGTTATTTTAACTAAGAGATGTATTAATGGCTAAGGCAGACTTGTTTCCTTGGTCGGAGATGGTTTGTCAGTTCAGAACAGGCCCAGTTGGTTTGGTTTTACTGCCAGATGGCCCTGACTTACCAATGTACAGTCAAAACAGGGCTTGTAAGTCATCATTTCCTGGCTGGAGTCAATGGGGATCAATTTCCCAGCCTCTAGAAACATCCTCCACAAATCTCTGAAAGCACTTTGAGAAAAAGCTCTCCAGCCTGATTCAGTCAGCCTGCTTCCAAAGTTTATCATCCATCTTGACACCTGAAGTTACTCTTATTCATAGACTGAGGTTTTCTGGCTGGCCCACTGCCTGGAGAACATTCTCCAGAGATGTTCTCTCACCTGGGATGGCTGGAAGGCACTAATATGTTCACATTCTATTCCATAGTTCCCATATAATAAAACATATAGCTTCAATTGGCATATAGTCTGAGGTTAGTAGTAGATTTTTCTTTTGCTACATTAAGTCCTTACAAGACTTAACCTTAAGGCACTGCCCCATTAAGAATGACTCCTAAAAGGAATCTTTTATTCAGGTCTAATATTTTGTTTTAATGCCTAATAGGAAACACTTATTTCAGATGCAGTTTGTTCTACATAGTAGGTCTAATGAAAACTCTCTTATACTCATTTAGCTCTTTTTAACCAAGATCCCACAAAAGAATTAAGTCTTAAGGCATCCAGTGAATATAATGAATTAACTTCTTGACAATGCATCTAGATTGGTACTGGCTTTGTACCATTCCTGGAAGAATTGAGAAAGAAGTCACGCCAATCATTTTCTGTGGGATTCAGTTCTCTGGTGGAACCCTGACTGAGAAAGACTCTAGGGCATCCAATTTCTACTTTAGGATTAAGGTTTTATGGAATTAACTCTTTGTGAGATACTCAAAGGACTGTGTTAGAGGTGAAGCTTCTGAAGTTCGTACTCAAGGTGATTCCTCTGTTAAGAAGTCCATCCATCATGTGAACCAGGTGAAACTGGGCGCTTGCCTTCAGTTTGTTTCTTTTGGGTCCAGATCTTCCTCTTGTTGGTGTCAATATAGTATGCTCATACTGTAAATCCTTGTTCTAGTCTCAGTTCTGGTAGTCACCATCTCTCTGACCTTTTCTGATTTCTCCTAGTCCACATTACGAATAATAACATGAACCCTTCTATCTCACAGGGGAACCAAGTAAGAAAATGTTCTTGAAAGAACTTTGGAAAATATAAAGCCATATAACTATTGTAATGACTCAGGTGAATATAATTGTAGGAATGGGCAATGGATCTAGATAGATCCACATAAGCATGGGGTTCAAGTCCAGATGGACACAGCAGATCACATACCCAGTTCAGGCAGCCAGGAAAGTTGGCTTGAGGTGTCAATGATCAGGGTGCTTGGTACTGAAGAATGAAGTTTCATCAGCCACCTCAAAGAGGGAGTGTCAGAGCAGGGTGACTGCATCTGAGAGAAGGAGGGTGACAGCACTCAGCTGGAAATGAGTGTTGGGGAGCTGCAGTTGGGGGAGATCCTGTCAGCCTGAGAAAAACATGAAGAATGCCTCTCAGCCATTTTGCGTTATGTTAGTAAGATTCACTATTGAGCAAGTGAAAAAGGAGAGCACTGAGACTATTTAAATTTCCATATGCCTAAGTATACCAGGCATACTGATATATAGTATAATCAAGCTATGTGCTTAATTCAACTTATATTTATGGGACATTTGTGGAAACCATCTCAAAGAGATGAACCTGTCTTGGATTTGGGCATATAGGAATTCACTGTCAAGGAGGACAAATGTATATAAAAAACTATATGAGTTGGAAATAATAATAATCATCATCATCATCATAAATGGCTTAAAATGATTGCATATATCTTATGTGCAAGGCAGCATTTTAGGCACTTTCCTTATTTAATCCCTGCAACAACTCCATAAGAGAGCTACTATTATTGTCTTCTCCACATTACAGTAAGGAAAGTGTAAGTGACTTGCCCAAGGTGATGCAAGCAGTGATTGGCATAGCTGCATTTTGACTCCAGAGTGAATATACCTATCCTCTGTAAGGCTGCTTTAAGGCAGATACTGATAAAGTGCTTGTCAGTAGAATGACCTTAAAAGCTGGGATGGCAAAGCCAGATAAGGCCATGAGAAATAATCAGAATTTAATTGAATATCATTTTAATATATTTATGAGTTATAAGGTCCTATCAGAATGAAGAATATGAAAAAATGCAGGATTCTGTCATATTCAAAGATATTAGAGCTAGATGAAAGGATATTTAAAATCTTAAGAGCCAAAGAAATTCAAAATTCAAACAGGTAATGTAGCAGCCTGAGTGAACTTAAAATTCACTTCTCTTTTGCTATGAAGCTCCCATTATGGATTGTAAATAGGATTCAGTAGGCCTCATCAGGAATTCAATAGGGACTGGAAAAAAAATAAAATTGAAGATAAAGGGGAAGGAAGGAGATAGAAAACTAGAGACAAGTTGAATAAACGTTGAAAAGATTATGAGTTTGAGATATCTGGTGACATTTTATTTCAGGAAACAGTGTAATTAAATGAAATACTTTGAGGGATATGAATAGTTTGTGCTAATCTTAATTTAACCACATATACTTTCTGGATGATACAAGGGACCAATGTATACGTTAATGATTGTATTAAATTCTATAGACTAAATGTGTGGTAAATATTCAGGTCAGATGATATTAATAGAGCTTACTGTTTATTGAACCCATACATAGTAGATATTTTGATGAACAGTTGCTGTGCATTTCTCATTTAATACAGCAACTCTGTGTCCTATGTCTTATATCCTACTAGTATTTTTATTTTACACATGACAAAATGGGGCTTACAGAGATTAATTCATTTGCTGAAGATTACATGCCACTTGCTAGTAAGTTTGGGTTGAACTAAAGTCCACCTGGTGTCAAGGCCATCACGGGCATGTCCAACCTTTAGTAGTGGCATACCAAGGTGGGGGGGGGAGAGTGTATGGGGGTGGTTTGCACAATGAGTAGGGGATTTTTAACTGACATTGTTTAGAATTTTCAGTGGTATTATTAATAGAAAGCAGATTGACTTTAAGTTGGTTTTGTTATTGTTTTAAAATTCTCTGCTTACAACATACCATTTTATTGTCTGTACCAAGGATGGTGAGGAAGGGAAAAGTGAAAAAAGGAAGAGAAAGAAGCTGATAAATGGTTATTACTCTGGGCAACTGGGGTTTATTCTAAGTAGGGACATTCTGAGAAACTGCATGGGCAAACCTCAGAACTGTCCCAGAGGAGGACAGGGAGGCTGAGCTGATTATCTACCAATTCCTGTCCCCCACTGGTTTGAGATTTGAGGGTCTATTCCATGTATTTAGAAGTTGAGTCTGCTTTATGTCAAGCAAGTTCCCCTCTGGAGAAAGCCCTCAGAGATGTAGAGACACACAGGTTCATGAGAGTGGGAAGCTGTCAGCTTGCTATGAACCACTAACTTCATTAACTTAAGGAGGATCTGTGGTTAGGCATTAAAAATATTCATCACACCATAATTTGGTTTAAGGAACATGCTGTGGATATTTGTCCAGCCAAGGTATCATAGTAAATGGTTAAATGGCTTGGTTGTATTTTGATTAGGGGAACAGAATGCCCAGATTCATCTTGGTATCCTGGTATAGCCATTTTGAAACTGATTTAAGCAGGTCAGTCTTTTGTGTTTGGATTATTGATGGAAAAGAAGATAGATTTTTTTGAACAGTGCTCTTTATCTCTTATATTGAAATTTTTTTCAAATAATAGCAGTGACTTCTTGATTATTGGTATCAGTGGCATTTTCTCAGTTCTTAATCTCTTTTAGCGCCTTATGGATGCTTGCATTATTGCCCATGCCATCTCTTTCTCTTCCTCTTTCCCCCCATCCTCCTCCTCTAGATTCTCCTTCTCCTTCCCCTTCTACTCCTCTTCTTCCTCTTCCTCATCCTTCAATAACTTTTACTATCTATTTTCTGGGTAAAGGATGACGGATGAAGTGAGATGGGATTTCAGCCAGAACACAAGCTTCTGGGTGGATCTTGTAGTCTATCTTGACTTCATTTTGTTTAGTACTTATCGCAAACCTGGGATAATGTTAGACAGAAAAAAGGGTCATTTTATTAACATCTGACTCCTTTCCCTGAGAAAGTGCATTGCAGATAATGCAGCTTGGATGAACATTGCTTTCTGCAGAGTGTGGTTGGTCATATTCATGGGACTGATAGGGAATTTTACCTGATACTGCAGCTAGTCAGAGCTTACCTCCAAAGCAGTGTGACCTCATTTGGCAGTGGAGAGTAGACACCAGCTGAAGGAAGAAGTCTTCCATGGCTATCTTGGAAAGATCATAGGTATATGGCAAGAATGGCTACACTCAAAGGAGTGGAAGCTTTTATACAGAAACTTAGCAATGGATTTGAGTATCAAATCAGATGCTATAAAAATCTTATTACAGGAAATCTGAATTTGCACAAAATTGTATTTCTCAAGAAATGAAACTTTTTAAAAGGAAACTTGAACTTTATAGTTTGACAGGTTATTTGCTACCAGAAATTCTGTAGAATTTCAGATGCAACATTAATTTTAGCTGATTATTTTTTTCTTTTTCACATTGAGCTTTGGCATTTGTTTTATTTGATTTTTGAAAAGGGAATACAGAACACTATGAAAAAAATGTATTTTAAGTCTATATTATATTAGATGGGCTGCTTGGTGGAACAGACCATACACACAGATGCCTACTGAAGTTTCTGATTTATTTAGCCAAGGGTTCAGAAAATTCATGGAAGCATCATGGGCACATTGAATAGAGCAGATGCCATCTATTCTGGGCAACTTTCCTGGGACTCTAAAGTCCCAAAGTGAGAGATAGTGGTTGGTTTGGCTGGGATGGCAGCAGCAGGGAAGGAGAGAAAACTAGTTTGGGGATATAATTTGGAGGCAGAATAAATGGAACTTGTAGATGGATTAGATGTGAAGGCAAAGGGAAAGAGAAATCAAAGATGGCTTTTGGTTTTTGACTTGGGCTGCAGAGACAGGGCAGACTAGAAGGGGAGGAATTTCCCTACCAGGGAATTTATTGCCTGATCAGTTTTATACTCACTATCTAGACATTCAAGTATTTCCATGATATACGCCCAACCCATTTTTCCGTTTGAATGCCTAGTCCCAGACAAACAGGGTTTTTCTTATTGAACTTTCAGCATACTTCAGGGTCTTTATTTATACCTCATTTTTTCAGCTTAGAATGCCTTCTTTTGTCATTCTTATTAAAATCCTACCTGTCCTTCAAATGATGTGTCATGGGCTAAATACCATTGTAACCAGGAAAGTGTTCTACAAATCTTAACTATTATAGCTGGTAATTCAGTTCATAGACAATTTCCTTTATTAAGTCATCTTTTATTATACTCAGCTGGAATATTTATTCCCTGCTTTAAGCACTAAGCACTTTGTTAGGATCATACATCTGACCGTTATTTTTAGTCTATTTGTGTACATAGTCTTACTCTGTTCAAGTTCCTTAAAGATGTGACTTCATGTCTTAAAAAAAAGTAAAAAAAAATATGAGATATAACAAAAAAGGGTGTATAGTATAAATGACCCATAGATCAAGACATAGATGAATGCAATTAATAATATAATCAGGTGGTTTTTACAGATCATTTCAAGTAGTTTATTTCCTCAAAAGTTTACATTTTTTGAAGATTTCTTTATTAAAAATTTTTTCCTTTATTTAAATCCATTTACTTAAATTCTTCATGTTTTATATCCTAAAGGTATTCCTTCATACTGAACTTCTGTTCTTCAAAATTTATGTACTGAATAATTTTTATCACACAATTTAATTTAAAAAAATTGGATTATAGTTAAATGAAAGTTAAATTAAATTCTGCTTCTGACCAAGATAGAGTTATAGGAACTAGATGTACCTACCAACTGAAACAACTAAAATCAAACTCCAAACAGATCAAGTAGAAGAAAAAGACATCATAACAGTTACTGTAACTATACTTCATATGTTCAAGAAGTTAGAGGTAAGATTGAGTATCTTAGGTAGAGACATGGAAGATATTAAAAAAATACTTAAGTTGGACTTTAAGAAATAAAAACTCAATGAGACGTACAGTAGAATAAAAACTGTAGAAGAAAAGATTAGTGAACTTGAAGATACAGTAATGTAAACTATCCAAAATAAAATCATAGATAAAAAAATAAATAAATAAACAGCATATTAGTGAACTAGTGGGACAACTTCAACTGGCCAAATATATGTATAATTGAAGTTCTTGCAAAACAAACGGACAGAAAAATATTTGAAGAACTAATGAGAAAATTTGGCAGCCAGTTCCCTGTAGGAAACAGCATAAGCCAGAGGACAGAGGAGCAACATCTTTAAACTGTGGAAAGGCAAGCAATCAGAACAAGAAAAAAACAAAGTAAAACAAAAACCATTCAAATTAAAATTCCATAATAACAAAATATCTTTTAAAAAATCAAGATGAAATAAAGATTTTTTCAGACACACAAAAGATGAAAGAGTTATTCACCAGCAGACCTGCACTAAAAGAGACATTAAAAAAAGTTCTTCAGACAGAAGGAAAATGATTCCAGATGGACACCTGGATCTACATAAAGATATGAACATCAGAAATTTTAACTATGTGATTAGAAATAAAAGACATTTACAAATATTATTTAATTCTTCTTAAAAGATAATTGACTGTTAAAGCAAAACATCATAGTGTATTCTGGGAATTATAACACATGTAAAGATAAATGTGTGATAACAGTAACAAAAAGCTTGCCTCATCTGCTAGTTTCTGCATTTCCACATGGAATTTAGAGAAATAATACAACATGACTATTTCAACTTTTTGGAAATACTTTTGAATAACTGAACACTACACAACATTTTATGTAACTGAAAAATGCCATTTAGTTTTGAGATGATTTGCTGTAAGCAGTAACAGATAACAGGTAAGAACTTTGTCATCATGAAATATGTATTTCATGATAACAGGTAAGAATTTTGTCATCATGAAATATGTTGTATTTGAAAATAGCAAGACATGGAAATAGCATGGGTTTTGGAGTTAGCTTTGGAATGGGAGTTTCAAATGCCACCATTGATTGTACAATTTGTGTCAATAGTTTAAGAAGTTATGTTCTGAGCAAAGACTTGTTTGACATATTATATAATTATATATTTATTCCTAAAAAAATAGAGGTTTCCTTGAGGGCAAGCAGGGACTTGGTTTTGTTTATTGATATTCTCAAACTTTGAAAGTATATTTGGCATGTAGTAGGTGCTCAAATATTTGGTGAATGAATGAATAAATGTGGGTGAGTAAATAAATGATATGATGACAGGAGAATTTTATTCTAAGCAGTAGTTCTTAAACTACTTTTGTGTCAGAAATCTTTTTAAGGAAATGATGAAAGGTATGATGGAACCTCTTCCCAGGAAAATTCTTTCTCTCTCTCTTTCTCTCTCTGTCTCCCTCTCCCTCTCCCTCTCCCTTTCTGTGTGTGTGTGTGTGTGTGTGTGTGTGTGTGAGAGAGAGAGAGACAGAGAGAGAGAGAGAGACAGAGACAGAGAGACAGAGACAGAGGGAGACAGAGAGAGACAGAGGGAGAGATGCAATGTTGCCTACAACAGGAAGAGATTGATGGACTCCTAAGCTTGACCATGGACTCCAAGGCTAATAATCTTTATTGCAAAGGTAATTTAGGGCCTCTAGCTTGTTAAGGAAGTAGTTCTTAAGTAGAACTAATCATCAAAATCATGTTGAAACATTTAGTGCGGTGCTTGGCACTTGATAAACCAATGATTCTAATTATTATCATTAACTGTGGAGCTTCTGAAGTTAAATGTCCAGGTTGCACCTTGTCTAGATTCAGAATCCACAGGGCAGTGTCCCAGGCATGTGTTTATTTTTAGAAAGATCCACAGGTGATTGTGATATGTGACTCTGAAACACTGGTCCAAGTGAACACTGAATGGGGTCATTTGGCAGTTGTTCTCAAAGGTCATCTTGAAGGAGGAAAAAGAATTATTGTACTTATTTAAATTTAAATTTGAATATGTAACTGAGAGCCATTGCTAATGCTTTTGGAGTAGTTGATGTGATTTTAACAACAGTTAAGGTAGACTGTTTGATAAACATTTAGATAAAAAAGCTGAATTTCAATGGATAAAGTGGAGAGGAAGAAAAAGTAGGGGACCAAAATGAAATCTGAATAAAGGACAAGCCATAGGAGCAACCAAGCAATAACAGTAATGCTAAATGTCTTATCATTGTAGTGATTTTCTTTTTTAAGACTGATTTCTACTATTAGCATGATGATTGATGAGCAATCTTGCATATATTTGGACCTTTAATTTTGAGAAGACAATAGATATGTCGATGAGATGTTCTAAAAGTTAGTAAATAGCCTGACATATTGGTTGTTCTGAAAGCTAGGGCCTGTAAGGAAATGTGTGGACATTTGAATTATTTAAGATGAAAAATAGTTTGTTACCTCTTTTCTAAGTCTATAACAAAATTGCCATAAGAGACATTTAGGGTAGTCAAAGGAAGAAACTTCTGATAGTTTTAAAACACTTGATTAATATTTAGGAGTGGATCAGATAAAGTTCATGTACTCTGCCAGTAAAATAAAAGTAGTATCCCCCACAGCCAAAGGTTTCGATTTTGCTTTAGACAGGTTACAATTCCCCTATGAGATTCTAAGGTAGGTAGGTGAAGCTATTTGGCTGACTGTTTATTTTACAGGTAGAGTGAGAAGGTTTTTGGCCTGTAATCTTCCCATGACAGAGCTGGTGACAGGGCTTGCCTTCAATGATCAGAGTTGCTGTGTCTGAGAACATACACATAGTTTCTTAGGGAGGTTACCATAGCTATAAGTTTAAATGCTCATGTTATACTGGCCATATAGTATGATTATAGAAAGGGCATATCACCCTAATGGTTTATTCACAAAGTCATGCTTTGAATAAACCACTTAGAAAAATAATTTAAGTGGATATACCCTCCTTGACTCAGTTTAGAGTATGCTGTTTCTTATTTAAACATTTAATGTGTTCTGTTTTTACTAGTTAGGAAAAAATATAATGTAAACTGTGAGAGAGTAGTGAGTGAATTTTATTTTTTGTAGAATCAATTCATTGTGGTGGTTCTAGACTGGGTTCCCCAGAAGCAGACCTGGAGATAGGGCCTTAGTAAATCAAATGATTTATTGGGGGGAAGGTGCTCTCTATGGAAAGGGAGGGAGAAAAGTAGCATAAGGCAGGGAAAAAAAGGTAAGCAAGAATGTGATCTCAGGTATATACCATCTCACTCTGAACCCACAGGGAAGCCCTGGAGTATAAATTGTATTGTAGTGTTGATCCCATCTTGAGGCACGTTCTATCCAGTCATTGGCCAAGATCTGCCTCCTGGTAGTGGTGAGTGAGGCCTCTTGGGTGAGATATTCCCATTTGAAAGAGGGCAATTCTCCCAGAAGGGAGCAGAGTTGTCATCACTCACTCCTAGCTAGGGATAGGTGTGCTGGCTTGTAAAGGGCACTGGGGAGGAGTACCAATAGCATCCACTAAACTACACCCCTTGCACTACCCAAGTCATTTTGCTGCTTATATTAAGTTCACTACCTTCAGACACAATTCAAGATTTTGGGTGTTCACAATTTCTGGGATAACTTACGAGAGGAAGGTTAGAGGGATGAACAGCCCTCTACTGCTGTAGTTTTCCCCAATGTTGTAACTGATCATAATTCTCCTCCCCTTTCACCCTTGCCAGACTCCCCTTCTCTTTGATGAACACCTCTGCTGGTGTAAATGACTTGCTTGGTGAATGAACCCAGGCTCCATTCCTTGAGAGTCTGAGCTCTTGGCTCTATGCCCTTATTAGTCCATGTTGCTGTGATCTGTCCATTTATAGTTAAGATTGGGCATGGGAATAGCTGGATATGTCCACTGCTCTATTTTAATGCCTAACACACTTTTTTAAGACTTTATTATTGCAACAGCCCTGCCTCCTGATGATGATGATTGCAATTTCCCTGAAAGTATGATAACTCTTTTGCTTGCTGCTGGTCTACTCTATGAGGAACAAAAAGTGATCAGGCAGCAACTGTAGCTTTTAGTTTAGTGGGACTCTCTCTGTTCCCCATGACGGAAGGGTTTCGACCCTCTGAAGACCAGGACCTCTTGACCCACAAAGCCTAAAATCATGGGAGTAGAGAAGCAAACATTCCCTAAGTGGGTCACTAGGAGTGTTTATGAACAGGGTCTCTCCTTTTCTATTGTTAGGTTACTGAACCTACATATTCTGGCTACTGAGGCACAACACTGTTGGTTTAAGGTATGCTCTGTCTTGAAGAATAATATTCCGTCTCTCCAGGGTGTTATCTCCAAGCTGGTAAGTCAGACTAAATAATGAATTTTGCTACAAAGTTACTGAGGTGGTATAGGCCCTATCATACCTTATGCCATTCAGAGGTTGTAAATCTGATAGAGTGATGAAACTGCCTTTTGAAGGCATAGCTGATGTGCCAGCTTGGAAAACACATAGAATCCCATGCTTGAAGAGTGGTGTGGCTGAGGCACTGTGAGTAGTAAAGGCAAACCCCTACCCGAAGTATGTATCATTTCCACTCAGCATGAAACATTACCATTTCCAGGATGGAAGGGGTCTGATGTAATCAACTTGCCACCAAGTGATTTGGTGAGAAGGTTGGTACTGTCTTAGGGGCTCAGTGTTCGTTTCTATGGCTGGTAGGTCAGATATTTCTCAGCAGCAGTAGCTAGATAAGCTTTGGTGAGAGGGATCTCAGCCTGCAGGCCCGACAGTCGCTTCCAGCACTGCCAAAGTGATTACTAGGCTCATGAGAACCTCGTGTACATGTTAGGTTGGCTGAGGACAGAATCTGACTGGCATCCATTGGCTGAGTTATCTTGTCTACTTGAATTGTTTGGTACCTTTTCTGAAGTGTGTTCTCTTCTGAAGCGTGGTGGACATTAATGTGCGATTCAAAGATCCTCATGTTTGTGTCCCCTCCAATGGGTCTATTGATTCACTTCTTCCCCAGATCTCCTTGTCCCCTCTTCCACTCTTGCTCACCCTAGGCCCCTGACCAACCACCTTTGTGGCGGCGTATATTCTTATCTCAGTTCCCCCTTTCTCTCTGGAGAAAGTAGACGACTTGGTGTTGTATCCACCGGGAGACTTTCCCCTTCCTCCTGTCTTTCAGGTCCACCTGAGTGGGGCTACGGTGTCGTGCCTGTCTGCTTGCACTCCCCTACTGAGCTGACTTTCTTGTGACTCAGGCATGGGAATTTTAATCCTCCATCGGCTGGTCATGAGGGAGCCCCCATGAGGTGAGGGGAAGACATCAGAGCAACAGAGGTAGGTAACATGGGGTTCTGGGACACTTATTAGTGCAGCTTACTTGTGACCTATGGGTCAGCTTGGGCCTGATCTTAAATGTACCACTTCCTTTTATTATGAGTTGTTGCTGTGCCTGGCCCTTATGTTAAGTTGAATAACGATTTGAAAGAAGTGGTGGAATAAACTATGTGGATATCTGGGAGATAATAATTGCTGCTGTTAAAAAGCAATGAAGAGACTCTTTATATTGATATTAGAAAGATCTACAAGATACTTAGTTAAGTAACAAAAAAAGCAAGCAGCAAATAGAAACAGTTTCAAACTGATAAATGAGGAAATAGGCATAATTTACCACTTAGATATGTGGTGATACCCACCAAAGGAACTAAAAGCAGAAACTTATGAAATGTTAGAAAAGGGCCAGGAGCTGCTACTTTTCATTCTGTAACTTTCTGTACTGTTTTAGGTTTTTGTTTTTTTCCTTTTTCTTTTTAACTGTAGACATGGGGCAAGAAGAAAGTATAATAGGGACTGAGAGACAGGAGTAGGAGATGAGATAGTTTTGGAGAATGTTCCAGTTCACAAGCCTGTTGGGCTTTTCTGATCCTCATGCTGGACCTACTGGGCTTGACCCTTTTTTTTCAGATTGGCTATTCTTCCAATGTCCCATTTTGGCAGCTAGGATCCACGGTAGCCCCTGGTGTCTCCTTCCTAATCCATTCCCCACACGGTAGCATTGACATTAGCGGATTTAAGTCTCAGTGCAAATGCTTCCACTGATTTTACTCTGTCGGGCAAAAAAGTAATCATGCATTTATGGATGCTTTTATGGTACCTAGGGAAGTGCAGAAGTATAGTGTGCTGGAGGAATGTGGAAGAGGCACCTCCAGTTATTCAAATGTAAAGCATTGTCCACGTGAAGGTATTTGAGCCTGCTTCTCCCTGCGATGTATTTTCCTGTAGCCTTGCTGGGCTAGCTCCATCTTGTCCTTTAGGCCTTAGCCTTCCATGACCTTAAGCAAAAGCTGGCTTGCCACTTCCCTTCCTCCTTCTTGCTAGGTTCTGTCTCAGCTCCTTACTGCTTTCATTGCATCTCTATTCATACTTTCTGTTTCTTATTTTTTTGTCCTTCTCCCCTAGTAGAATCTAAGCTTCACTTCCCATTTATCATTTACTTAATATTTGTTGAATGTTGAATGTGAACTTGAACAAATTACTTATTATCGTTGCTATTGTTTTTTGGTCGTTCCTTTGCTCATCAGTGAAATGTAAGACTTTAAAAGCATTGGAAACATTTGTATTAAGTGATTAACTGCTGAACTCTTTCTGTGTTATCTGTATATATATTTGGTACAATTCACTCATAATAGTTAATGCTTTAAACAATCCACAATAAATGTGTTCTAAAAAAATTTGAAATCGTGAAACTCAAGCAATGTAAAGAGTTGGTAGAAGGAACACATTTCATGCGTGGTTGAAAGTGTGTTCATGTATGCATTAGGATTAGGTCTGGCTGAGAGTGACAGTAAACCACAAATAACAGCAGCTTCAACAAGATGGAAATTTATTTAATTTTCAAGTGAAAGTCTAAAGGTAAGTGCTTCAGGGCCTTTGCTACATGGTTTCAGATATCCAGCCTCCTTACATCTTGTTTCTCTGCTATGCATTTGGCTTCTCTTCTGAAGACCATCTCATGCTCTAAGACAGTGCTCCTATTCCAGCCATCACTTTTGTTCTCCAGCCAGCAGGAAGGAGGAAGGGAAAGTGGAAGGTTATGCTTCATTCCTTTAAGGGCTCTTCCTGGAAGTTGCATCTAATATTTTCCCTTACATTCTATTGTTCAGAATTTAAGTGGTATTGGTACCTCAGTCTTCAATGGTGGCTGGGAAATGTAGTCCTTTTTCTGGGCTGAGCCAAAAAATGTGAGATCATGACCTGAGCCGAAGTCGGACGCTCAACTGAGCCACCCATGCGCCCCTAACTTTAAATTCTATTTATTTATTTATTTATTTATTTATTTATTTATTTATTTATTTATTTTTAATGCTTATTTATTTTTGAGACAGAGAGAGGCAGAGCATGCACAGGGGAGGGGCAGAGAGAGAGAGGGAGACACAGAAGCGGAAGCAGGCTCCAGGCTCTGAGCCATCAGCCCAGAGCCCAACATGGGGCTCGAACTCGCGGACCGCGAGATCGTGACCTGAGCTGAAGTCAGACGCTTAACCGACTGAACCACCCAGGCACCCCTTTAAATTCTTTTTAAAGAGAAACATTCTATTATTACTACAAGTAAAAGCCAGTTTAATTAGTCACAAATAGGAGATAATTATAATAATAAATAAAATGAAAAATAAAACCCTTCTCACTCTGCACTGTCATTAAATAAAGAATAAGGACCGGGGCACCTGGGTGGCTTAGTCGGTTGAGCGTCCGACTTTGGCTCAGGTCAGGATCTTGCAGTTTGTGAGTTCTGGCCCCGCATCGGGCTCTGTGCTGACAGCTCAGAGCGTGCAGCCTGCTTCGAATTCTGTGTCTCCCTCTCTCTGCCCCTCCCCTGCCTATACTCTGCCTCTCTCTCAAAAATACATAAATGTTAAAAAAAAAAAAAAAAGAATAAGGACAAACAATAACATCATGTTAAAAATGGAATTGCTAAGGTATTGGTAATGGAATTGGTAAGGAATTAGTAAGGTAAGTTCCTTGAGGAGAAGAATGGAATTTTCTGAGCAGTCAATAGTAAGGGAATAGTAGGTTTCATGTCACCTAGTTTAAAACAAAGTGGAAGTTTAGTTGATTAACTTGGATTTTGGGATATCACTTATCCCTGAGATTGTCACTCACAGGTGTATATGGTTAGAAAGAGCCGAGGATAATTAGTTGCATTTTCTGATAAAATTACACATGCTTACAAGTACAAGAGCTCAGTGACATGTATGGAGATATGGCATGGGAAGATCCATGTTAGAGATCTAGACCATCATCATCAGTAATGCTTCTAAGCAGTTAAGAAAGTCAGTTACTAAAGATGTGAAGCATTCATACCCATGCCAGGGCATAGAGCCTTTTTTGATCGACATAAGATAGGTTACTGCAGTCATAACTTTTCTCATTCTAAGCCACAAGATCCTTGGGTGTGTTGTACAGTTATAGATTTTTTCCTAAGGTGCATTAACATAGATACACAATTATAAAAAATATTTTCTGGTGTAACTCATAACTCAACAGTTGCCCACCTCATCTTATCACCCATGAGGGAAGAGGTCCATGTATATTTGGCTTCTCTTTGTAGAAGAGGGTTGATTTAAGGAACAGTTAAAACATTTTTCATTTGCACCAAGGTCTTTATGTCCATTTTTTTTGGGTGAGGAATTTCAGAGAATAGTATGTGTTTTAGAATATTTCAGAAAAAATTCTGGACCCTATCCCTAATATATTTCTTCTAAACTTCATTTATCCTAAATGTAGAGTCAGATACCACATTGATATTTGATAAGTCAGTAGAAGTAATTCATGGAAGTGTCTGGGAGATTCTCTCATTGGATATTAATTTTTTATACAAATCAACAATTACTAACCTAAAATTAGGAATCTAGCAGATTTCCTAGGGTGGTATCAGTCTTCTGAGGCACAAAAAAGCCTTCAAACCTCTCCAATTTGTAGTTCATAGTAGCTCTTAGCATAAAACCAGGGGTTTTGAAACTACTATAAAGGTTAGAAATGAGAAATCCTTCTTGAACTCTCTTAAGATCTTGTAAGAAATCACTTGGTGTTGCTATTTCTGTCAATAAATGACTTTCCAGTGAACATGTTTGAAATACAGAATCAAAATTGAAAAGCTAGAAAGCACTGGCTTAATAGATTTCATTGTTTGGAAGTATTTTTGTCTGGAAAGTGTCTCATTTTTTTTTTTTTCTTAACCAGCAAAATGTATATGGGACCAGTCTCCAAAGATTTCTTTGTGGTCCACAATTCTTATAATGTTAAGACTTAGAAGCTGTGTCTATTGCCAATTCCTCCAATGGATGAGGGGAACAGAAAATTTTAAAGATGCTTGTCTTATATTTACCAGTTAGGGATTTTAAAATGCTTTCCCAAATGAATTCACCAATCACTTATAGGGGGGAGATTCTTACTAGTATCACCTGGCCTTTGCCCTAGAGATGGTTACTGC
This sequence comes from Felis catus, assembly GCF_018350175.1. Classification (NCBI taxonomy): domain Eukaryota; kingdom Metazoa; phylum Chordata; class Mammalia; order Carnivora; family Felidae; genus Felis; species Felis catus. Next base: position 97,126,401 of record NC_058373.1, on the reverse strand, counting down.
CATGAGGGAGGCAGGCATTTACATAATATAGACCAAATTATGGTGATCGATCCATAGCTATTTAATTTTTTTTTATTTTTTTATTTTTATTTATTTTATTTTATTTTTTTTTCAACGTTTATTTTAAATTTTTGGGGCAGAGAGAGACAGAGCATGAACGGGGGAGGGGCAGAGAGAGAGGGAGACACAGAATCGGAAACAGGCTCCAGGCTCTGAGCCATCAGCCCAGAGCCCGACGCGGGGCTCGAACTCACGGACCGCGAGATCGTGACCTGGCTGAAGTCGGACGCTTAACCGACTGCGCCACCCAGGCGCCCCCGTAGCTATTTAAAATGGGAAATGTGTGAAAGACGAGGGAGTGATGCATGCTGGGGGGGCAGCTTTAGAGAAGTAATACTTTAGTGGAGCTTTTAAAAATAAAGAGTGTCTGATGGAAAACGAGAGTAAGTCATTTTAGGTAGAGGGAGCTGCTCAAACGAAAGCATGGTGGCCTGATCCGAGATGGATGAGCCACGCTATGTGGTTGGAGGTGGCTGGTATCAGGAGTGAGTGGAAGAGGAATCTGGTTTGTGTTGGAGTCACTTGGGAAGGCCTATGAATTCCACACTGGGGAGTTTAGATATTATTTTGTAGGTGATGAGCCATCAGGAACTTGAATGGTGGAATGATATTTAAAAAGTAACTGAGAGCAGTTTGGAGGGTAGTGGGATTAGAAGCAGAAAAAGTACTAAGGAGCTTATGCCATCTTCTGAGTGAGAGACGATAATGAGCTAGTGTGGGGAAATGAGGAGGAGAGACAGTTGTGAGAGACAGATTGAATACGGGTCAATAGGACTTAGCTATTGATGGACATGTAAAGAAGTAATTGTATGTAGTTCAGTGCTCCGAGTCCTGTAATAAAGGCATATATAGGGTACTGTAAAAGGTCAGAGAAAGCTTCACAGATGAGAGGACTTTTTAGAAAAGTGGAGATTCACCAGGCATTAAGACCTTTCAAGCAGAAGAAACAGAATAACATGATATGGTTGATCTGGCAATTATATGCCAGGGGTTCTCTGTTGGGTTCCACATTAGAGTTACTTGGGAAGCTTTTAAAAAAGTCTATGAATGCTTAAGGCCCACCCCCAAAGAGTCAGTTTTGGTTAGTCTGTTATTAAGCCTAACCGTATATGGTGATTTTAATGCGCAGCCAGCATTGAGATCCTTTGGCATAAGCAGTTTGTTACGGTTGGAATTGAGTGTGTGTAGAAGAGCAGAGGTAGATGAAGTCAGAGGTTGGCTCCTAGATTCCATACTAAGGTGTCATTGTCTTCTTACCTGGGACTCTTTTGATAGTAAAAGGAGGCTGTTAATAGTAATTAATCTGGGGCAATAAGCATAAACCAGGACTGTCTCCGGGAAATGTGGCTGTATATGTTTAAGTAGGAATACTGTATGATTAAATGTCATATTTTGAACTGATTTGGCTGCAACCATGCAGGGAAGGGACTGGAAAGAGAGAGACTGCAATCAGGGAGACTGATCAGGAAAAGAGTGTAATCATCCAGAGGAGTGAGCTGGCAGACCTAATGAAAGATTGGGCCTTGGCATGAGGGAGGAAGTTAAACACGCAAGGAAGACTTTATTCAAAGCTATTGCAGAAGGGGGAGAGAGAGCAGAACTCACTTTGAAGTGGATTCCCCAAAACAAAGTGTGAGAGGATTCCTAAGAGCTGGGGTGAGAGGGAGAACACAGATCATCAGTGTTGACTGTCTTTACCCAAAGGAAAAGCAAGATGCCCTGTGTATCTTTGTGCCAGATAATAGTTTTACAACTTGAAGCTGAAGTTAGGCTCCTATCCTCCCACAGAGACTGGGAGACAGGGTCTCTTCTTTGATGATTACATTTCAAAGAGATGGTTCCCAGGTCCTCCAGAAAGTCAGTCCTGGATTCTAAAACTGGCAAGAAGTTTTTAGAAAGATTTATATACATTTCAAAGAGGCACAGAAAGAATGCACAATGATAAGTTTTCTAAAGGAAATGTTCTATGAAAGGGGAATCAAGGCCTAGACTGAGGAAGAAACCTGACTAAGGGTTAGACCAACAGAGGGGAGTGTTAAAGCAGTCTTAGAGGTGAAGGGGAAGGGAAGAGTTTAGGATGATTCTTTGGTTTCTTCTGGTTTTAGTCTTGGGTGGATGTTGATGCCATTTACTACTACAGAGAACAGAGGAAGAATAGAAGGTTGGTAAAAAAAAAGGTAAAGTAAGTTTTGGAGAAACTGAGTTTGGGGTGCTTGTAGGATATCCCAGTTGAATTGAATGTTTGGGTCTTTGACCCAGGAGAGGTATGGATTCGAAAATAGGTTTGAGGTGGTGGACATAGAGGATTAGTGGTAGCTTTTGTCTTCGCTCAGAACTCGCACTGCACTTCCCACACTTGAAGGAGAATCTATGTGGATTAAATGGAATTTTTGTGAGACAGTAAGATGCACCTAGTAAGGGCCCTGTACACTTGGTTAGTTCAATTATCATAGTTAGCCAGAAGCTAAAGTAAGTCAGAATAGAAGATTGGTCAACTGGTGAGAGTTCCTAAAAAACTTGAATTGTTGTTTTTTGGGGCTGTGACCTCTCAGGCACTAGAGGTTATTTACCAGAAATTCAATTACCAAACAAACAAAAACAAATAAATACAGCACAAAGAATTAGAGTTCTCTAGGGTTCATTTTCTGGATTGTCTACAAGATCATGTAGTTGGCAGAGGATTCAGAATCTATCTCCTCCAAAGGGCAAGAGAAAAGAAAAACCCCAAATAAAACCCAGCCTAAAAGTGGTTGGTATTTGGACTAAATAGCCAAAAAATGGAAAATCACCCCAGTCAGTCTGTTCTTTTTGACCCAGTTCTTAGCCACGTCTCCTAGGGCTTTAAGGTCTGTTTCTTTGATGGAAAGTATTTAAAAATGCAAATGGGAAAAAAGGATGCAAGCCTTGATGACATCGTCCCTTGTGTGTTCACAGAGCTACACACATGCATGTGGGGAACCTGGGTCTATGACTTTACGGTAGGAGTTTTCTTGAAAGGTGGGGACCATGGATATTTTTACACTTCTTGTGTTATGATTCAACAACAGCAGAAGAGAGCTGACTTTAACCGTGACAGTCTACCAGTATCCTTCCTCCAGTACTGACATTTAAATGGTGAGGGAGGAAAGTGTGCCAAAGGTCAAACTCTTACCTGTCCTTGATTGACTTCAGGGGCTGACGACTTGGAGGACAAGAGTTCTTGCTATTTGGAATTCTGGCTTTGCAGTTTGTTTACAGGTAATGAAACTTTCCTGTTATTTAGACCCACATTTAGATGGGTGTTCCAAGAATTCTCCAAAGGCTGTTCACATGCATTTTGAAGAGCCTTCTAACATCAAATGGCTCTCACAAAAGCAGGCTTTTTATCAACTGAATGAGAAGGGGAACATGATTCAAAGGGGAAAAAAAATCCCACTACAGGCTTTTTCTGAGGTAAGCCATGGAAAGAGAACTCTAGGCTGGAAAATTGCTTTCACAGAAGCTTTATTATGGGACAAAGACTGTAGGGTCCTTATCTTCCCTGTATGTACTGGGGTCGTTGAAAAGGGTAGCTTTTTTTTCCTGGCCCTGAAAAATTCTTAATTCTTTTGTACTTTGGGTGCATTTTAGTGGTTTGCACCCTTTCTGAAACAAGTGGTTATTGACCAGAAGTTTGGTTTCTTTAGAATTCGCGAACAAACAAAAGCAAAGAGGTAGAGTTCTCCAAAGAGGCCATTTCCTGAACTTTGCCAGCCAATGCCGTGTCAGCCGGGAATAGCGAATCTCCTGGAAAAACCAAGAACAGGCAAAACCCAAACTAAAATCCCCCGGAAAGAAAAAATTTTTCCAGGTGGAACATGCTGCCCATTTCCAGTACAGGAGGAGTCACAGCTGCAGCTTAGCGGAGGGGGAAAGCAGGCTGAGCTGGATGTGTGCTGCTGGGGTCTGTCGAAGGAGGCTGTCAGGTATATATCCTTTGCAGACAAAACAATCCATTTTAAATAAATAGCAGTCAGTGTGAAGATTCCTTAACGTAAGCTGACTCCTGCAAGCGCAAACCTCACAAAGGGTTCAGTTGGTGATGGTGGGAACCAGGGGAATACAGGCGGGGGAGGGAGAGGGGGAGGGACAGGGGGAGGAGCGTGGGGAGAGGAGAGAGGATCAGAAGAGAGTGTGCTGCTGTCTAATCAGGCTAGGTGCTCTCCAGGCTGTGGTAGGTGAAAAAACGAATAAATATCAGGCCTTTTTGGAAGCTAGAGTCTATTTTAAAACCACTGACTCCCGGGGGAGATGGCTCTGATGTTGAGCTAGAGCGCCTGAGACTGACTGGGAGCTTCAAGAGTTGTTTTCTTTAAAAAAATTTTTGCATTTATTTATTTTTTTATTTAAAAAAATTTTTTTTAAACGTTTTTTTATTTATTTTTGAGACAGAGAGAGACAGAGCATGAACGGGGGAGGGGCAGAGAGAGAGGGAGACACAGAATCTGAAGCAGGCTCCAGGCTCTGAGCCATCAGCCCAGAGCCCGACGCGGGGCTCGAACTCACTGATGGCGGGATCGTGACCTGAGCTGAAGTCGGATGCTTAACCGAGTGAGCCACCCAGGCACCCCTACATTTATTTATTTTTGATAGAGACAGAGCACAAGTGGGGGGGGGCAGAGAGAGAAGGAGACACAGAATCCGAAGCAGGCTCCAGGCTCCCAGCTGTCAGCACAGAGCCCCACGGGGGCTGGAGCTCACAAAACGCGAGATCATGACCTGAGCTAAGTTCTGTCGCTTAACCGACTGAGCCACCCAGGTGCCCCAAGAGTTGTTTTCTTTTAAAGTAAAGTGATGCTGTTTATTTTTACCATCACACTGAGTGGAAGTCCTGTTAAATGAGGTCTAAGTAAAATTGTTCAAAAAAGGAAAGCCATTTTCAGGTACTCTGTCACTTTGCCCCTTGGCTGACCCCCATTGATTTTGAGTTCAGTATCATTTTGTTATTAGACTCCAAAATCTGACCTCAAGAGACCCTTTAATGTGTGGATTTTCTAGATACACCTTATTGAGAATGGTTGGGTCAATCTCCTAAGAGCCAGTTCTTTGTTCTTTGAGTTTCTAAATACCAGAAATCTGTCTTCTTCTTTAAGACAGGTTGACTATGTAATTCATAAATTCACTACAAATGATCAATAATACAGAATGGATTTCTAAGATAATTTTTTTTCTGTTCTTGACTATTTTACATTTTCTAATTTGTGTCTGAAAGAATATGAGCATGTATGGGATAGTAATAGATACTCCATAAAAGAGAGTTCTATGGACAAATCAGTTTGAAACTCTGGCTAAGCAAAGTCACCTGGTTTTGTGTGTGTGTGTGTGTGTGTGTGTGTGTGTGTGTGTGCGTGCGCACGCTCGCGAGCTCATGCTCACACAGGATAGGTCAGAGCCTTAAACTGCAAGACAGGTCAGAGCCTTGTCTTGTTAATATGCATTGGAGTCTTGAGGAGTATAGGATGTAGTACTTTACAAATTTATTTGACCATGAAACTGCCAAGGAACCCAGTTTGGAAAATACTATTTTGGATGGATGGATCTATTTTTCTTATGTTTTTTTGCAGAAAAATTGCTATAATACAACTTCCCATAACCTTAGGTTGTTTGTAATTGTAATATTGTCAATGTTTTGAACAGAAGGAAAGAATCTGTAAAAACGTCAGAGATTTTTTTTCCCAGGTCACTCCAAGGATAGGAAGGAAGTACACTACTTTTCCGACACTATGTGTAAATGTTTTGGTTCATATTGCCACTATATGGATTGGTTTGTACTTTATCTCTAGCCTAAATTCTTTTTTTTTTTTATTTTTTTTTAACGTTTATTTATTTTTGAGACAGAGAGAGATAGAGCATGAACAGGGGAGGAGCAGAGGGAGAGGGAGACCCAGAATCCAAAGCAGGCTCCAGGCCCTGAGCAGTCAGCACAGAGCCCGACGCGGGGCTTGAACTCACGGACCGTGAGATCATGACCCGAGCCGAAGTCAGACGCTTAACCGACCAAGCCACCCAGGCGCCCCTAGCCTAAATTCTTAAATTCTAACTTTCCTCTTATTCTCAGTGGCAATGATAACAATTGAACTTAAAAACTCAACCAAGATTTTTTTTCATTAAAAATAATTTCTCATTGTAGAAAATATGGAAAGAGCATAAAAAGCAAAACAAAAGAAATAAAACTTGATGAATGCTCTGTTGACATTCTGCAGAAGTCAGAGACGCTAATGGTAGTTTGCAGATGTGTTTTATTTGGCTGTGTAATATTTACTTTCATTTGAATTAAAATTTCTACATATAAAAATTGGGTGATTTCTCACAAACACGTAAATATCTAGCTAATTCTGATATATTCAACATTGGCATCATGTGACTTGCACTCTGGCATGTCAAGGGTCAGAGCTGACTAGGAGCTGCTATCTTTAGGAAAGGAGCCCCTGTCTTGCTTTTTCTGCCTGTACCCCAAGATATTTGGGTTTGAAACCCCAGCTATGAGTCCTTCTCATCTTTTCCCTCTTCAATAATGTTTGCTTTTTAAAAGGGAGTTATCCTTTCATATTCAGGTGTAACCTTTTTCCTCTTAATATTTTATTAACATTTTTCCATGTCATTAAATGTTCTGTATCATTGCTTTTGTCTGTATTATTTTCTATTATAGGGATATGCCATGCTTTATATAACCAATCCCCTGCTCTACTAGGCTTTTAAATAATCCCTTGTTTATTCTATTAAATATACAACACGGGGGATAAACATCCTTGTGGCAAAATCTGTGCACAGGTCCATGGTTGTTTCTTTAGGATACATTCCTATACTTGAAATTGTGGAGTCAATTGTGGAGTTAAAAATATAAGTATTTTAAACACTTTTGAGACTCATTGCTGAATATATACAACTATACTTTCACATATTTCGCAATGGAGTGATTTCTTCAGAGAGCTAATAGATTAATATATCTTTCCAGGAGTATGACTGTGGGCAGTATTTCCCACACTTTAGTACAGACCCTTTTTTTCATGTATGTACTAATAGCTCATGACACAGTAATATTATGTGGAGAATCTGAGAAATTTGAGCTGAATTGTGGCTATGAGGAAGTGCTAAGAAGCAGAGGGCATTTGGGTAAGCTGTGTTTACATCACAATTCTGTTTAGCTATCAACTAGGCTTACTGCTTAACTCTATTATATTATGAACCCCTATCCAAAGATTAGGCTTTTTGAAAAGCCCACAGACTTCTCAGGGCAGGGAGTGTTCTTATCCATTCTCACACATACTGTTGCAGGATTCTTTTTTTTTTTTTAATTTATTTTTTTTAAATATGAAATTTATTGTCAAATTGGTTTCCATACAATACCCATTGCTCACCCAACAGGTGCCCTCCTCAATGCTCATCACCCACTTTCCTCTTCCCCCACCACCCATCAACCTTCAGTTCTCAGTATTTAAAAGTCTCTTATGGTGTGCTTCCTTCCCTCTCTGTAACTTTTTTTTCCCCTTCTCCTCCCCCATGATCTTCTGTTAAGTTTCTCAGGATCCATATAAGAGTGAAAACATATGGTATCTGTCTTTCTCTGTATGACTTATTTCACTTAGCATAACACTCTCCAGTTCCATCCATGTTGCTACAAAAGGCCGTATTTCTTTTTTTCCCTCACTTTATTCTTTATTTTATTTTAATATGAAATTTATTGTCAAATTGGTTTCCATACACACCCAGTGATCATCCTAACAGGTGCCCTCCTCAGTACCCATCACCCACTTTCCCCTGCCTCCCACCCCCCATCAACCCTCAGTTTATTCTCAGTTTTTAAGAGTCTCTTATGTTTTGGCTCCTTCCCTGTCTAGCCTTTTTTTCCCCTTCCCCTCCCCCATGGTCTTCTGTTAAGTTTCTCAGGACCAACATAACAGTGAAAACATATGGTATCTGTCTTTCTCTGTATGACTTATTTCACTTAGCGTAACACTCTCCAATTCCATCCACATTGCTACAAAAGGCCATATTTCATTCTTTCTCTTTGCCGTGTAGTATTCCATTGTGTGTATAAACCACAATTTCTTTATCCATTCATCACTTGATGGACATTTAGGCTCTTTCCATAATTTGGCTATTGTTGAGAGTGCTGCTATGAACATTGGGGTACAAGTGCCCCTATGCATCAGCACTCCCATATCCCTTGGGTAAATTCCTAGCAGTGCTATTGCTGGGTCATAGGGTAGTTCTATTTTTAATTTTCTGAGGAACCTCCACACTGTCTTCCAGAGTGGCTGCACCAGTTTGCATTCCCACCAACAGTGCAAGAGGATTCCCGTTTCTCCACATCCTCTCCAGC